>NW_024581134.1:6489854-6535526 GCF_017639235.1 Corvus kubaryi | reverse complement strand
CCTTCATCTTCCTCCTCTCCCTCTTCTCCCCCATCTCCCTCCTCTCCTTCCTCTCCCTCATCTCCTTCATCTTCCTCCTCTCCCTTTTCTCCCTCATCTCCCCCATCTCCCCCATCTTCCTCCTCTCCCTCCTCTCCCCCATCTCCCTGATCTCCCTCCTCTCCCACATCTCCCACGCCTCACTCTCGTCTCTGCTCTCCTTCCCCAGCCCCCGAGGACGCCGCGGAGCCGAAGGAAAGCCCCGGGACGAGGCAGGACCCGGCGGACTCCGGCGGTGGGAACGCTGCAGGAACCCCCGGCCCTGCCGAGCCCTTCCCGGCTCCACCCACGGACGAGCCCGTCCCGGGCAGAGACGCTCAGCCAGAGGCGAAGGATCCCAGCCCCACCAACTCCCTGCCGTGGCCAGAAGCTCCCGAGGAATTCCCAGCCCGCCCCAACACCCTGGACTTCTCCAAATCCCTGAAAAAGATGGAGGAGGTGAAGCAGGAGGGGCAGCGGCGGGGCAGTGACCACACAGCGGTCAAGGAGAACGGCGTGGAGGTCACTCCGGCCACCACCACGGCCACCAGCGAGGAGCGCCGGGCGCTGCAGTCCGAGCTGGGCAAGTGCATCGAGGAATTCCGCAGGATCAAGATCCCGGTCGCCTTTCCCAACAAAAAACGGCAGTGGCAGAGCGAGCTGCTGAAGAAGTACCAGCTGTGAGAGGAGATCCCGTTCCCATCCCAGGGAATGGCGCTCTCCAGGCTGTTGGGTGTCTCCAGCGCTGTTCCAGTGGCAGCACAGGTTGTCCATGCTCCCAAAGTGAGGAGCGGAGGTGGCTCATGAAGCCCATCCAGGTGTTGGAAGGGTCACAAGCCTGTTCCCACCACGGTCATCGAGGGGATGCCCCATGTCCTCAGTGGCACAGGCACAGCTGGAGGGGGTGGGACAAGGAATGACATCCAGGGGGATGTTCAGGGCCCGCAGAAATTCCCACATTTCTGAGACCGAACTTTCCTGGCGCTTCAAACAATAAAATCGAGTCGGTGTCCGAAATGAGCTCCAGTCTCCTCGTGGCTTGGGGGCAGGTGCGGGAATTTGGCTCTTCACAACTCCACAAGGGGCTTGGAGATGGAGTTTCCTGAATTGTTTGGCCCTTGGGGCTGTGGAGGGGGACACCGGAGCCACATTTTTATTCCTTTTATATGGAACCGGGCTGGGAAAGTGTTTGGGGAAGTGTTTGGGGAGTGTTTGGGGAAGTGTTCAGGGAAGGGTTTGGGGAGTGTCTGGGGAGGTGTTCAGGGAAGGGTTTGGGGGGTGTTTGGGGAAGTGTTCAGGGAGGTGTTCAGGGAAGGGTTTGGGGAGTGTCTGGGGAGGTGTTCACAGGGACGCGCAGAGCCAGAGCACTGAGATGACCCTGGGCAGAGCTGGGAGGCAGCAGAAGGCTCCAGACCCACATCATTCCCCGCGCAGGATCCCCATTTCCCGGGAGACAGGAGCCTTGGAGCTCAGCAGAGCACGGCAGGGGCTGAGCTGTTGGATCTGGAATGTGCCCACGGCTCCTCGGCAGAACGAGCTGCAGAGACCCCGCCGGTGCCAAGAGGAGCTGGCAAACATTCCCAGAGCGGATCTGGCACCTGCAGGCAGCCCTGCTCTCCTCGGGATTTTGGGAATCACAGCTTCTCCCACCCAAGGACGCGCTCCAGGCTCTCCCTGCCCGGATCAGCCTCCAGCTGCAAGAAGGGGCCTTTCTGCAGGGGCAGGCTGGATTTTGGGATGGAGGAGGAGGATGTTCCTGGCAGAAGGCCTTGGAATTCCTTCCGATTCCTTCCTGGGTGGTGCCTGAGGGTGAAGAGCGCTGGACTCAAAAGCATTTTCCTGTCTGAGAGCTGCACACACTCAGAAATTCAATGGAAATTAAAATTAAATGAACAACTCCTTCACTGGGTGCCAGCCAACACAGCCGGCACTTGGAGAGGAGCTGTGGAATGGTTTGGAATCTTTCTTGGATGATCCTCCCCTCTCCAGGAGCAGCAGGATCCCCTCAGGCTGCCCCTCCTCGATCCTGGGCCCGTTCAACCCCTCCAGGTGCCGCCAGAGGTGCCTGGAATATTCACACTCCTCAGGGCTCCTTCCACAGGCAGGAGCAGCTGGGAGTGACTCATTCCTGTTTGTCCTTCAATATTTGTCCTGCTGCGCTCAAAACAGGGCTCGGCTCCCTTTGATTCGGGGAATTTGTTATCGTTCCTCTTCATCTCCCAGGAAATTCCTCCTTTTCCAGCGCTCTCCTCCAAAGCCAAGAGGACACTGAGGTCCATTTGATCCCAGACTTCGATCCTGGATGTCAGGGAGAGGAATTCTGAGTTTAGACAGAGCCTGACTCCCCCTGAGCACAGGACTGGGAATCGGGAATTCCTGCTGTTGGTCCTCTGTGTGATGCTGGAAACATCAGGTGCTCTCTGTGCACTTTTCCCTCTTCCCAGAGTTTTCCCATCATGTTTTCCACCTGCTGAAGGTGTGGGAACAGCTCCTGACAGGTCCATGCAGAGCTTCCTTCCATGAATGTGGTCCTGGGAAGGGGCAGGAGTTGGAGATCACCAGCACACAGCTCCTTACCGAGGGAATAAATCCCTCAGCTTCCCCCCCCGGACTGATTTCCCACAAATACCTCGGCTTTCCTGGAGCAGCAGGAAGCCATTGATTACCCAGCGTACTGAATGTCATTATCCCTTAATTAATTAAGCACCAATTAATTACCTGGAACATTGCATGACACGAAGCAAATGCCATCAGCAGCTGGGAACAGGATAATTTAAACCTGGCCCAGATAAAAATGAGCAGGAATTGTCCAGCAGAGGAAACAAGAAGGATTTTATTTCCCTTGGGATTTGTAGGGGAAAAAAAACCCCAACCCTTCCAACCAAATCCCTCCGGGAAAGCTGGAGGGGTTTTGCTTCCCAACACGGCCTCAGCTGCTTCCCTCTGGCATCACCTGTGGATTCCAGGCTCAAATGTCCCAGCAGGAACATTCCCACAAAGGAATTGGGGTATTCCACAAAGGAATTGGGGTATTCCACAAAGGAATGGGGATATTCCACAAAGGAATTGGGGTGTTCCACAAAGGAATTGGGATATTCCACCAAGGAATTGGGGTATTCCATGGGGAAAGAAGTGGTTGTCTCACTTGGCTGTGCAGTATTTGGACTCGGTGGAGTTTTCATGCAGGAAAATGGAAAATTTTTAATTTCTTCCCGAACTGAATGAATTTCAGGAGCAGATCTGGGCTTCCCAGTCTGCTGGTTTGGGACAAAACGGGCTGGATCCTCTGCTCCCTTTAGGAACTCTGCTTTTCCAGCTGGAACAAAATCCAATTTTTCCCTTTTTTTGGGGGGTGGCATTTAGGGACAAACCCTCAAATTTGCAGCCTCTCAGCTCGTGGCAGCACCGGGACAAAGCCCGGGAGAGGGCACAGGACATCCCTGGGGTCCTGCAGCTCTTGGCCACATCCCGAGGATCCTGGGGAGCGGGATGCTCCCGCCCGGCCCGGCAGGAGTTAAATCCTTCGGGATGCTCTGCCAGCCAAGCGCGGTAACAGCCGCGCTCAGGGAGCCTTAATGGCCGGGAGCGGGATTGGAAATGGATTCGATTTTATTTTAAAGCGGCAGGAAAGGCAGGAGCGGCTCCAGAGAGGGGAGGCACCGGCACACGGGATGGGAAAAAGGAATACTGATCTTCCCGAGTGATTCCCCCGGATAAATATCTCTGTTCCTAAACACCTCGGTCAGAGCCAAGCCCTGCCTCTTATCTCTTATCTCTGTTTTACGGCTGCTTGTGGATTCCCGTCCCTCCAGAAAGCTCCTGCTGCTCCCAGGAAAATCAATCCATGGAAAGAAAAAGTTGGGGATGGGGCTTGGGGAGAGCAGTTTGGGGTTCACAGCGTTTTATCCCACTCAGACTCTTCCTCAGGGATGGTTTTCCCTGGATCGCTGCAATCCGCCCAAGGCAGCAGGGCTGGGAAGGGCATGGAAATGACAGAAGGAAAAACTGGGTTTGTTTGGGTCCTTCTCTGGGAATGGAGCCAGGCTGGAAGAGCTGGGAATGTTCACCTGGAGAAGGGAAGGATCCAGGGACACCTCGGAGCCCCTGGAGGGCCTAAAGGGGCTCCAGGAGAGCTGGAGAGGGACTGGGGACAAGGCATGGAGGGACAGGACACAGGGAATGGCTTCCCAGTGCCAGAGGGCAGGGCTGGATGGGAGATTGGGCAGGAATTGTTCCCTGGGAGGGTGGGCAGGCCCTGGCACAGGGTGCCCAGAGCAGCTGGGGCTGCCCCTGGATCCCTGGCAGTGCCCAAGGCCAGGCTGGACATTGGGGCTGGAGCAGCCTGGGACAGTGGGAGGTGTCCCTGCCATGGCAGGGGTGGGATGGGAAGAGCTCAGAGATCCCTTCCCACCCAAACCATTCCATGATCCCTCTCTCCGCTGCCACCTGAGCCACAGCAGGAATGGTTTAGGAGGGAAACTCTGGAATGTTCAGGACCCAGCAGCTTGGAACTGCTTATTTTCACTTCCAGAGAATGGGATCAGTCATTCCTTGTGCAGCCAGAGAGGAGAGAAGGATCCCTGCTCTGGGTTAACACGTCCCGGGATTGAACTGATCCCGATGTTCTCCCAAAGGGAATCACAGCCTGAGCTGCAGCAAACCAGCTCCCTTTTACCTCTTCTGCAATTAGCTTAATCCACGTCACTTTTCCAGTTGCAGGGAGATGAAGATCAGGATCAATGGATTTTCTGGGAATCCTAAATCAGGGAGGAGCTTTGTGTCAAAGGGAAAAACCTGGATGTGACCCACGGATAGGCACGGAGAGGCCCCGAGGTGGGGAAGGGAGCCCTGATATGAGCCCTGGGCTGCGGAAGCGGACAGGGAACAGGAATTTCCATCCCTTCCCACACATTCCCAAATTTCCAGCAGCACCTGCAGGCAGGAGGAGAGGCCCAGCACGAGCGGGGTCCCTGTTGCTCCAGGAATGACGGATGGGGCTCATCAGGAGCGAGGAAAGAGGGATTTGCTGTCTGCACGGAAGGGATGGAATCGCTTCATTCCTGCTTTATCAACGCCCGGGAAATCCCACGGGACTTTGCCTACGTAAGGAAAATTATTATGGGTTGTAGTGACCCCGCATCGATCCCTTGTTAAAAACTGCAGGGAAATGAAGCTGTTTTGGTGGCTTTTCCAAGCTTTTATGTTCGTGATAAACAGCTCTGTTTTCCCGGGATTTGCCTCACCAGCCCGAGGCCAACGCTTTCCTCTGCTTCTCCAGAGGGTTTCCTGCTCATCCCCTATTCCTGCCCATCCCTTATTCCTGCCCATCCCCTATTCCTGCCCATCCCCTATTCCTGCCCATCCCCTATTCCTGCCCGTTCCTTATTCCTGCCCATCCCCTATTCCTGCCCATCCCCTATTCCTGCCCATCCCCTATTCCTGCCCATCCCTTATTCCTGCTCATCCCTTATTCCTGCCCATCCCTTATTCCTGCTCATCCCTTATTCCTGCTCCGCACTGTCCCCATTTCCCTGTCACTGGGGCACCAGCCTTGGAGCCTCATCCTGAAGTTTCCCATGGCTTCTCCTCAGGAGTTTCCTCGCTGGAAAAATCCCTGCAGAGGGAAGAGCTTGGCCGCAGAGCCATTGAGGACGGACCGAGATCCCGGATCCTGGTTAAACCTCACTGTTTTCCTGCTTAATGCTGCGTAATTCTGCAGCAATTCCACATCTCCCTCAGGAAAGGAGCAGGAAAATCAGGATGAGGAGGTGCAGAGGGATCCGGCTGCCATTAAAATGCAGGAGCAGCCCCGCGCCGTGGCTGCAGAGTAATTAAGTAACGCTCCCCAAAGGTGAGGAAGCATTTCTGGAGCAGCCACGGGGACTCGGGAAAACTTGCCAGGAAGTTTTCAGCACCAGAAATCAGCCCAGGGGTAAGATCTCAAGGTGGAAACTCACCCCATGATCCAAAGAAACCAAAAGCCAGGCAAAAGTGATAAAGAACTCTCTGTTTGGCAGGAAAACTGAGACCAGGAGTCTGGAGCAGCTCCCCCAAAAAAACCCCCCCGCCAAGCTCTGGATTATCCCTGAAACCACAGGAGTCGAAGATGAAGAAAAGATGGAATTTCAGTCTCCTGGGAAATGAGAATCATTTTATTGGAATTTTTTTTTTCTTTTTTTAAGATAAAAGTGGAAATCTCCCGACATTTTGCAAAACAGACGCTGAAGGGAAATGTTGGAACAGGGAATGTCTGAGCTTGGGTCCTGAACAGGGAGCCCTGAGTGTGCCAGGGAAGGATCCAGAGCCAAGATCCTGGCGCTGCCTTCGGCTTTCCGACGGGAAGCTGCCCTGGCAAGGGCACGGAGCAGATGGCGGGAGCAGGAACAAGAGAGGAGCCCCACGGAGAATCCTCTGGGAAGCAGGGAAAATGCACAGAGAGGATTTTCAGGAGAAGTAAAAGGTCGGGCTTTATGTCAGGAGAAAAATCTGATTGGGGTGGGGACAAAGCTGATCCTCCAGGGATTGGGATGATCCCGGCAGAGGGAATCACACACTCGCAGCCACTGGGGAGCAGAGCTGGGAGACCTGGAGAGGATGGATTTGGGATTGGGGTGTCTGGAGATATGGGGCAGCAGTGGGGCCATCGGGGCCATCCAGGGTAGTGGGACAGGGCACAGAAATTTGGGATGAAAGAGCCAAAAGTGTCCCCAGCAAAGGTCTTTGGGAAAGTCACGGCATGGGAAGGACGTGAGGAATTGCCGGAATGTTGAGGCCATCTGGGAACTTCATCAGGAGAGATAAAATTCCTCTATTAAATCCTTTCTAGGTGCCCTTCAGAGCAGACAAACCTCGGGGACATTCTTCATCCATGGGCAAGCATTCCCCGCAAATATTCCAGAGCTCTGCTGTGGCTTGGGAGCTGCCCTGGTTTGTCGTGCTGGGGACAGGACCAGCAGGAGGCACTGGGAATACTGGGGCTCCAAAGACAGGATCAGTCTCCCCATGGCGGAGAGATGGGATGTCATGGGATCAGGGAATGGCTTGGGTTGGAAGGGACCTCAAAGCCCATCCCATCCTACCCCTGCCATGGCAGGGACACCTCCCACTGTCCCAGGCTGCTCCAAGCCTGGCCTGGGACATTCCCAAGGCTGTGGATGCCTCTCCCTCTCCATCTGGAGCACGGGATGAGCACGGCTGTTCCTGCAGGTCAGAGAGGAATTTTTTGGGAGGTGTGGGTCCTGCCCGTCCTAAATTCCAGGGTGAAACACCCACAGCTGAGCAGCAAAGAGGCTTCTTGTGCTGCTGGCTGGCTCCAGGCGGGAGCCATCCCAGGATTCCACGGGATAACACGTTCCCTGCTGTTCCAAGGCACTGATTCTCCAGGCAGGAACGCTCCTCTGGCGGCACTGAAAGATTGATGGGATGGATTCAATCATTCGCTCCGTTGGACACCGTGGGATCCACGTTCAAATCCATCCCGGAGCCGCTCCGTCCTCACGCTCCAGGGCTCCAGCACGTCCCAGCCCATCCATAAAACAGCAGCTCATCCAAAATGCAGCCGGAGTTGGGATCAGGAGGGTCCCTGACTGGCTGAGCTTGATTTTATCCTTCAAAATGTTCTCCCGTCTGCTGCTCCTCTCTTTCCCTGGGAAGGGACTGTGCTCCAAGGAATGCGCTGGGAGCCCCAGAACGAGGGATTTGTGGGCAGAGAATGCTCCCTGTGCACAGACATCCCAGTAAACAATAAAACCTCCCCATCCCAGAGGTGAAAAAACTCCCAAAAATCCAATTTCTGCCGTGGAAATGTTGGCAGATTTTTTTTTTCCCTCTGTCTGGCTCTGAGGATCTTTGTGGAGGATGGAAAACTGGAGTGGATTCATTGAAGGATGAGGCTGAGCTCCTGTAGGAAATGGCTCAGTCTGCCCTGGCCCTTTCCCTGGGACATCCACAGTCCTGGATAATCCCAGAATCCCAGAGTGGGGTGGATTGGGAGAGACCTTAAAGCCCATCCATGTCCATGGACAGGGACACCTGCCACTTCCAGCATCCATGGACATGGATGGCTCCCAAGGGGGAATCTGGACAGGGTCACTGTAAACCAAAGGAAAAGCTCTGGATTTTATCAGTCTATGAACACCTGACAGATCCCTGTCCCCGAAAAATGGGAAGCTCCAGCCACAGCTCGCCACCCAACAGGGATTTTCATGGATTTAATAACTCCAGGGAATACCAGTTAACCCCAGGCTGTGTCCGCATCTTTCCTGGATCTCTGGCAGCTCTGGGCAGGTTCCAAGCCTTTCCCTCAGCAAATATTGTCTCATTTTTCTTGGTTCCACCTTTCCTGCAGCCAATACTCCTCTCATTTATCAGGATATCTCCTCTGTCCTGCTGAAATCAGTGCTGTTCCCACCAGAGCTGGTCGGGAATCCCCGAATTCCCCCTCGGGAACCATCCGTGCCCACGGTGAGGCACTGGGAATTGCACCCTGCGCCAGGCAGGAGTGGGGGCACGGCACAGGGGGCACTTCCCACGGCAGAACGGGAGCTTTGGGATGAGGAGCAGCAGCAGCAGGGCCGGGAGGTGCCGGAATGCTCTGGGAGCAGAGCCGGGCTGGGCTCGGCAGCATTCCCAGGCGGAGCCGTAAATGCCGCGGGAAGGATCCGCAGTCCCTGATTTATGGAGCTCCAGGCCAGCCCCCTCCGTGCTCTCGGCAGCAGCTCCTGGGGGCTGCGCTGGGGCTCTCTGAGCTGAGGGGCTGCACCGGGCCTGGGCCAGTGCCAGGAGCCTCCGAGGGCAAACCTGGAATGGTTTGGGTGGGAAGGGAAGGGAAGCTCATCCCATCCCACCCTTGCCATGGCAGGGACACCTCCCACTGTCCCAGGCTGCTCCCAGCCCCAGTGTCCAGCCTGGCCTTGGGCACTGCCAGGGATCCAGGGGCAGCCCCAGCTGCTCTGGGCACCCTGTGCCAGGGCCTGCCCACCCTCCCAGGGAACAATTCCTGCCCAATCTCCCATCCAGCCCTGCCCTCTGGCACTGGGAAGCCATTCCCTGTGTCCTGTCCCTCCATGCCTTGTCCCCAGTCCCTCTGCAGCTCTCCTGGAGCCCCTTTAGACCCTGCAAGGAGCTCTGAGGTGTCCCTGTGTCCTTCCCTTCTTCAGCTGAGCACCCCCAGCTCTCCCAGCCTGGCTCCAAAGGGGCTCCAGCCCTGGAGCAGCTCCAGGGCCTCTCGGGACTCGCTCCAATATCTCCATATAATTATTGTGTTTTATCCCAGACTGGTTTGGGTGGGAAGGGCCCTTAAATCCCATCCAGTGCCACCCCTTCCACAGGCAGGGACACCTCCCACTGTCCCAGGCTGCTCCAAGCCCCAGTGTCCAGCCTGGCCCTGGACACTGCCAGGGCTGTGGATGCCTCTCCCTCTCCATCTGCTCCATGGAACAGCGCTCCCACCCCAGCCAGCCCAAGGATGTCCGGGATCAGCAGGACAAGAGGAAGGAGGGGGTGGCTCTGTCCCCACAGCTCCTGTTCCCGGGCTGGGGGCAGGGAGTGAGGGATGGCCTGGAGAGGGAGGAGCAGGAGGAGCAGAAGGATGGAGCTGAATTCCATCTCCCTGCGGAGCTGGCGGGAGCTGGGATGCCAAGGGTGGGAGGTGATTTATTGATTGATCGATTTGTTTATTTATTTATTTATTTCTCACTCTCTCCCTCTGCACAAGTCCAGAAATAAATCAAACCAAGCCAAGAGCGGGATTGGATCAAGGCCAGCTCCTGGCACCTCTGAGGAGCAGCAGGAGCCAGGAAAAGTCGGGATGAAATTCCTGCTGCTGGGAAGGTTGGGATGCAGTCCCTGCTGTGGGAAGGTTGGGATGTAATTCCTGCTGTGGGAAGGTTGAGATGCAATCCCTGCTGTGGGGCTGGCACAGGGAAGGTTGGGATGTAATTCCTGCTGTGGAGCTGGCACAGGGAAGGTTGGGATGTAATTCCTGCTGTGGAGCTGGCACAGGGAAGATTGGGATGTAATTCCTGCTGTGGGGCTGGCACAGGGAAGGTCGGGACGCAATCCCTGCTGTGGGGCTGGCACAGGGAAGGTTGGGATGTAATTCCTGTTGTGGGAAGGTCAGGATGCAATCCCTGCTGTGGGGCTGGCACAGGGAAGGTCGGGACGCAATTCCTGCTGCTGGGAAGGCCGGGATGCAATCCACCCCTCCTGCCGGGGCTGGCATTTCCCTGCCCGGGATGCAAAGGTCAGCAGAGCTGCTGCTGCTGCTCCATGTGCCCTCCCTGCTCCCTTTCCCGCTGGGATGAAGGTTTGGGAAGGCTTTGATCTCCAACCCCGCAGGCTGGAGCCTCCAGAGTCTCCTCTCTCCAGTGGGAAGCTCTCCAGGGAAAAGCTGGAGCTGCTCAGAGCCTCTAAGGGACCTTATAAAACCATGGAATTACTGAAGCTGGAAAAGGCCTTTGGGATCATCCAGTCCAGCCTCTCCCCCAGCACTGCCAAGGCCTTCATGTCCCCAAGTGCCACATCCACACTGATTAAGTTCCCAGGATGCTGCCAATTCCCGGGAACAGCACAGCTCTGTCCCCCCACCGTGGGAAAAGCTGCCTGGGCTGGAGGGGGCTGGGAATTCCAGTTCTACACCCCCAAAAAACCCCACACCACCGGGGGGGGGGGGGGGGGGCTCCAGAGGGTTCTCCCTGTGGGAAGCTCCATCCTTGCTGCAGGAGGCAGAGCAAATCCTTGGCACACACAGCCGCTATCCCAGCTGCTGGAGCTGCCTCTGGAGGCAGGAGAGGAGAGGCACTGGAATTTGCCTCTGGGATTTGGGGATGGATATCCAGAGTGGGGGATATTTTAGTCTGGTGCTGGTGGAAGATTTTCTGGGAGCTTGGAGCAGTCCCAGCCCCTTCCCGGGAATGCTGAGGGCTCCTCCAGGGTCGGGGCTGGAGCTCTGCCCGCCTCTGGCTGTGCTAATTGATACCTCCGAGGGGGGAGAGCACAGATATCAGCACTTAATGGTGACTAACGGGGCTGATGGGATTCCGTCGGGTTTGTTTGCCACCGTGGCTTCCCGAGCCTGGCAAATCCAATAAAAATTCCCAAATAAAAGCCAGATTGCTTCGATATCTCAGTGTTAGTGAAAGCCCAGCAGGCGTTCCCAATGCAGTTCTTTTATCCTCAAGGGCTGTGATCCCACAGCCACTCAGAGAGTGCTGGACCCTCCCTGTGTCCAGGGTGACGCATCTGTGACCCCTCCTGGTGCCCAGGTGGGATCTGAAATTGGGATTGTGGGCTCTGAGTTCGGGATTGTGGGCTCTGAGTTTGGGTTTGTGGGACGGCGGTGCTGGCACAGGGTCTGTGACCCCTCTGGGAACTCTTCTCCAAGGAAAATCGGGCTCCATTCCTTTCCCAGCAAACGTGTAAAAGGTCTGGATAGATCCATGAGCTCGGAAAGGATTTTCCACAGGGTCAGTGTCCAGTTAATGCCCGGATCCGAGGACAGGGCTATTTTTCAGCGGGGACACCCCCCTGAGGAGCAGTGCCATGGAATGGCGCTTCCCGAGGAATCCTGTCCCTGCTCCTGATGGATCGGGGTAATCACAGCAGGGCCAGCCCAGGGCAAGGCTCCTCCCAGCACTGAGAGAGGATACAAATCCTTCCTGCCCAAAAATCCTGGAGCCAGGAGCACCGGGAAGAGTCACAGGCGCCACGCGTGGTCCTGGCACGGCAGCTCCGGGATGTTCGGCACTGGAAACAGGGACATTTCCTGGGGCTCTGGGATGGATAAACGCCTGATGACGGGGTGGAAGGGGCCGCAAATTCAGCCCAGCCTGGGCGGGTAAAGCCCAGCCTGGGCAGGAGGAGGCTCCGGCCAAGCGCGGGGCTCTGCTGCCCCAAGCGCTCCGCGAGCGAACGGCGCCGGCAGCCGGAGCCGGGAGAGCCGGGATGGAGCGGGAAGACACGCGGGATGGAGCCGGAGGAGTTTCGGGAAAGCCGAGGATCCAGGGGGGAAGGTCTGGCTCATCCTCGGGGCTGGGCGGAGGTGTGGGAAGCAGGAAGATTCTCCCGGCTCTTCCTCACGCCTTGGCAGATGCATCGGCTCCTCCTGAGCTGTCAGAGAGTCACGGAATGGTTTTTAGGATGAAAGTTTGTAGATTCCCAGATTTTTGGGGTTGGAAGTGACCTCCAAAGGCGATTTTTTCCAAGCCTTCTGCCATGGGCGAGGACACCTCCCACTGGGCCAGGTTGCTCAGAGTCCTTGTCCTGGGTGAAGGAGGTGACATCCCCGCAGGAACAAGCCCTGCTGCCAGACCCTGGAGCGGGGATGTTCCCGCATTCCCGGTGTCCCGCAGCCGCACCTCAGGAGGGCGCAGTCCCGGGGGATGCGGGCCCGGGCCAGCGGGAGGGACCGGCACGGCCACGGGTGGATGGCACCGCTGGAAAAATTCCATCCACCCGTGCCATGAGTTGTGAGGTCTCAGCCGAACTGGAGTCCACTGGGAGGCGATGGGAGCTCCTACGGACACCCCTGAGGATGCCCAGGCAGGGGCTGGAGTGCCCGGCAGCCCTGAGCTCTCCTCCGGGAGATGCTGGGAGCAGGAAGGATGTTCCCTGCGGGAATTCCCCCTTCCTCACATCAACTCCTTGCTCTCCTCACCCTTCCCAGGCATGCTGTGTTCAGCAGGTGACCAGAGGCACACGCGGGGTTGGATCGTCCCCTCCTGGCCCCACAGGGACCCTCGGTGACGATCCTGGTCTCCACAGGCCCCTGCAGGGCTGTAGGAAAGCCAGCACCCCCCACCCCGTGTGTCCTGTGCCTTCTGATCCTCTCCAGCTCGGGGTTTGTCCCCATCTTTGCGGTGCCTGGGGCGGCTCGGAGCCTCACTGGGACAATTCTCCGCCTGCCTCAGAGCCCTCATGCGCTCCCTGCTGCCAGAAAGGGAAATTTTCATCCCAGTTTTACCCAGGTTGGTTGCGCCCACCCCCGTGTCTCTCCAGCCCACCCTCGGCGGGGTTGGGGCAGAGCAGACGCGCCCTAAGCAGCAGTTTGGGGTCCCCGTGTTCTCCAGACGTGCCCAGGGGACACCCCCCACCCTCGCGGTGCCGGACAGAGGTGCTCAGGACAGCAGGGGTGGATCAATCCCAGGGGTCCCGCACTGGGGGGACTGGGGTGGGAATGGGCGGCGAGGAGGGGGTTTGCTCCCTGCTCCATCCCCCAGCCCTGGAACACCGGGATGAGCCGAAACGCGGCTTTGGCACGGGTGGCAGGAGCAGCTCTCCCTCTGCGGGGCCCCTCTGCTCGCACATGCCAGGTAACGCTGGGTCTCCTTGGTGATGGATTAGGGGATTAGAGGGATCAGGTGAGCCCTCCGCACGCGATCCGGTGACTCCCGGAACGGCTCCGGGAATGGCTCCGGGAATGCTCCTTCCTGGCACGCTCTGGGAAGGCTCCGAGCCGCGGTGCCCAAGAGGGGGAAGGGTTTGTCCCACTGCCCAGTGCTGGGGTCAGTTCGGGGCTCAGATCCTGGTGCTGAAAAGCTGTGGGGTGTCCCTGTGCTTCCTATCCTCCAGGGAGAGGAAAAAAGTCTGGGAGTGGGAAAAAAGAAGTTTTACTCTGGCACAGTGACTTGTCTGGAGGAGGGTTGGGATTTGGGATCCCTCTGCTTTGGGGTTGGAGGTGGGTGAGGCCCCTCTCGGACCCAAGGAAGGGTCTGGATGTGGATATTCCCTGTCCTGGCTCGCACTGCTGCCTCTGCGTGGCCGATGGGAGCAGGGAGCGGCACAGGCTGGAGACAGAACAGGGTTGGAGAAACTGAGTGGAAAAATCATCGGGAAAGGGAGGATTTCTCCCCAAAGGTGCCAAAATCCAAAAGCTTCCCTTGGGATGGGACTGCCGAGTGTCCCCATGGGATGGGAAGGCCGAGTGTCCCCATGGAATGGGAATGCTGAGCGTCCCCATGGGCTGGGGGGAGTGTCCCCATGGAATGGGAACGCCGAGTGTCCCTATGGAATGGGAACGCCGAGTGTCCCGGTGGCCGGAGCTCTCCCAGCCCAGCTCTGTTTGCCGTGTGTTGTTTGAGCATTCATCTTGTTCAAGCACCACTTCAGCCCCGCAGGACGGGGCCGTATCTCGCAGAAAAGAACCGAGAGCCTTCCTCCCCCCGTCCCTCACTTTCCCCCGGGCCTGGATTATCCCAAATAAACACTCGCTGTGGGTAATGGTTAACTTTAATGGCTCGGGCTGCAGCGGGAGGCTCGAGGGGTTGATAGTCCCCGGGATGAAGGAGATAAGGGCAGGGTTTGAAGGGCAGCGCTCGTGGCTGCTGTCACGGCGAGCACGGCCCGTTCCCACCGGCAACATTCTCCGCCACCTCCCCCAAAACTCACCCTGCTGGGACATTCCCTTATGTTTTCCAGCGGGTGCTGGGAGCCAGGATTTGTCCCCCCAGGTCACAGCCCGTGGGTGGCTTTGCCACAGCCACCCGCGGCCACAGGAGTGTCCCAGTGCCACAATCAAGCCTCTGCTGAGCTCCGGAGATGCCTGAAGAACCCGCCCGGGGCTCCTTCTCCCTTCAGCTGTGTTTTCCCGAGTCAATGGATAACTTTACAGCCGGGCCATGGACACATCCAACAGAGCAGCCTCGGGGGCAGCGATGGGCCGTGGGGAGGGACAGCAAAGTTCACACCTAAAGCCACCCTCAAAGTCACTGCCGGGCTGGGGGGCATCTCCAGGGTCCTCCCAGACCCCAGGGAGGCTGGGCTGGGTTTCTCCCTGGGCACAGGGTGACACCGAGCAGGACCTTTCCCCTCTGGAATCACTCCGGGGGGCAGAGGAAGGACAGAGGCTCGCTGAGCCTCCCCCAGGGAGTTTCCCATCCCCATCCTCCTTCCATGTATTTTCCAGGTGCTGGACATGGTGTGGTGGCATCAGCATCACTTCCTTCTGAATTCTGAGGAAAAACCCGAGAGGAGTCTCCTGTTGGTGCCGTCACCTCCTGGCCATGCCCTGTGAGACCGCGTGGCCTCCTCCAGGCTTCCCCCGGGATTTTATCCCTCCCTCTGCCTCCTGCTTCCCTCCCTGTCCTTGACCAGCTGGATCCTGGCATTCCTGGAGCTTTAACAGCCCGGCAGGAACAGTCCATGCATCGACCCAGCTTTTACAGCCGTTGCTTCACCGTCGGCACAAACAAGGCCAGGACGGGGACGGTGCTGGGGGACGCTGCAGGGAGTGAGAGCCATGGGGTGCGAAAGGGAGAAGGACTTTTTGGGATCCTGCTCTGCTGAGAACCCACTGAGGGACGAGCCTGAACTTCCATCTGTGCTCTGAGCCCTGCCCCAGGTCTGCCACTGCTCTAAGAGGATGTTCCAGGGAGGAGCTGGCCCAAAGGGACCTCAGCCAGGTCTGACGTCTCTCCAGTGATGCCCTCTCCGGGGCTTCCCCCACTTTGGAAGGATCCCTCAGCTTCTCAAACAATCAGCCACCCTCTAAACCTCCCTGGCATCCCCGTTACTCCCCGTCCTGGTGACCTCACCAGGATCAGCCCGTGGCACACCCAGAGCACAGCCCGGGGCACAGCGGTGTCCCCAAGGACAGGAGGGTGCCACGGAATGTTCAGGGGTCTTGTCCCTGTCTTGTCCCTCTCCCCCTCCTGGCTCTGCTCCAGCTCCCTCCTGGATCTGTGGATGCCCCATTTCCCTGCTCAGGATAAACAGTGGGAGCACACAAAGGTGAGGGGATTAAAAACAAGCGGTTTGTCCCTCCTTTCCCTTCCCATGGCACTGGGACAGGGACAACTCCAGGCTCACACCGTTCATGGATCCTTCCCTGCCTGGACACCCATTTTCCCAATGAAAAGAGCTTTATTCCCTGTTTTCCCTAAGCCTGGAAAAGCAGGGGGTAAAGGGAAGAAAAGCTCTTGGAGCAGGAAGGACCAGAAGCCAGACCAGGTCTGCAGGTGATAAAATTTTATTACAAAATAGGAGATGGATCAATATTCCTGGGGGAGTTCGGTGGGGGAGAGGGGCTCTTTAACAAACACAGCATTCCAGGAAAAGAAATCTTCCCTCCCCACATTTTCCAGGTCCCAATTTCTTTCCCATTGTGCTCATCTTGGATAATAAAGGATCACCTGGAAGAACCCCCGGAGTCACACAGCACTTTTGGCCTATTTACAGCGATTTTCTCCCCGTTCTCAAACAGAGGTGGGGCACCCACATTCCAGCGTTTGATCCACTCCTTGCAAAGCTTTCCCAAAGTGTCTCAGGGGACCGGGGAGGGAGGGACCGTCGTTTGTCATGAGTGTCACAAGGCTCCACCAGCACCACTCCCCATCTCCCCGGATTTCTCCCCAAAAACAACTGCCCTCGGCCACCAACGCAAACCCAGAGCTGTCCACTCTGTCCATAGGAAAATAAAGGAATAAAAGCCGAGGATTTGTCATGATTTTCATTTTTCAAAACAAAGAAGCATTTGCACGTGAGGACTTTGCATGCAGAGCAGTGGCTGGGTGCTAAAACACTTCTGCCCCTCATCAAATTTAAAAAAAAATATATATATTTATATATTTACACACACAGAGTCCAGGGGAGGACAAGCAGAGGCTGTAGGGAAAAAAATTCCCAAGATTAGCAGGAAAATCGTGTCCAACTCCCCTCAGATTTCAAGCTGCCTGTTGGTGGGTTTGGCTTTGTGCTGGTTTTCAGCAAACTGGTTTTGGGCTCCATCAGCATCACAGGGTGGGGAGAGAGGGGAATTAGGGATGGGAAGAGGCAGAGGGGGGTGAAGAGACCCCTCTGAGAGGGCCGTGGGTGGGGCTGAGGGTGACGCACGCGGGGACCTTGTGCTTTGTGCTTTGTGCTTTGGCTCCTGCCTTGGGGAGCTTCAACCACAGGAGGTGCCCCGAAAAAACCACCCTGGGGCGTGGAGGTTGGTGCTGAGGGCTGGAAAACTGCTCCCACTGTTGGGAAAACCACCCAGCAATTCCATGACCTGTCACCCCCTCCACTCCCACCCTCCCTGGTGGCACGGGAGGCTCCTGGCTCAAGAGCTACAGGAGGAGTCGCCGCAGAGCTGGACCACCGTCCATCCCAAAGCCTACAGCACAACATCGACCCCAAATCCTTCCTGCCCTCCTCTCCTGCCAAACAGAGCGGTGGGGTTGGGGTTGGTTCTGTTTCTCCAAGGAATAGAACAACCAGGAAGCCAGCAGTGGCTTTGGCAACAGCAGAGAGGAGTGGCCTCTAAATTCCAGCCACCTGGCCATGCCATGGTCCAGCCTTCCATCCCACATATCAGTCCGTGCGCCACCTGAATTTATCCAAGGAAAAATAAGAGAGGAGGCGGGCGTGGAAGAAATCAATATTCTGTTGGACACAGCAGGCCCGTTATTTGTTCCTGATTTATTTACAACCCTCCCAGCTGCTCTTGGAACTGGCTCTTGTTGTGCCCAAATTTAACCCCTGGAAGGCTTTGGAGAACAGGGATGTGCATCCCATGGGATGGGGGTAAGGAGTTTAGGGAGCCGGAGGCGGTGAACCTGTGAGGTAGTCATGTGATTCCAGATTCCACTCTGAACTGCAGGATTTATTGGAATTTGGTTCCCAGATGCTTTTTTCCCTTTTTTGTTTTTCCCCATCTGATGGAATGGCAACAGCACAGGCCCGGTGTGACCGGTGGCCACCGAGTCCTTGTGGGAGGATTTTGGGGAAGGGCATCACTGGCGGATTCTGGGACTCCAGACCTTCAGCAGTGGCTCTTTTGCTGTCCCCTGGGTAGCTTCAAACCCAGGCTGGTCCCCCCAGCGACACCTGAAGTCCAGATTCCTCTTGGAAGCAGAAATGCTAAGGACACAACCATAAAAACCTGACCAGGCAGGGCAGGCGTTGGCAGTCCCGCGTGAGGTGGCTGCCAGCAATGGGCTCAGTGGGACACAGGTGACGCTTTTGTCACCTGCTTTTGTGCTGTCCCTTGTTTGAAGGGTGAGTTTGTCACAGGTCTGTTCTTCTATGCCCCCACAGAGACTGGGATTGTCACCCCCAAGAGCCCTGGGCACGGCTCCTGTTCTGGCACGGCACCGGTGCCACATCCATGGTCACACCAAGGGACAGGGGTCACATCCATGGTTACACCGAGGGACGTGGTGTCACATCTGTGGTCACACCAAGGGACAGGGGTCACATCCATGGTCACACCATGGGACAGGGGTCACATCCATGGTTACACCATGGCACCGGTGCCGCATCCATGGTCACACCATGGGACAGAGTGTCATATCCATGGTCACACCAAGGGATGTGGTTCCACATCCATGGCCATGCCATGGGACTGGCCAAGAGGGTCCAAGTGAGACCTGTCACAGCCAAGCTGTCACATCCTCCTGGACCTCACCAAAGGGGCAAAAACCGTCCCAAAAGGCCTTGAGACATGAAGTCGCTCCTGAGTGACAAATAAATAGCAGGACTGCTGGAAGAAAGCCCTTGGGAATCCTGGCTCTGTCGGCCCGGTGCCACCAGGAGGCTCGTCAGGAGCTCAGTCTGCAATCAGGGCTCGTCTGAAATGAGCTGGGTGGGTTTCAGTCTCTTGTGAAACCAGAGTCGGGGCCAGGCTGGCAGGAGCTCTCCTGCCGCCTCGGTTGATCGCGGCGCGGGGTCATTCCTATGTACAGGTTCTTCCCTGGGAGACGGGAAGAGTTTGAGCTGCTCTCGGAGAAGTGGGAAGGGAGGCGGCTCCTAATTCTGGTGCCTCTTCATGTGCAGGGCCAGGTGGTCGGAGCGGGAGAAGCAGCGGCCGCAGGCCAGGCACTTGAAGGGCTTGGCCCCCGTGTGCTTGCGGTAGTGCCGGGTGAGCTCGTCCGAGCGGGCGAAGCGCCAGTCACAGCCTTCCCACGTGCACTTGTAGGGCTTCTCGCCTGGCCAGGGGACAGCCACCGGTCACACGTGTGCCCAGCCTCCCAAAAACGCCCCCCAGCCTCTGGGACACGCCCAACTTCCTTGGCACTGCCAGGGCTCCCCGCAGCGCTCAGCCCAGAGCCAGCGAGGGACCGCAGGCGGAGCTGCACCACCCAGGTCTCGTCCCTCTCCGCCCCCTCCCGCTTTGCCTTCCAGTGCTCTCCGAGCTCCTGTGGGATTTTGGAGCATTTCTGGCTAAAAACAACTTCTGAATTAGGTTTTTTTTTTTTTAATAAAAAGCCCAAAATTCCTAAGGAAGGTGGGGGTGGTGGGAGGTGCCAGGAGGAAGAGAAGGGCTCTAAATCTAAATTTCAGTCTGAAAAATCTAAATTTTTTTGAAACCTCCATCCAATGTTGGCAGCTGTCCCATCCCTGGAAGTGCTCAAGGCCAGATTGGAAGGGGTTTGGAGCAACCTGGTCTGGTGGAAGGCGTCCCTAAAGGATCAGACAGCCTTTAAAGACCCCTCCCAAGCCAAACCATTCCAGGATTCCGTGACCTAACGCTCCACACCTCCAAGTTCCCCGCCAGCAGCTCTGTACACAACGCATTGTGTTTCCCTCAGAGCGTTCAGGTGATGTCATCCCCGTGCCCTCTCCCCCTCCCTCCCAAACACACCCATTCCCAACCCAAATCCATTCAACCGGGCACCTTCCCAGCCAGCTGGGAACTGGGCCGGAAAAGCCCGCGGCCGCTTCCAGTGGGGCCACGGGGCTGAACCCTGGCTGCGGCCCTGTCCCCACGCAGGGCGTGGTGCTCTCAAATATTAGTGCTGCTCTTAACAGCCTGAACAAGCAGGCAGAGTTCAGGGAATGTGCTGACATTCCCGACCTCAAATATTTACCCTTTCCCGGGCCAATTGCCGGGCGCAGCGGCGCGGCGGGAGCGCACGTCCGCACGCAGCACGCGTGCACGGGCATGTGTGCCCTGCCCTGCCGTGCTTCCAGGGATTCCTTCCTGCCCGTGCTTCCCGGGACACCTCCCCATGCTTGCAGGGAGCTCTTCCTCCCACAGGCTGCTCCGCAGATCCAGGGAATCCTGGAATGCCTTGACTTGGAAGCCTGTCATATTGCACTGACATCCAGGGGTTCCTACACCGACTTCCAGGGATTCCTACACCGACTTCCAGGGATTCCTTCCTCCCCATGCTGCCCAGGGAGCCCTTCCTCTCCCAAGCTGCTCCGTGGAATCAGGGAATCCTGGAACAGCTCAGCTTGGAAGGGACCTTAAAGCCCTTCACGTTCCACCCTGCCCAGACCAGGTTCCACCAACTTCCAGGGATTCCTGCACCAACTTCCAGTTTACAGGGATTCCTTCTTCTCCCTGCTGCCCAGGGAGCCCTTCCTCCCACAGGCTGCTCTGCAGAACCAGGGAATCCTGGAATGCCTTGTCTTGGAAGGGACCTTAAAGCCCATCTTCCCCAGGCCAGGTTCCACCACACCAGGTTCCACCGTGCACTAGATCCAAGTCCTATCCAACCCCGCCTTGGATAATTCCAGGGCTGGGAATGCCACGTTTGGTCAGGGAAGTGAAATCAGCCACAGCATGATCTCCAGTGCTTTGCCCAGATTGGGAAAAGCACAAAACCATGGATGTGTGAACCTGGAGGTGGCAGAGCAGCACGAGCACATCCTGCTCCTCCAAAAACCCCGGGCGCTGCTCCATGGGAAACAGAGGGGTGTTTTTATGGCTCGGGTAAACACAGCACTTGCGGAGGATTTACAAGGACTTGGTGGGGGTTTTACGGGACTTGGGACGTGCCAAGACAAAGGTAGGGTTTGCCCAAAGTAGGATTTTCCCCAAAGTAGGATTTTCACCAAAGTAGGATTTTCCCAAAGGCAGGATTTGCCCCTTGCAGCTTTGTCCCCTCCAGGTCACCTGGCTGGGTCAACCCCACCAAGGCCCTTTGCTCCCAAACAATGCCAGGTTGATCTCCAGGATAGAAGCCCAAGGTTTCCCATTGTCCCAGGTTTTCCATTGTCCCAGGAGCTGGCTGTGTCTCCCAGGACAGCACGGCAGGGCGGGCTCAAACAAAGGATCCAAGGTGGCATTCCCGGCCCCGGGGGTTTATATTTAATCTCACAATGGCACCGAGGAAATGAATGGTGGCTCCAGGAGAGGAAAACACCCGGCCCCTGGCAACGGGAAACCACAAGGAAAGAGCTCCCAGATCATGGATTTCTCAGGCAGGGAATGGGAGAAGGGACATTTTTAACCCTTTGGATGATGGAGCTGAGGTAGGATTTGGGGTGAGTCCTTGCTCTTGCAGCCCTGGTGATGAGCTCAGCGAGGCAAAGCAAAACGTGAGGCTTAAAAACATTGGATGCAGATCCCGGGCCTGGGTTGTAGGATGGCTCTGGATTGCATTCCCTGCTTTTTGCTCATCCCACACCCCCATCAGTTCTCCTGACCCCTCAGCTCACATCCTCCCTCACCTCTCCGCCCTTCCCTCTCACAGGAGGGGAAGGGAAGGAGGCAAAGCCACTTGGATTTCCTCCTTGATCACTGGGAAACTTGGAAAAACCAGAGTTTTACTGGATTTCAAACCCACTCAAATTTTCCTGGGTACATCTTTATATGTGATGGGTAAGGAGGTGCCCAATGTCCTGGGCACGGAGCTAAACCCTGTGCTCCCAACCAGAAGGGACAAGAGATGTTTAATTTAATTTTAAAGCCCTGATTCCAGACTGTGATAAATCCCTATCGGCACCCAGCTCTGGGACAACATCCTTCCTGTTCCTTTCTTCCACCCCTTCCGTGCTCTTTTCCAGCCCCCTCCTCCCCAGCCCCTGCCAAAAAAACATCGTGGCTCACCCACAAAGCGAAATTCTTTGTTTGAAGGGCTGATAAGGGGAGGAAGGAACGGAGCCAAGAGCAAGAACCAATTCCCAGCCGCAGAGCAGGGTTTGGTCGTTGTTCATAAAAAAGAGAAGTGAACTCTGGGCCCGGCTTAATTGCTCTCAGTAAAGATCAGCCCTCCTATAAAAGAGATTTATGAGGGCACTGATGGTTCCTGGACTACCTGGGGATCTGATAAGGTTTCAGGTATAATAAATGCCTTAATGAGGGCGCTGGGGCTTGAATGCACGGCACGAGTGTCACGGAGCTGGGATTGGCCCAGGGGAGCTGAGCAGGAGCTGCTCCGTGCTGGCGTCCCTGTCTGCACCATGGCACCCTCGGGAATGAGGGCACAGCCCAGCCCTGCACGGATTGGGAGCCCTTCTCTGCGTGGGTTTGGAGGGAGTGGTGCCCAAGGAGACACGAGGGGTTCCCCCCTCTCCTTGGGAGCTCTGACACAAAAGAGATGCCCCGGTCTCCTCAGAGGTCCCAAACGTGCAACACAGGCCTTCTGCAACCTTCCTGGAGGGTCAGCAGGATCAGCCCCGGGTAGGATTTGGGACATCTCAAGGGAAGAGCTCAGAGCGACAGAAAAGCACAGAATCAAGGAATAAATCAGGTCGGGAGGGACCTTAAAGCTCATCTCACACCACGGTAACTCCCACTGTCCCAGGCTGCTCCAAGCCCCAATGTCCAGCCTGGCCTTGGACACTTCCAGGGATCCAGGGGCAGCCACAGCTGCTCTGGGAAACCTCTTCCAGGGTCTCCCCACCCTCGCAGCCAGGAATTCCTTCCCAAAATCCCATCTCTCCCTTTTGGGGGGGTTTGGTACCTGAGGCTGGCAGCACTTCCTGGAGCTGCTCTTACCTGTGTGAGTCCTCTGATGTGCCTTCAGGTGGGAGCTCTTGGTGTAAACCTTTGAGCAACCTGCAAGGACAGAAAAAAACCACAATTTCCCTGTGGGAAAGGGGCCCTTGCTCAAAAAACCCTGGTGTTTGAGGTGAGGGACAGAGCTGGGCCATGCAAATAAGCCTGGCTCGGGCTCAGTATTAACTAAAGAGCGTTTGCTCTGAGGCAGACAGACTCGAACACCTTCTCCTGCCACCCATGGGAATTGTGCTGGGAAACAGCGGGGGAAGGATCAAGCACAGAGGTTCAAACCTCTTTTTCCACCAGCAGGATGAAAACCCTCGATTCCCCCCCCATTTCTGGTTTTGTGCTGCCCTTTGTCTCCCTGGATTCCAGTCACAGCTGATATCACTTTGCAAGGCTGGGTTTTGTAACAGCCCCGGCCCAACAGATGTGGTACAAACATTCCAGGAAGGAGGAAAGAGCCAGGGACAGTCACAGCTTGGCTTCCAGGTGCCAGAACAGAGCCAGGGACAAGTGTTTTCACAAGATCAGCAAGAACAGGTTTAATCAAAGACAGGGTTTAACAGAAACACCAGGGCTGGGGAAAAGTTCCAGCAGCAGGTGTCTCAAAACGAGTTGGGTTTAACTGCTCCCAGGTTTCAGCTGGACAAAGCTTAAGGAAGCCTCTGCTGCCCTTTCTGGCCCTGCTGCTTTGTGTTTTGACGAGGACATTCAAATACGAATTTGAATTTTTATCACCTGCACAAGCAGCACGGGGACATTTTTCATCCCAGCGTTTCCACCCAGCCCAGAGGAGCCTCTTGCCCAGGATCAGCAGGACAGGGCCTGTCCTGCTCAGGACGGGCAGGAGCTGCTTTTCCCCTCCTGGGATCATGGCTGGAGACAGGACCTGGAGCAGGCAGAGCCTCTGGGCTGACCTCCAGCCACTCCCATGCCATGGAAAGAGCCCATAAATCTCACAGGAGGCAGTTAGGAAGTGACTTTCCTCATTCACACACCCCCATGGGAAAACTGTTTGCTAATCCCCAACTGGTCAGCACTGGGGATCAGCCCAGGAAGTGGGAGGTGTGTCTTGGCTCCAGGAGCGGTGATTTCCAAGCCCTCAGACTGCTCTCACTGGGATCTCTCAGTGGGATTTGCTTCCCTGATGTGTGTCATGGAATCCCAGATGGTTTGGCTTGGAAGGCAGGATCACCCAGTGCCACCTGCCATGGCAGGGACACCTTCCACTATCCCAGGCTGCTCCAAGCCCCATCCAGCCCAGCCTAGGAGACTTCCAGGGATCCAGGGGCAGCCAGAGCATCTCTAGGCTGACCCCCAGCTTGAGGGCTTGGATCAACCTGGGATAGTGGAAGATGTCCCTGCCCATGGCAGGAGGTGGCATGACATGGCCTTTAAATGTCCCTTCCAATCCAAACCATTCCGTGAGTGCCCTTCCACAGCTCCTGATGCAGCCACGGCAGGACAGCACCGGGACATTCAGCTCATTGCCTTTGGAAGATCAGAGCTGGGGCTACAGAGAGAGTCTGGGTCTCCTTGGGGGAATTCCCTGCTGGTTTTCCACCCGCTGTGAGACAGAGGGAAAGGAAGGGTCAGTGGGAATGGCAGAGTGGCTTCACGTGGCTGCTTGGGGTTGGGAGAGACCAGAGCGAAGCAGCAGCCCAGGAGCAGATTCCCAGGTGCAGATTCCCAGGTGCAGATTCCCAGGAGCATCCCTGGCCTTGCAGGAGCTCTCTGCCTCTCTGAGTTGCTTTTGCCAGAGTGTAAAGGGAGAGGGAAGGGGACAAAACAGGAACCGCACCATGCTGGTGGGATCAACCTCTTCTACTCCCTCCCGCTTCCCTGGGGCTCCATCCACAGCTCCATTCCAAAAGGGATCTCAGATTATCCTCCCTGGACACCCCCACCCATCCTCGGGGTGCCAAGAGCCCCCCAGAGCCCACCATGAGCACACCTGGGTAGTCACAGTGGTGGATCCTCCTCTTCTCCAGCTCGGGGTTGTTGCGCCGGTTGTACTTGGGGGGCTGCATCACGATGTGCCCCTGGGAGAGGCCCCCAATGCCGTTGGGGACTGGGGGGATCTGGGATGACTGGACCAGCTTCAGTCCAAAAGTGGCCTCGTAGGACGGCGGGGGAGAGATGGTGTTGATGAGCTCGGGTTGGTTCTCGGGGCTGCCGGGCTGCGAGTTGGGGGGCGAGGGGGGCAGAGTCACCCCTGGGGCGGGGTAGAACTGCCCGGGGATGTTCCCGAAGCTTCCCTGTCCCTGGGCCACGTGCGGGTACTGCTTGAGGGGCCCTGCTGGCTGCACAGGTCTGTGGGCCACGCTGGCCATGGAGCCCGTGGACATGGTGACCCCGCTGAGGCAGCTGATGGCCGTGGTGCTGCTGCTGGAGGAGGACGCCAGGGTGGGAATGTCGGCGCCGGCACCGCCCAGGGGCAGCTGGAAGAGCTGGGACTGCTGCGGGTGCGCGGATAACGGGATCTCCGCGGGCATCTCCTGCTTGATGAAGATGTTGTTGACCGCCACCGACTGGGGCATGCTGAACACGCTGGTGAAGTCGGGCAGCGTCTGCGTGGGGCCGGAGGCGGACGAGCAGGGCTGGGAGAAGTCGGTGCCGGGCTCGGTTTTGATCTGAGGGAAGGGGGCCATGGATTTGGGGGGCCGGTAGAGCCCCGTGCGCAGGTGCGTGGTGTCCGGCAGGATGACGTTGATGTTCACGCTGTAGGGCGTGGAGCTGGGCTTCTCCGTGGAGAAGAACTCGTCCACCACCGAGGCGCTCTCCCGGCGGTACTTCTTGTCCAGGAGCATCGGCATGGGCGGCACCTCGCTGGACAGGTACTTGTCCATCTCCGAGCATGCCTGGGGCAAAAACACGGACACGGGAGCTGGGAAAGGTGACCTTGACACCCAGTGGGGGGAGGCCAACGTCCAGCGGGGATTTGAGCAAGCAGGAAATGGAGGGAGCAGCAGGAACGGCCCAGGAAGCCGAGCTGAGGTGATTTAGCTCCGGGTCTGACTCAGCCAGACTCCCCAGGGCTGAATCAGCGGCCTCTGCCCCACTTCCCCCCTCCCTATCTCCCTGATAACAGCGGGCAGCCAGGGAGAGGATGCAGGTAGGACACAAATCACACCTGATAAAGGGGAAGCAAGCTTTGGCTACAGAGCTTTGGCTACAAAGCTTTGGCCACACAAGCACCGGGAATGGGATGAATCCAGCCAGGATCACACCTCAGGTTGGATCTGCAGCCCACCTTGGACACACAGGCTCTGGTCTCCTTTAAACTCAGCAGCCTGAGGAGTGTTTTATTCTGGGCCAGTCTCTTTAATGAACTGAGGAATTCTAGGACAATATCTTTAATTAATTGGGAATAATTTGGGCCTAGAAATCTAAGTGATGTTGCCACTTATTCAGTGGATTCTGAGCCTAAAATGGGAACAGTTCCTGCCTTCCTGCCTCACCTGGGCAGTGACTCAGCCCTGGCCTAACCTTTGGGTTAGTTTTGGTTTTACAGAGCTGTTTTTACAAGCCTGGCTCCTCCAAGCTACCAGAACCTCTGGCTCCGGTTCCTTCCCCTCCTGGTTCCCGCCTGCTGTGGCATCCCACTGGATCCAGGCCCAACAATCCAGCAACCTGATGGAGAAATCCTCGAGGAAATTCATCTGCTGGCACTGGGTGACTCAGGTTCTGCTCATTGTGGTGGCAGATCCCAGCACTGAAGCCCTTGTGCAGAGCTCCAACCCTTAATTACACGGTTCTCCAAGTGTCAAAGCCCTCGGAGCCTCGTTCCAATGGAGAGCAGCTGGAAAACCACCAGGTTTCCCTGGCGGAGCCCGGAGCGCACTCCAGGAGCAGGAGCCGAGCTCAGCCCACGCCCTGAGCCGAGGTTTCCAGCCCTGAACCGTGTCACCAGAGTGCCATGGGCCAAAGTCGGCCCTGCTGCCACCTCAGGGCTCTTAACAAAGCTGGGAGGGAGCCAAGAGATTTCCTCGCCCTTTCCAGGGAAAGGATCACGGAGCTTCCAGCTCGTTCAAAGAGCCTTTGCACCTCTGGGAGCCGTGCTGGCAACACATGGCTGAGCTGGCTGTCACCCAGGCACGGGGACAGCCACAAATCCACCCTGTGCCACTCGGGAAGGAGCTCAGGGAGGCCGGGCTGGGAAGGGCCGTGCTGGGACTGGTGTGTGTACACACTGTGCTGGGAGCCCTATGGAATCAGGGAATTGCTGTGCTTGGAAAAGACCTCGAAGGTCATCGAGTCCAACCGTGACATGTCTGTTCTCGTCGAACGTGGAGGTCCTGGAAGCTGCTGTCCTGGTTAAAGGAAGCTCAAGCAGCTCCTCTGGACAGGGAACCCTGGCTCAGGCTGAGCCCAAAGCTACTCATGGAGTCACAGAATATCCCAAGCTGGAAGGGACCCCCAGGGATCATCCAGTCCAGCCCCTGGTCCTGCACAGACACCCCAACAACCCCACCCTGGGCATCCCTGGCAGAGCTCCTGGAGCTCTGGCAGCCTCGGGGCCGTGCCCATTCCCTGGGGAGCCTGGGCAGTGCCCAGCACCCTCTGGGGGAAGGACCTTTCCTGATATCCAACCTAACCCTGCCCTGGCACAGCTCCAGCCGTTCCCTGGCTCCTGTCCCTGGTGCCTGCCCTCCCTCTTTACCCTGAGGCATCAGCAGGAGGCAGGGAAAGGACCTGGGTCCCCTCATCTCCATTCCATCCTCATGGAGAGCTCCAACCCCGATTGCCTCCCTACTCCCTGCCCAGCGCGGGTTCCCTCCCTCGGGAGAACCAAAGCCTTGGAGCCGAGCCCTGGGCACTCCTGGCAGCCAGGCTGGCACAGGCCGGGTTCCCTTGGGAATCAGCTCACCCCGGGTGCCTCGGGATGCCGCACATTCCTGAGCAATGAACGGCCCCACTTGGCAGGAGCAGAGGCAGGGCAAGGTGCTGGGTGCCTTTTCCTTCCACACTTCCCTTATCTCAGGCATTTCACTTTCTCACCTGCAGTTCCCAAGGGAAGGTCCTTCTGCCACAGGGACCGGGCAGGAATACAAACGTGGAGAGGTGTGGAGCTCAGAGGGCCTTTCCAAACTAAAGGATTCCATGCAGGGCCCGAATTTCGGATCCCAAATCTGGAGACCCCCTATCCTCTGCCTGTGCCGTGTTTGGTGTCACCCAACCTCCCTCCCTCCATGACCACCCCTCCCTGCAGAGCACAGCCTTTTCCCAGTTTTTCCATTAAAAAACCACAGTAATTCCCCTTCAGGCTCCTGGAGAAAGGGGTGGTGAGGGACACCAGCCCGGCCCCTCTGCTCTGTGTGTGTGTGCAGGACCTGGACAACAACAGTTCCACCCCATGGAATTCTCCACTACGCCACAGTTGTGCAGGAATCCCAAGCACCATCGTCTTTCCCACTGGGAGAAACGGGAAGTTTTTGTTTGTGGCCCAGAAACGCCTGGAAAACACTGCCTGGCCAGGTGCTGGCACCTCTGACTCCAAAGCACTTCCCAGCCAATGCCACATCCACATCCAGTGGCTGAGGGAGCTGGGAAGGGGCTGGAGAGTTCCTGAGGGAGCTGGGAAAGGGGCTCAGGCTGGAGCAAAGGAGGCTCAGGGGGGACCTTGTGGCTCTGCACAAGTCCCTGACAGGAGGGGGCAGCCGGGGGGGGTCGGGCTCTGCTCCCAGGAACAGGGACAGGAGGAGAGGGAACGGCCTCAGGCTGGGCCAGGGCAGGCTCAGGGTAGATATTGGGGAAATTTTCTCCAAAAAGGGTTCTCCAGGCCTGGCTGGAGTCCCCATCCCTGGAGGGGTTTCACAGCCTTCTGGACGTGGCACGTGGGGACAGGGGCCAGTGGTGGCCTTGGCAGTGCTGGGGAATGGTTGGGCTGGGTGATCTTAGAGGGCTTTTCCAAATTAAACCGTTCCATGATCCTACAAAGTCGTCAGTGCAGCTGAGGTGACCCAGTGCCACTCCAGCACTCGGGTGCCCTGGCTGTCGCTCCTGGCTCCTGTCACAGGTGCTGGGATGCAGCCCGTGGGGACACACAAGCCATGGCGGTGGCAGTGACGCGCTGGCACGGGGGACTGGCAGAGACGGAGGGACCTGTCCTGGCTGCCAGCGGGGATGGAGGGAGAAAGTGGGAATGGGAAGTGGGGAATGTCCCAGCTCAACCTCTTGGAGACTTCTGTGATTCCTGTCACCAACGGGAGCAGGAGGATGCAGGGGAAGGAACGAGGGAAGCCACTCACCTCCAGGATGAGCGGTGGCATCCGCTGGTCCATCCTCATGGGGTGCAGCTGCAGGAGGCAGGGCTGGGTTAGTGGGGTGTCCTCCCCAGCTTGGCCACCCCAAAGACCCCCCTCAAAAACCCCTGGCCAAGGAGGGCAGCACCCCCCAGAGCCTCCCACAGCCTCCCAGAGCCCCCCAGGGCCTCCAGGTGTCCCCCCCTGCCACCGGTGTCTCCTCCCACCCCACACCCCGTGACATGGAAGCAGCTGGTGATTGCCCACCATGGGTTGGTGGTTGCCCACCATGGGTTGGAGCTTGTCTGAGGAGGAACAGGGAAGCCTCTTTGGAAAGAAGAGACAAACGGGAAGTACAGAGCACTCCCGAGGAAACTGAGGCACGGCACCTGAAATCCCCTTTATCACCCCCATACAGATGACAATGTGCTCACAAATGTCCTGCACCTCTCCCTTCTCCTGCCTCCACCTCTCCCAAACTCCCACAGAGGGCTGAGGGCTCTTCCCACATCCCTCAGACCCTTCTCCAAGGTCAGTGCTCCAGACAGGCCACCGTCCTGCAGCACCAAGCAGAGGGGAAGAGATCTGGGATTTCTCCAAATCCCAAACCAGCATTTACCAGCCTCCTGTGGGCTCATCCTCACTCCACATCCTTCCCCTGCTCACTTCCAGCGTGTCCCTCTTTTCCACAACCACCCGGTTTCACCCAAACCTCTCCCATTCCTCCAGTCCAACAGGACCCTGGAAAAGCCTCCCGTCCCCTCCCAGTTTGGGATGGTCACTGAGACCAGCACGGGCGCAAAACCAGCACAGGTTTCCCTCTGGCACACAGAAAACCAGGAAAACCAACTCAGTGGACTGAGTTTTCCCATTTTTTGAGGTGTTCATATCCTGGGATTGCACCTAAATGGAGAATGTTCCTTGCAAGGCCACAACAGACCAGAGGTCCCAGAGGAGGGATGTCAGCAGGCTGGGAATGCTGAGAGCTGCCATCCCTGGAGATCCATGGGCTCCACGTGGCCATGGAAGCACGAGGAGATGCTTAAACAAGAAATCTCCTGGGCTTTGGAGTTGAAGGCTGTGTCCCATCACTGGAAGAACCACTGGAAGAAGCTCCTGTGTCCTCCAGCCAAGCTCTTCCCCAGGTAATCCCAAGCCTGCAGGGGAGTTCCAGGTGCTGGATCCTCTTTTTGGGATGAACCTCAACTGGAGACCAACAAAGCCTCTGCTCTGCTGGCTGTCTCCAAGCCCTGTCCAACCTGGCCTGGGACACTTCCAGGGATCCAGGGGCGGCCACAGCTTCTCTGGGAAACCTCTTCCAGGGCCTCCCCACCCTCCCAGCCAGGAACTCCTTCCCAATATCCCATCCAAACCCATTCTCTTTGACTTGAAGCCATCTTTACGTGGCCAGGAAGGGAAAGCCAACACGAAACTCCTCTCGCACAGCCAAAGCACTGCATTCCAGGGGGATTTCCCCCCCGGAGTCACATGAGTTCAACCCTGGAGAAGCATCTCCTCAATTTGCCAGGGAAAAGAAACCAAAATAAAAATGAGAAGGAAAAGGCACAAACCAGTACTTTGTCCACTCCAGTAAGGCCACTGGACACCAGTTTGTGTCACTGGACCAGCAGTGTAACACTCAGCACACCCAAACCTGGCAACCAGAATTCCCTGGAGGATGGGCTAACCTCAGGAGCAGCCCCTGGGAGAGCTGGAGGATGTGAAGCCCCCAGCCCCAGTAAAACCAGTGGCTCGATGAAGAGGGCAATGCCATCCCAGCTCTCCGGAGTAGATTCTCCAGTGGCTCAGAGGGGTGGGCATGAGACCCTCCACCCCTGCCCGTTCCCATAAATCCTGCAGGAGCCTGGGAGCCCTCTATCCCTGGATCAGCTGTCCCAGGCCAGGGGAGCTGTTATCAGCACCGAGATCGATTCAAGCAGAGTCCAACGCAAACATTTCTTGGCAGGCCCCAGCTAAACCCGGATTAACCACGAGCACGGAGAGCTGGGCTGGGGCTGGCGGGGCGGGGGCAGGACGTGGCTGTCCCTGATTAAACACCTCCTAATCCGCAGGTGATAAATGACAAACGGCCGGAGGAACATCAGGTGTTGTCAGCACCCGGGCAGCGCCAGGGCACGAGGAGGGAAATCAGTGTTTGCTACACAGGCAACGAGCTCTGAAGGTGGCACAGGGAGGGGCTGGCACAGGCGGGGGGGGTTTCATCAGCCCTGAGCTCCCTCCTGCCTGGCCAGAGCTCCCATTCCAGCTCCCAGATGGGAGATTCCTTCTCAGCTGGATGCCAGGCTCCTGCTCACAGGCAGCCCCCGCTGTGGTGCTGTCACTGCTGCAAAGAGCTTTGGGGACGGGGGGGGAGGAGGAGGAATGTCACCTGTGTCCAGGCAGGGCAGCCACGAGCAGCCAGCCCCGGGGTTCAGCATCAGGAGGATGCAGAACTGCTGGAATAAATCCAGAGGAGGCCACAGAGCTGCTCCAAGGGCTCTGGAGCCAGGCTGGGAGAGCTGGGGGTCCTCAGCTGGAGAAGGGAAGGATTCAGGGACACCTCAAAGCCCCTTCCAGAGCCTAAAGGGGCTCCAGGAGAGCTGCAGAGGGACTGGGGACAAGGCATGGAGGGACAGGACACAGGGAATGGCTTCCCAGTGCCAGAGGGCAGGGCTGGATGGGAGATTGGGCAGGAATTGTTCCCTGGGAGGGTGGGCAGGCCCTGGCACAGGGTGCCCGGAGCAGCTGGGGCTGCCCCTGGATCCCTGGCAGTGCCCAAGGCCAGGCTGGACATCGGGGCTTGGAGCAGCCTGGGACAGTGGGAGGTGTCAGGGTTGGACCTGGGTGAGCTTTGATGCCCCTCCCAACCCAAACCGTTCCTAGGTGGGGGTTCAGGGAATGGGGGAACAGCTGGACACGGCTCCAACGGGAAAGGGGGGCCTGTCCCCGGTACCAGGGACCCCGGGAGCACAGGTGTGGCACAACGGTCGTGCCACAACCCAGCCCGGGCTCTTTCTCCTCCGTGCACCTGCACGAAACTCCAGCCTCCGAGGGAATCAGCAAACAATGGGCAGGATAATCATCAATCAACCCCCCTGGCACGGCCCTGGCAGTGCCCCTGTGCAGGCTCGCTTTATAAATAGCCTGTATTTATATCCAGATTTGGTTCAATATCAGCGTTTATTGTCTCCTGGTTAAATATTGACCTGGGTAAATATTTGTCCCTCTGATCATTTGGGTTTGATACCGACCTGGATCGACGTTATTTTCTGTTTGTTCCTCAAGTCTCCTGGAACTCTCTGTAAAACGGGATTAGCAAAGAAAGCCCCGGGACTCTTCCTTTCAAGTGCCCAACGTTTGGCTGCCGTAAACAACAAAGCCAAACCCCGGATGGAATCTGAGCTCCCGTGGGAATGTGCTGGGCCCAGGAAGGCCCTGGATGAGCTCCCCTGCTTGCTCAGAACAACTCCAGGATGCGGGGCTGCCCTCAAAGCATTCATGGGTTGTTTGGGTTGGGAAAGACCTCTGAGGTGATCAAGTCCAAGGTTTACATCATCCACTCCAGACATTTCCCCTTTCCCTGCAGCAATTCCCTGCCAGGCCACAGATAAAGGATGTGAGCTCCTCATACTGCCCAGACCTGGGGGTTCAGAGCAACTCCAGGGTGAGGGGCTGCCCTCGAAGCATTCATGGATTATTTGGGTTGGAAAACATCTCTAAGGCGATCAAATCCAACCTTTACATCTTCCAGCCCAACAGTTTCCCCTTTTCCTGCAGCAATTCCCTGCCAGGCCATGGATAAAGGGTGCCCAGACCTGGGGGTTCGGGGTGCTGGGGGTGTCCCAAAGCCACCTTTACCTGCTGTGAAATGCCCCCAGGAGCACAGGGAGATGGAGACGCCCCAAATCCCTTTGGGAGCAGAATCCACCCCCTCACTGTCCCTGCACACGGAGGGTGCTGGGGGTGCTCAGCCCCCTGGGGTCACAGCTGTCCCCAAGGGCTGTTGGGGTGTTTAAAATTCCCGAGTTTCGGCCACCTGGGAAGTGGGGATCCCTGCTGAAATCCCGTGCCCAGGGAGGAGCCTGGCAGAGGCGTCCATCCCCGAGCTCTCCAGCTTCTGGAGCAGGACATGGATCTTCCCTTCTCCAGGTCTGTGCCCATGGATGGCCCAGGAGCTCCTGAGGGTTATCCCAGTGCTCCTTCCTGCCCTGTGTTGCAACTCCCCGAGCCAATAACGACTTCCCAGCAGCCAGGGAGGCCGGGAATCTCCAGCCAGGCAGCCCCATTCCCAGACTCACTGACTGTGCTCGCAGTTCCTTCCCTCCGGCAGCTGATAAAGGCTCCCTCCGAGGCAATCCAGCTCAGGTATTTATTACTGGGATCATGCCACAATCCCAAAGGCCAAGGGAGCCAGGGAAAACACCCTCAGCCAGCTCCAAGGTCAAGGGGCTGGAAGAGGAGCAGCTGGGAACATCCAGGCTCCAGCAGCAAACAGAAGCCTTGCCAAAAATAAAGGTTTGAATCCATCATTGGACTGAAAAAACCCAAAACCTTGGAGACACAGAGCCTGGAGCGGGAAGGGAAAACCAAAGGAGCTTCTCCAGATGGGAGGGTGGGAGGTGCCATGTTGCCACTGGCGTTGATCCACATTTTTGGGGTTGATCCCACTTCTGCAGAACCAACAAGAGCCGCCTCAGCACCGGATGGAGCTGGAAGGAAGGGGGGAATCAGGGATGGCCTCTCCCCTCTCCCACTGCTCCAACGCGGTGTGAGGACAACTCTCAAAGCGTGGGGAGGGAGGACATGAGGATTTAAGGGAGCTGGACCTCCACAGCTTCCAGGATATTCACACTCCATGATTTCTGAGCTGCTCCTGCTCAGCAAAGGCTGAGGTGGAGCCCCTGAAAGGCAAGGGCAGGTTTTCCATCAAAGCTCCTGGAGGCCAAGCTGGGCTGACTCTTGGTGTGAGCTGCTACAGCCCCTTGGATGGTTCTTTGGGAGAAAGGGAATGATCTAACACCCTTTCAACTCCTGGAAGATGGGGAGGCTTGGAGCTGCTCCAGCCCCAGCCAAAGCACGGCAGGACTCAAGGAACCCTGGGTTACACAGCACAAATCAGCGCTGGATTTGGCATCAGCCAGGAGCAGGGCCCTCCCTGCAGCTCCATTGCTCCTTCTGGACCCAGCTCCATCCCAGGCCACCCTCTCCCTGACTCTTGGATGTCACCAGGATGACCTGGACAAATTTATCCACTTCTTCCTGGCCACAGGACACCAGGATTGTCTTTGAGCTTTCCAGTTCCCCCAGTCACACATCCCTGCCCTAAATCCTGAACATGCCATGGGAGAGGCTTCGGAGCTCCCAGGGATCCCCCCCAGCTGGTGGGATTCACTCTGCCTCCCTCAGTCCCTGTAGAAGCTCAGCTCCTCTCCAAGGCAGCACATTCCCAAGGACTGACAATGAAATGAGTCACCAGCTGCTTGCCGGGGCTTGTGGAGCCCTCCTGGCATCCAGATCCCACCAAACAGGCCACAAATCCTGTTCTTCCCAGGAAACCACGGGGCAGACCCCGGGCAAGGTCAGGTTTCACATGCAGACAGCAAATCCCATCATCCCTGCGGCCCCAAGAGAGCAGTTGGGAGCACAAACCAAACCCCTGAGGCAGGTGGGAACGCTGGGCTGGGCCAACTCTTCTTCCAAGCTTGAACTTCCCCAGGCCGAGAAGATTCTGCCAAAACAGGGACTGAGGGGGACGCTGGAGCAGATCCATTCCTTCAGCCCCCATTCCTACAGCCACGTGTCCCATCCTGAGTATTTTGTGGGATCGTGGAATGGTTTGGGTGGGAAGGGACCTTAACCATCACCTCGTTCCCCGCCCTGCACCAGCAGCAGCCTCTGTGCTCCTGGTGTTGGCCTGGGAGCAGAAATCCAGAGTTTCCTCCAGATCCAGGGCCTTCCACGTTTTCCCTGTGTATAAAGGAATCCCCAGCTGCTGTTTATTAAGGGAGGTTGATTATGGCCAATAACAGCTCCCAGAGAAGGCTCCGAGCCCTGGAGAGGCTCCAGTGGGAGCATTTGGGAGCCTGGGCAATGCCAGCCCTGGGAAACACAAGGACTGGGACACTCCTGGGGTCCCCGAGGGGATGACAAACCCCCAATTAATGGCTTTGAGTTTCTCCCACGCCACAGAACCACCAAACCCCCAAATGTTGGAAGCTGCCCAGAACGAAACGCTCGGAAATGGTTTGAATGAGCAGCTGGGGAGATGTTCTGGTATTCCCAACAAATCTGGGGCCTTTCCACAGTTCAGAGGACACCAAACCTGCTCATTGTGAGGAATTGTAACATATCCAGCCATTCCCAGGTTCAGCTCCCCGAAATATCCCTGAGGAGCAGCAAAATGAGGATTTTGTAGAGACAACATTAAAATATTTGGGGTAAATAAATACACAACCAAAAAACCCCCACGGGCTGGATGGGCTGGAGAGCATCCACATCCTCTGGCCTGTCCAGGATGGGTTCAGATCCATGAGACAAAGTGCCTTAGGTGTGAGGGATGTGATAAGGGATGGATACTATGCCGGGGTTCGGGATAAACCTTTGTTTTCACAGCAGCTACACCGGGGTGAATTCCTTGCCATTCCCCTCTCCCGCTTGCACTGAAAATCCTACAAACAGCGAGGTGCTGAAATGCGGTTTAATAGCCACAAATCCTGCTCTGGGTGGGAACGTGAAGGTCCCTCCCCACCACACTGAGAAAACCTTAATTTTCCAAGAATTCTCGCAGCATTTCTGAACTCAGTGAAAGATTCTTTGTTTGAGTTTCAAGCCGAGCTCGAACGGGGCTGAAGCTCTTTGATGTGGTAAACAGCCCATGGGGTTTTTTTGGAGGGTTTTCATGCTAGCTCAAGTTCTGAGAACATCTGAATTGTAAACACGAGTTCTCCAATCCCCAGAGCCCGGCGGGACCCTGTGACTCCGGGAATTCGCCAATGGAGCACGAGGAAAGCAAACACTGCAATCGAGCTCACAAGACGCTCGTAAGTGCGATTATTTGCAGTGGATGGGTTGGATAAAAGAACTCAGCGGAGCAGGGAAGGAGAACAAAACAGCGCCGGGAGGTGACCGAACAGGTTTGAGAGGGGGAAAACTCCCGGGCGGTGATGCACGAGCCAGAAATGCATTCCCCAAAGGCCGGGCAGTGAGTTCAGGCGGCGGGGTTCGCTCCCCACACACCGCTCGGGAGCGGCGATGAAGGGAAATGCGCTGGATCGGAGCGCCCCGCTCATCCCCGCCTTCCGCAGGTTCCCAAAAAGGAAAAACCACCGGGCCACAGGCGCTTTTCCAGCTGAGCCCAGCGGAGGGCAGGTGGCGGGGAGGAGGATGAGCACGGCACACCTGGAATCCCTGTCCCCTTCCCGAGGCAGACTTCCCGCAGGAGAACAATCAGCCTTTGTCCCACACCGGGACAAAGCCGCGGCGCTCCGCAGCTCAAAGTTCGGCCGAGCGATTCCGGGGAGCTGTTCCACGCTGCTCCTCCTTCCATCCCGCTCCTCACTCCCTCCTGCACCCACCCGGGGAACTCCAGGAAGATAAAGTAACGAATATTGAGGATGAACCCCCCGAATTTCCCGGGTTTCTGCTCACTGGGTTTATCCTGCTGCCTCTGGAGTCGCTCAGCCATGGGACCAACCCCTGACACAGGGGTGGGCTGGGGATTCTCCTGAGGGTCTTCCTGCAGAATTAGCGGGATAAAGGGATCCTTTCTGGGAATCTACCCCAATTCCCTGTGGCCCTGCAGACACCTGCCAGGCACAAAGCCCATCAGACTTGCAAATCCACAGGCTGGTCCCGAAAACATCGGGATCAGCTGATCCCAAAGCAAAGCAGAGGGAAGGATCCCTCCCTCTGGAGATCCCTCATGCAAGGCTCAGCCCCACCAGCTCCCAAACCCATCCTCGTGCCAGAGGGATCAGCTGTGCCCATTCCTCCTTGCCCGGATTTAACTTCCCATCTCTCCCACACCATTCCTGCACACCCTGGAGCCTGCCCGGGCTGCCAGCACCCTTCGGAAACGGATTTTGCACACTTCCATGGAATTTCTGAACCCTTCTCCAAAGCCAGGAGGATCCCCAAGGGCAGGACATCCATGATTCTCCCCCCAGCATTTCATTCCAGGTCCAGAGCAAAATTCCAAAGTCGCCATCTCCCCTTTCCCTGAAGAAAAGCCAAATTTATTCCCTGCCTGCAGCTCCTGGGAGCCCAAGGAAATGAATCATCCCCCGGGAGCTGTGCCAGGCACTCCAACATCTCTCCTAATAAATAAAGGAGATTTATTTATGGCAGGCAGGGCTCTCCTGGCCCTGACCAGGACCCACCACCCTGGTTCCAGCTGGGCTGTGCAAGGCGCTGGAGCACCAAGGAGCAGGAAAAGCCATCCCTGCTCCAAGGGACAGCCACCCTCAGGCCACCACAGCCACATTCACGACCAGGATGTGGCACCAAAGGAGGTGCAGGACGTGGCACAGGGACAGGGCAGGACTGAAACAGCTCCTGAAAGCCGGAGCATTCCTAAAACTGCTGGATCCGACTTCTCCTGTGATCCAGCAGCAAAATCCCTGCCAAGATGAAGACAGAGGAGCACCACAGCACTTCCACCCTGTCCCACCATTCTTCCACGCTGCTGGAAGGGTCTGGGAAGGGCCATTCCCGGCACTGAGGATGGGGAGTGCCAGGAAAAGCTCTGGGAACGGCACTTTCCTGATCCCATCCGATGTGTCCAGGCACCTCCCAGGTGCCCGAGGTGTTTTATTCCTCCTGAGCCCCTGACCCAGCCCGAGGGAGCCGAGGACAGGGTGAGGAAGTGCCCGTGGGGCAGGAATCAGGATCAGGGGACACAAAGGGAGCCCTTTGCTGCTGTTCCTCAGCCTGCACCCAAGGAAAATCCCTTTCCACACTCAGCAGGATCTTCCCTGTTTCCCACAGCAGCCTCAGCCCCACTGGGAGCTCACCAGCCCCACCACAACTGCCCCGGGGCCTGGCACAGGCAGGAAGGGGTTAAACCCAGGGCCAGGCTGGGGCTTTGTCCATCTCTCTCTTCCCAGCAGCTCCTTCGCTCTCTCAACAACCTCCAACAGCAGAATTCCCGGCTGGAGCCACGGAGACAGGGATTGCCTTCCCAAATCCTCGAGGATCCTCAGAGCCACCTGCCCACAGCTGCAGGGAAGCCTGGAAGAGCCAATTCCTGCCCTGTTCTTCCAGGCCCTGCGTGATGCCGGGATGCTCCTCCAGCCCCAGGTGCCCGGGAACGCTGTGGCAGCCAGGTGGGAGCAGGGATAAATCCCACAGGCTCCTCACTCATCCCGGGAACCCGACAGCCACACAAAGGGATCGGCTCCTCCTCTCCTGAAACGTTCCCTGGACATCCCTTGCTTTTGCTTTTTATTATAATAATATTATTAATATTATTCTTGGTATTTTATTATTATGATTGTATTATTATTATTATTATTATTATTATTATTATTATTATTCCCTCCAGCATCCACCTCTGGAGATTTCAAGAAGAAAATGCTTTTTCTGGCTGATCTGACTCAAATCAGGAAGGAAAACTTTCCTTTCACAAGCGCTTCTCCCTCCTCTTTTCTCTCCCTTTTTAACTCGGGGCCGGGTGGTTGGAAAAGCTAAGGAAAGGGAAAAGCTGACTGGAAATTCCACAGAGGAGCTGTTTCCACCTGAGGCAGATCCAGTAAAATTTTCGACAGCAAAGAGATCCCACCTGAAAAGCAATTTTAGGGGGATATATGGCACTGGCACTTCGAAACCACGGAGATAATTTGCTCCTGCCTTTTCCCGAGCCCGGGCAGCTGGAGCAGCGGGAATTGCTCCGAGCTGGAGCCTGACAGGTCACAGCCTTTGGCACCAGCCTCGTCAAACTGATAAAAACCCTCTGGAGCAAAGGCTTCCCAGCCCTGCGGCCTTCCAGCTTTTCCACCCTCCAGCCACGGCTCCCACAGCGCCACAGCCTCTGGAATCCGCTGGGAGAAAGGGGCCAGAGCATGGAAAACTCCTCCCTGGGGATGTGGGGTGCAGCCCGGGGCTCTCAGGGTGTCCCACTCATGGTCACGCTCCCTGGGTGGGTTTGGGGATCCGTGGGATCTGCTCAGCCCCATAGTCCCAGGATCCCTAAAGGGTCACAAGAGGGTCACTGGCAAAGGGGTGACACCTCCAAGGCCACCCCTCCGCTGCCACCACCCCAGAGCAAAGTGAGATCAAACCCCCTTTTCCTTGGAAGAGCAGCAAAGACTGGGGGGGAAGCTGTCTCCAGCCACGGGTGTCCCCCCGAGGTGGCTCAGGGCTGGCCACGGCCACACTGCCCCACTGGTCACGGCCCCGCTGCCTCATCCCACCCAGATGGAAAAAGGAAAAAAGCCAAGCTCAGCCTCCCCAGCCCGTTTTGGGGAGGTTTGGAGGGAGCTGACAGCTTTTCCCCCTGGGAAGGCCCCAGAGATAATCCCCAGCTTTCCAAGAGCCACCACCCTGCTTCTGATCCAGGTAACCCCAACCCTGGCACAGAGGGGCAGGAAGATCGCAGGGGAAGGAGGAATGGTCCCCAGTTTGACCCTACATCCGTGAGCACTGCTGGCAGCCCCTGTGGATCCCAGACCTCCAGGAAATCCAGAGATGCAGACCCGGCCTTCGCCTCCCTGTGAGGGCCAGAGCCCCAAAATGGCCCTTGGAACATTGGTGACATGGGGACAAGGGAAGGGGCAGTGGACACACAGCCCCAAGCCCTGGCTGGTGCCACCCCTGCTGGCAGTGCCCTCCCGGGGGTCTCCGGAGGAGCAGAACCGGGGTGGGGGTCCCTGCGTGTCCCTGGAGCCGGGGGCCGGAGCATTCCCGCCCGGATCAAAATGGCGCTGGGGCCGTGGGGCTCGCGGTTAATCATTATCCCGGGCACCCCGCGCCCCACGGAGCGGGAAAAGGGGGAAACCTCGGCTCCAGGGTGGGGCTGGGCCTGCCTCAGCCTCCTTCCCACTGGGAAGAGCGGCTGGAGGCTCTGTGGTGGGACACGGAGCCGCGTCCCCCTGGCTGGGGTGGGCAGCAGGGCCCAGGATAGGGCTGGGCCTGCAGGAACATCCCAAAGCCACTTATCCAGGTCTTTATCTAGGGGGAATGCTGCCAGGGAATCTCGAGGAGCATTCCTTCCCCGCCGTGGCGGCGGAAAAATACAGGGAATAAAATAAAATGGAAAAGAAGGTCCCGTTTCTCGTCCGGCACACGCGGGCACAGCAATCCCAGGGCCCACGTCCTGTCCTTGCCAGTGGGAGAGCCCCTGGACACCCCTCACCTGCCAATCCCAGGGGCCAGGGATTGAACCCTGGAGTGGGAGCAAAGCCCACACAGACGACGAGGAGCTTTGAAGGCAGACAGGAGGCAAAAAAACCCAACCCCAAAACTCCCAAACGAAACCCAACACGCCCAGGAGGAAAGCCGGCGGAGGGGGAAGCGGGAGCCGACAAAGCCACGGAGGTGTCGCAGCAACGACGGGAAAAACAAAGCAGAATTCAGCCCAAATCCAGGGGTTTTTCGGGAGGCTCCGCGCACCTGAGCGGGTGGAAGCGGCCCCTTCCCAACGCTTACCTGCGCCAGGTCGGGGGGGTTCTCCAGGGGCCGGGAAGGGGCTTTGATGTCCTCGAAGACCGGGGTGTCCTCGTGGGGGTCCCCGGACATGGTGACGGGTTTGAGCGGCGCCAAGACCGCGGCGTCCACCAGCCCGCTGCTCATCCCCCCGCGCGGGGACGGGCCCGGCCCGGAAAACGGGGGGAAAAGGGGGAAAAAAGGGAGGGAAAACAAGGAAGGGAAAGGGAAAAAAAAAAACCAAAAACCCTGAGGCGAGCCGGAGCGAGTTGCGCGGGTGGGAGGCCGGTGCCGGGTCGGGAAGGCTTTACCTGGCCGCGGGAGGAGGAAACGCCAACCTGGAAGCGGCGCAGGGGTGTGGAGCCAATCAGGCTCCCGGCGGTGGCCCCGCTGCGGCTCCAGCGGGACACCCGCACATAAAAGGGCGACAGGGTGGCCGGGAGCTCCGGGAGGGAGCCCGGGAAGCGGCAGCACCCCGGGATTTAATCCCGGCCCTAAGGCGGGAGCTCCGGCAGCAGGTGTGCTCTGACGGGGAGCTGGGGGAGCTCCGGCAGCCCGGGACTCAAAGCTCGACCCCAAGCTCTGTCACCAGCCGTGCTCTGACAGGGAGCTCGGGAAACTCCCACACTCCAGGATTTACCCCAATCCCAAACCTGAGCGGGTACCCAGGAGCTCCAGGATCACCAGCTGTGATCCCACAGGGAGCTCAGGAAGCTTCGGCACCCCAAGATTTGATCCCCAATCCCAAACCCAAGCTCCGTCACCAGCCGTGCCTCCCACACGGAGAGCTCAGGAAGCTCCAGCACCCCAGGATTCAATCCCAATCCCAACCCCTGAGCCCTTCCAGGAGCCTCAGCAGCCCCGGCACCTGGGCAGCTCCAGCAGCACCAGGATGGAGGGATCAGTCCCCAGTCCTGAGGCCTGAAACCCCCCCCAACTGGGCCACTGTCCCCAGACTGAGTCCCCTGCACTGAAACAAGGGGGATATTCCAGTTTTTTTACAGACGTGGGTACTTTTCCATGAGAAAATGCTATTTTTTCCATGAATGGGTCACATTTTGCACCAAATCTAATTTTGAGAGGAGATTCCTGGTTGCTCACACTTCTCATTCCCAGGGAGAAAAAGGGAAGGATCAAAACTAAAAGGGACAAACCCCGAAGGAAAAGAAAAGCAGCAGCTGGAAAAGCAACAGACAGGGAGGAGGGCACAGGGCTCATATGGAGACACCAGGCAACTCTGTTTGGGTTTCCCTTTTGGAAAGGAAGGAGTGTAAAAATCCAGAGATACAAGGGAATAAAAATCACCTTTCTGGCAAAGAACTTAAAAAAAAAAGCCATCCTGCTCCAGATAATCCAGCCCCAACAGTCCCAAGCCCGTCCCCAAGGAGGAGCCTGGATCCTCCCCCTCTCTGTGTTCACCCATCCCAAACCAGCCCCGGATTCCCCACTTCCCTGTGTCTCCCAGGCTGGATCCCACACAGGGATGCTGCCGTCACCACCTTGGGAACATCCCAGCACCTCCAGGGGACCACAGGAGCAGGGGAAGGAAGTGGGGGGGCCAAGGCTGCTCTGTGCCCCTGGCCAAAGGGAAAGCAGCCAGAGTGCTGCCAGGGAAGGGGAATGCCTGTTCCCATGGGATTCCTGCCACCCCAGGGGCTTCACAGCAGCCACGTGAGACCTGTGACCACTCAAAGCAGGAGCCACGGCAGAGGTTTGGTGTCACAGCTGCCACCCCCACACCGGGGACCGAAAACAGCTGGGGGGGGCTGAGCATCCTGGAGTGTGGAGCTTGTGGAGCCCTTGGGAAACGAGCTCAGGCCTTGCAGGGTTTTGTGTTCCAGGGAAGCTGTGCTGCTGCTGGAGCACCCACCAGGGCTCCCAGGGGATGCCAGGGACAGCAGATGTGTCACCAACCCTGCAGGACCACGCATGGAAAGAAGGAAGTTTACAGTGAGGGTGGGGAGGCCCTGGCACAGGGTGCCCAGAGCAGCTGGGGCTGCCCCTGGATCCCTGGCAGTGCCCAAGGCCAGGCTGGATACTGGGGCTTGGAGCAGCCTGGGACAGTGGGAGGTGTCCCTGCCATGGCAGGGGTGGAATGGGATGAGCTTTAAGGTCCTTTCAACTGAAACCATTCCATGATTCCAAGATAAATTATGCAAACCAGAAGAGTTCCCTTTCTCTCCATCCCATCCGCAGCACCGGGGCTGGGTGAATCCCATTCCTGGAGCGGGGCTCACGCCAGGCTGCGCCTGCCCAGCAGGGATCAATCCACGATTTCCCAAGGCGGAGCTGCCTCTCCTTGCAGGGATGGGCCGAATCCAGGCAGTGCCCTTATCTGCCCCGGGAGAACGGCCTTGAGCCCATCTCTGCCTCCGGCACTTTGCCCCGGGGGGGCCCCGCCGGTCCCGTTGTGTCCCCACGTGCCGCCCACGATGGCACGGAGATAACGGCGGCTCCCCGTGACCCGGCCAGCAACCCGCTCCCCTCCCGACGTTCCTCACGTTTTCCTCCCTCATTCCACGCGGAATTCCCTTCTGAAAAGCCAGCACCGAGAGGCTGGTAGGGGTTTGGGAAGGGGGACCCTGTGCAGGGAGGGATGAAGGGGCCGCAGGGAGCTGAAAGGGGGTCCCAACCCAGGGGCTGGGGCTGCTGGGGGTCGGTGAGGGAGAACTGGGGAGCCAGCCCGTGATCCCAGTGCTCCGGGTCCACGGGAATGGTGGGGAAGGACAGCCAGGTCCTCCTCTCGCGAGGGAGCAGGAGGCAGGAGGTGAAGCCCCGAGTTAGACTTGAGCTAAAAGGCAAGAAAGGCGCCAGATTTTGAGGAAAGCTGGATCAGGTTGGGCAGCAAACCTCAGCTCCCTGTTCCCAAATCATCCCAGGCACAGCCAGAGGTACCTCTGGCCTGCCCCCGGCATCCCCACAACCACCCTCAGGGCTGGCTCCCAAGGGACCCCCAAGAGCCACCACTCAGGGTCCCAGCCCTGCCGGGTCCCACAGCACATCCCACCCGAGAGGTGGGGGCTGGGGAAGGGGCCAGGCCCCGGCTGGAGGTCCCTGGCCCAGCTTTCCTCCTGCAGCAACTCTTCCCCACCCTGCTGCCACCCCAAACGCACCCCAGAGCGATGCCGGAGCACCCACCTCTCTCGGGGCCGTGGTGGACATCCCCGGTCCGCTCTGCCTCTGCCTCCCTGGGGCGAGCCCACCCCGGATTCGGGCCAGGAGCTCCTGGTTGGGCCGGGTGCTGCTCGGATCCCTCTGGGCAGGGGGACACCCCGCCCGCCTGTCCCCACGCCCGGCACACAAAGGTCTGCAGAGCTGCCGGAGCAGCCCCGCGCCTCCCCCGCTCCCCCACAGAAACCCAAAACCACCTATTTTTGTCTTTCCCTTTCTCCTCCTCGGGAGGTTTCCAGCCATCAAATGCTTCCCGGGAGCCCTTCAAAGGGAAAGCGGCCGCCCCATCCCATCCACTTGCTAAACCAGTCTGAGCAGTGCCGGGCGGGCAGGCGGGAGAGGCCCCGGCACTCCGACAGGGACAGGGACAAGGAACCGTCCTCAGGGACCTCGGGTGACCCCAGAGCCAGGGCACCGCCACCCCACTGCCCACCCCGGCAGCACAGGGATGCTACCAGCCAGCAGGACCCCCCGGCAGGCTGCAGAACCCCCCCAGTCACTGCTCATCCAGCAGGGAAGCAGTTTGGGGATTGTTAAATTCTTCTCCCAGCCACGGAAAAGGGCAGGCAGGTGATGGGGAAAGCGCCCCGAGGAGCTGGGGAGGCCCCCAGTAACCCCAGTCCCCAATGGGGGAGCACTGGGAGGCATCACAACCCCCAGCAGGAAGATCGAGCAGCTCCTCCAGGCGTTCCTGGGAGAGGAGGAGGGAGGTGAGGAAGCAGAAGGGTCTGAGGCTGAGGTGAGTTTCCAGGACAAACGGCAGGGTTGGAGGAAGGGGGTGCTATTGGCCTTTGCTCCTCTCAAAACCCAGCCCTGGACCTTTGCCAAGCCTGGAAAACAACCGGGAGGACTTTCTGGGCTCCCACTGCACAGGGACACCCTCCAGCGCCCAGCGAGGAAAGAGCCAAGCCAAGCACAGCCCCAGGCACTGGAGAATTCCCAGGGGATGTGGAGCTGGATGTCCCCAGTGTGCCACAGGGTCTGGCAGCCACTGAGGGGCTTTGCTGAAGCTCAGGGACCCCTGCCCCCAGAAAAGGGGTGGCACAGCCCTCCCTGGGGGTCACCTTGGCCTTGGTACAAGCAGGAGGACAGTCCTGGGATCACAGGGATGGGGCAGGTCCAAGGTGAGAGCCAAGGGGATCCATGGCCACAGGGAGGAGCTGGAGGCCCCAGGCTGAGCTTAAATGGGCCCAGGGATGTGGGTGGGGGTCTCAAGTGGGGGCTGCTCAGAGCAATTAAAAGTCCTCAGGGCCTCACCCAGGAGAGGGAGCTAGCACAGCCTGGACCTCCCGGACCAGTGATTCCGACTCCTGGGATGATGATTCCAGCCCCTGGGGAGAGGTTGGCACCTGCTGCCTGTGCAGCAGGACCTCGGCATCTCCAGCTGCAGGGTGATGCCCACACACCGATGCCCCTTTGTCACGGGTACTTGACACAGGACCCTGTGTGACCCCCAAACCTCTGCAGCTCCTCCTGAGATCTGGGGGCTGCCCCCTCTATTCCCACTGCCCAACCTGGCCTGTGCCAACAGTCCCTGCTGAGGGAAAGGGGGATGCTGAGCTCCAGCTCTGCAAAAGGTGTCCCAAAGGCAGGAAAAAAGGGGTGGAATTGGAGCCAGACAGAGCACGGGGGTCCCACAAAAGGGGGTGGTTTGAGGCATCTGACATCTCCCGCTGGGACAGAGTGTGGGGATGGAGAGGGAATGGCTAACAGCTCCTCCACGGGGGCCATCACCCCCTGCCCCTGTCCTTGCCACGGCTCCCAGATTTTGCCCACGGGCACTGGGAGGGGCAGGGCACCGGGAGCACACGAGGGGCAACGGGCAGGAGGCTGAAGAGCCTGAGGCAGCTGCTGGCTGAAGTCCAGGTGAGGAGTCAAGGAGCCTCCAGGTGAGGAGTCAAGGAGCTTCCAGGCGAGGGCAAACCCAGGAATAAAAACAACCGG
>NW_024581134.1:6487897-6489844 GCF_017639235.1 Corvus kubaryi | reverse complement strand
GTAGGGCTTCTCGCCTGTGCCGGGGAGCACCGAGGGGTCAGCGCTGCAACAACGAGCCCCCACACCCCGCCCAGAAATTCCAAAAGGGGAATCCCCCGGCTCCTCCACCCAGCAGTCCCAAAGGGCCGCCCCTCTGCCCAGGGACACAGCACCATCGCTCCCCCAGCCCACGGGGCACCCAGGGACACCAATGCCACCCCTACCTGTGTGTATCCTCCGGTGGGCTTTGAGGTGGGAGCTTTTGGTGTAGACCTTATTGCAGCCCTCGAAGTCGCACTGGTGGATGCGCCGCTTCTTCAGGTCCGGGGAATCGGCTCTGGGCCCCCGTGCTGCCGGCCTGCCGGGAGCAGGGAGAGCTGGAGTCATGACCCTGGAGCCCACGGAGCCCCTGGGGGGCTCAGGGGATAAAGGGTGGGGAGGCACAGGCAGGAGGGGACTCACTCTCTCTGCAGGTCCTGGAAAGGCGCTGGGCCGCTCTCGGAGGCGCTGTCCTCGCTGTCACTGTTCATGTCCATGGGGTACACGGAGCTGGGGTCCATTTTCACTGGAGGGGTCCGGGAAAGGAAAGCTTTGGGGCACAAAGAGGGAAGGGATGAGCACAGCACAGAGACGTCCCCCGAAACACCCAGTGCACATCAGGGGTTCAGCCTTCCCCCTGCTCCTGCAGCGCTCTGAGCGCTGCCTGTTCTTCCAGAGAATCCAATCCAACTGGGCAGATGGAGAACCTCCAAAGGGAGGAAACAACTTGGGGGGCATCACTTTTGGCTGCCTGCTCCTGCCCAGAGCAGAGCAGATGCAGGCCCCCCACCCTGGATAAGGTGGGAAGCTGGGAATGTCCTGGGAAAGGGGATTGTGGGGGGCACAGGGAGCAGCTGAGCTGAAACCAGAGCTGCTGGCAGCAGGCAGCCAGTGGGAAGGGAAGGGCAGGCTGCCAGCAGCAGGATGGGTGGAGGACAGGCAGTGCCATGCCCTGCGTGTCCCTGCCCTCCCCATGTCCCCTGGGGGGCACAGGCTGGGGGCTGAGGGGCTTTGTATGAAAATGGCATGTGGTGGTGGCAGGGACACTCCACAGTGAGAAATGAGATTCCCTTCAAGGCAGGACAGATACCCCCCCACTCCCCAGATTGCAGGGTTCCCCCCCGGTGCCCTTACCAGACCCAGCGTTCTTGCCATCCCCCCCGATGAGGGGCACGGTAATGGCGGTGACGCCGTCCGTGGGCACGGTGGTGTAGACGACGGGGAGCGACTGCACCACCACGGGGATGGTCTGCAGGTTGCCCATCTTGCTGGGCAGGTTGACGGAGGGGATGGTGTGGATGACATGGAGGATCTGCTGCCCGCTGCTGCCCTGCGTGGAGGCCAGGATGGAGCCGGGTGAGAGGACAGCCGGGATGGCCGAGGTGGAGCTGAGGCCGGAGGGCGGGACGGACACGGTGGTGGGAGCGGGAAGCGGGGGAGCCACCAGCATGGGGGAAGACTGGACCGAGGTGGGGGGTGGAGGCGGCGGGGCCGAGGCCGGAGCCACCTTAGATTTGTTGAGGGAGAGATCGACGGGCTCAGCCTGGGGCTGGCTGCAGTCGCTGGCCAGCAGCTCCTCGGGGGGCTCCGTCTTGATGTCAGCCAGCAGCACCGGAGGGTCGAGGGGGCCCTCAGCCAGCAGCGCCGACGAGCTCATGGCGAGCGTCGCCTTCCCCTGGCCCTGCAAGAGACCCGCAGTCCGTGAGGAGCCAGGGAAACTGAGGCACGGGGCGGGGGCGAAGAGGTTTTTTTAACGGGCTCTCACTAACCAACCGACCGGGGCGGTGCCTCGGGGCGGCTCCGGCGGGGCGTGGGGCCACCCGGGGGTCGCCGGGCCGGGCATGGCGGGGCCCGCCCGTGCCCTGAGGCGGGGCCGGACCCGCCCAGGCCCTCACGGACCCGCCCGGCCCCTCACGGACCCGCCCGGCC
>NW_024581134.1:6453670-6457897 GCF_017639235.1 Corvus kubaryi | reverse complement strand
AATGCTGTAGAATGTCTGCAGTTTGGGTGCTCAGTTTGGGAAGGATGGGGGGGCGGGGGGGTCTTCACATTCCTGGAAAATCTTATCCGAAGAAAAGAACCCGAAACCAGAGGGAATGGAGCCAAGGAAAAAGATAAGACTGATAAGATGATACTCAGCAACTCCAAAGAATTAATGAGTGATGCATGATGGTGATGAATAAAAATAAGTGATGTACTTTTAAAGGAGATCTTTTGGCTGTACAGGTGCGCCTTTGGCTCTCTGCCGGAGCACCCGGCCGTAGCGCCCTTTGTGCTGCTGTCTCCTGATTTCCTTAAACTTTTATTAAACGGTCCCTTTTCTTCAACTTTCCTTCAAATTTTACAAAGAGTGAACCTCGTTTTTCACATTGGGCACTGATGCCTTAGGTTTTAACTTTTATATTTTTCAAATCCTGCACTGCCTGGTGTGTCACTCTGAAATTCCTTGGAGCCTGTTCACTTCTGCTCTCTCGTGCCAGGCAGACACAACAAAGCCTCTCCAGACCTGCTCTGCAAGGACACCCAGACCGTCCTAGGCCCAAAAAGTATAAACCAAAAGCCTCTAAAGGGGGGCAAGCTGAGGGGAATTACATCATTAACTGAAGCTTTAATTGGAGAATGAACCCTGCTGTGCAAATGAACCCAACCTATAAAAGTGTGAAGAACCCGTGCCCTGCCGTCCACCTTGGGGCCCATCTGGGCAGTGGCCTCTGGCTCCCCAGGGGTACCTTTGAAGGCCTTTCAAATAAATCCCTGCCTTATTCCCTTACTCCTGTCCAGTTTCTGTGTCTAGGAGGCCTCCTCAGGCATCAGCACAGCTCCAGCCCTGCCAGCGGTGCCGGGGGCAGCAGCAGTGGGATCCCAGCGTGTTCCTTCACCGTTCCCAACATCCACCGGCAGCCCCCAGCCCCTGCCTCTTCCCCAGGGGGAAAACTCCACACTAATTCCACTTCGTGCCTGGAAAGGAGGCAAAACAGGGGAAATATTGGGAAGAACTTGTGCTGGAATGCTGCTGGCAGAGCCTGACTCCATCAGAGCCTTTCCTGATCGCTTCCAAATCCATGTGGGGGTTCTTTGTGAGCCCCCCTGGAAGGGCACGGCTCAGGTGCCAGCCCTTCCCAAGAACAGCTCTTTCCTTGGATATTTGTGCCCACAGATCACCCCAAGGCAGCACAGGCACAAGGGACCTTCCAACCCTCATCCCTCTTTATTTCCTTTCCCTCCAGCTGCAGTTCCTGTCTCAGGGTGTGGGACAGCCCCAAGGCTGCTGCAGCAGTCAGGATCAACTCCCTGGATCCCTGTTCCAAAGGAATAGGGAGAGGAAACGTCCCCATTGCTCCAAGGCAGAAGGGAGTGTCTAGAAGGGAATGTCTGGGGTGTTTGTGACAGGTAGGGGAGCAGAGCTCCCCCAGTTCCCATCCCATTCCAATAAAAGTTGTTGCAACGATGTCACCATCGTGGATGTGAGGGTGAAGCTGGGGATGCTTCCAGGTTATCTTATCATGGAATCATGGAATGGTTTGGGTTGGAAGGGACCTTAAAGCCCATCCAGTGCCACCCCTGCCACGGGCACGGACACCTCCCACTTGTCCCCAGTCCCTCTGCAGCTCTCCTGGAGCCCCTTTAGGCCCTGGAAGGTTTCATCAGAGATGATGAGGAAACTTTTAACCCCACAGATTCAGCAAGACAACCAGTGCTGGGTACTGGGCAAAACATTCCTCCTTGGCTCTTCCCTCCTCCTCATCAGCCTGTATTGCCCTGCCTGGAGAAGCTCTTTGGCCGCTGATGGCCCGTTATTAAATGGGAGATTCATTAAAAACCCTACAGCATCAGTCATTGATTTCCAGGCCTTGCTGCAGTGTCAGATCTCCTGCTCCTCCTTGGGGAGTCAAACCTTGCTCTTGCTTTTGTGTCAAGATTCGGAGACTAAGAGAAAAGAATCACTTTTCATTTACACTCCAAGTGAATGCAACAGAAGGACTCTCAGATAACAATTTCCTTAACTAAAGAGATGGATTAAAACCTCATTTGTTTCGAGGTAAATAATGAAGCCCCACAAGTTCCTATTTACCAGCCCCGCTCCCTGCAGCCCAACATGCACTGCCCATATTAATGATCATCCTCCAATGCTCGTGGTTTGCCCTTATTCAGCCCCACAGGGCTCTCAGGGCTCCCCCCTGGCCCAAACACGAGGGGCAGAACCCAGTTCACCCAGTCCTGCTCCCCAGTTCTGCCAGTGGAGCTCAGCCTGACCCTCAGCCCCACGCTGAGCTCGGAGCTGGCAACTGGAGACCCCCAATTTGTATTTAGGAAGAACATCAGAGAGAGAAGCCATGGAGTTACTGCAGGACCACTGACAGCAGAGCCACCAAACAGCTCCCAGCAAACGTTTACACTTTGCTCCAGAAAACAGAGCGGGGGGGAGCAGTGGGAGGAGAGCAGCGGGCCAGGAAGGCTGACATTTGTGTGAATCCCTGCCTCCAGCCCCGCAGTCCCTAACCCTGCCGCGTTCCAAAGTCCATCCCTTGTTTTAGCACACCAGCTGCTCCTCCCGCAGAGCCCTGACAGCAGCGGCGCCCGAACGCCGCCGCCTGGAGCCCGCCCAGCTTCACTCCAAACCAAGACTCTGCACCTCACACGCGACGCTGCAGCTCCAAAGGGCCCCACGGAGAAGGCTCCGGCAGATATCCCAGAGGTCAGAAATTCCAGGGTTGAGGTGCAGTCCTAGCTGGAATCTCCAGTGCCACGTCCACTCACCTGCTGTTTTTCCTGCAGGACCTTTGCCTGGCTCGGTGGAGAGGGTGGAGGATTCTAAATTAATGAGCAGCAATCCCATCTCGGTTTTCTCTCGTTGTTCAGCCCATTTCTGGTGCCTTCCCCCCTCGGGGCTTCCTCGGAAACAGCTGAACAGCTCCCTGATTGAATGTTTTGGTGCACAAGATCATTTCCTCTCTACCTAGTTTAACCCACTTTGCTTAACCAAACTCAGGTTCTTCTCTGAGCACACGTTGTTAATTTATTCCTGGTTTTTCTAAGGCTCACATTACAAATTAATTTTTGATTAACTTATTGTCCCAATTTTATCTCGACAGAGCTGGTGAGAAAATGATCAGAAAGTTGCTGTGCTGTGAAAGCGCTCGTTAATTTGGGATATCCAGTTTGGCCTCAGCAGGAATGGGGACAGCAGGGCAGAGGAAGAGACACTGGGAATGAGAGCTGAGGGAGGAGGGATGAGGATCTTTTGGCTTGGGATGAGAGAGCAGAGATGGATGCATAGGAAAGGGGAGAACGCGGGGGTTTGGGTGTCACAGAATCCCAGAATGGGTTGGCTTGGAAGGACCTCAAAGCTCCTCCAATCCCTCCCTGCCGTGGGCAGGGACAACAGGGAATAAAAGGAAACTCCAGAAATGACAGGGCTGGTGCTGGCAGGGATCGATCCTGGATTCCTCAGGGTCATCTCAAAGAACATTTCATCTTCTCCAGCAGCCCTGACCTTTGCAGTCCAGTGCCGTAAAACAAGACCTGGCTGTCCTACCCGCGCCATATCCCACATTTCCAGAACGTTCATCCTCTAATCCGAGCTTTTTCCAGGAGATTTTTGATGTGGCAAAGGAGACACATCAGCTCTCCAGCCACCGGCACGAGGGATTTGTGTAGATGTGCACAGAAGGAGCTGACCTCAGGGCAAAATCCAGATTTATATTTCTGTTGTGGTGCTGAATTTATTCCTCCTGCAGCAGCCACGGAACCAGGAGCGTTTCAAGGCCAGCAGCAAAAGTGGCTGTCCAGGATCCAAGGTTGTTAATGCAGCCCCAGCTCCTCACTCTGGTCACTCCCAGCTGCTTTGACACACACAGAGGGGAGAGGAATCCAGGAAATCTGCCCCAAAAGGGAATTTCCTCTTTCCACGTGCTGAGCTACAGTCCCAGGCCACAACCAAAGCCACTGCAGACACTTCTGGGCGCTCCCATTCCCACAGGGACACCGGCACCTTCCTGTTACAGCGGGGACACTGTAACACGATGCGCCAAACAAGGAGTCCCGTGGAAAATAAATACATATGGACGGATTCTTGCTAGATGTTTCAGAGATGTTTATTTCTCCAGCCGCACGGCCGGGCTGTGCCGAGGAGCCCTCACAATCCGGGCTGTGCCGAGGGTCCCTCACAGTCCCGGCTGTGCCGAGGGTCCCTCACAGTCCCGGCTGT
>NW_024581134.1:6396167-6453660 GCF_017639235.1 Corvus kubaryi | reverse complement strand
AGCCCTCACAGTCCCGGCTGTGCCGAGGAGCCCTCACAGTCCGGGCTCTGCCGAGGGTCCCTCACAGTCCGGGCTCTGCCGAGGAGCCCTCACAGTCCGGGCTCTGCCGAGGAGCCCTCACAGTCCCGGCTGTGCGGAGGAGCCCTCACAGTCCGGGCTCAGGCTCCTTCCTGCGCAGGGAGCACGGAGCAGACAATGGGAGCGAGGCGGAGCAGGAGCTGGGTAAACCCCGTGCCTCCCTCAGGGCCCCTCGCCCGGGGCTCCATGGCCGGGGAAAGGGACCCCGACACCTTCCCAGAAATCCTTCAAGGCTTTGTTATAAACATAGATTATAATATTGGCTTCTCGCAAAGTATAAAGGTAGATATTATATAATGTTAGAAATGCTTTTTTGCTGTGTGGATGGAGTTTTCTCTCTTTTTAGCAAGAATGTTAGCAAGTGTGAGCAAGTAAGAGAACCTCCAAGCGAGCAGAGGATGAGGCCCGAGAAGCTGCTAATCAACACTTTGTCCAGGGAACAAAAGGGCCCAAAGGCTGCTCTGCCCGGAGAACGGGCGGCCAGGAGGGTCCGAGAGCCGCTATCACCGCTCTGCCCGGGGGGCAAAGAGGCCCAAAGCTGCAATCAGCCCTGACTGGCTGGAGAATTAAGAGATCCACCCTACCATCGACTCTTATCTAGCGGGCCCAACCCCAAGAATCAAGAGAAATAAAACCACAAGGCCGAAGACTATGCATGCTCTAAAAAGGCGGAACCAAGGAGTGGCCATGCAGAACAGCTCCAGGAAAAGTTTTAATATGCATAAAGAACAGACAGTAAAAATGGTATAAAAAGGACTCACCTCGGGGATCAGGAGTGCTCTTGGCAGAGTGCCAAGGCACCCGGCCATTATCCCTTTGCTTTATTTTATGTGTCTCTTATTGTCTTTATATTAAACCCTTTAAATTCTCACAGGAGAGTGAACCTCGTTTTTCACAGCTTCCAGCCTCAGAGCACACCTGCAGCAAGGAATTCCATGGCGGAATTCCATGCCCTGTGCAGCAGCTGTTCTGTGCGTTAGTATTAGCTGTAACTCCTTCAGTTCCTCTGGGAGTGCTCCTTACTCTCCCAAATGCAGGTTAATTAGGGATTTCTGACTTCCTCCCTCAGGGTGATGTATTTTCTGTGCTCCTACCACAGGCTCCTCGCCTGCCTTCTTCCCGGAATAAGGAATTCAGGAGCTGCCAGTCTTCCTCAGGAGCCATCTCAGAGACAGGGGAGCAGCCTGAGGATTCCAACCACACCTCGGAAGCCTCAGGCCTCATTCCACATTGCCCGATGAGGCTGGATGCAATTAAAATCAGTGAGACTGACAGATCAGCAGTGCTGGCTAAGCCGGTTGTGCACGACGAGCTCACCCAGGGACAGACTCTTCACTGATTTTTTTTTATTAAGTCGATTTTACCTCTCCTAATAAAGCCAAGCATTCCGCTTCGGGTGGAAGGGAAGAGCAGCCCCACACAAACTTCCTGCATGATGAGCTTTCGTTTCAGTCTGTTTGCCTCCAAATTTTGCTCTCCCCCTGCAGTCAACATTTATAACTTTATCCAGTGAGGAGGAGTTGGATGGCCTGGTGTTGATGGGAAAATTCGCTTTTAATGATTCTGGTTTTAGTGCCTCCCTGCTCAGCTGGGATTAGGAAAAGCCACATTTCCTATTCCCTGCTCCAAGGGAAGATGGGGACCCAGTAAAGGCGATGAATCTCTGCATGGGGAGAGCACCTTGACAACAGCGTGGACATGGAAAAAATCCCATTTCCCTGGGAATGATCTCCTTGTGTCACCCACCTGCAGCCAGGGACATCTTCCACTATCCCATGGTGCTCCAACCTGGCCTTGGACACCTCCAGGCATCCAGGGGCAGCTTCTCTGGGAATTCTATTCCAGGCCCTCACAGCCAGGAATCACCTTCCTAAAGTCCTACTGCAGTCAGGTACTTCCTGAAGCACTGATTTCCTGGGAATTGGAAGTTTTCCTGGAGGAGACACTGTCAACACTGTGTCAACACAGTCCCTGTCCCTGGTCAACAGCCCCCTGAGTGCCACAATCTTCAAATTATTGATACAATTCCCGACCTGTTGCAAGCCTTAAAATAGAGGAGATTGAGGAAGTGGCGAATCTGATAAGTGTGAGGAATATGAGTGGATTAGTCACGGTGGATTAGGAGCAAGCATTTGAAGAAAAGCTTAAATGTAGCATAAAAATATATTAGAACCTTTTCAGACGTTCCTTATGAGCTCAGCTCCTTGGCAAAGTGTTGGGGAGAGTGAAATGGAATAAAACCAGAGGAAAAACTCCCCTTGCACCAATGCAAACAGGGAGGGATTTGCATTCCCAGGCCTTTGCATATGGATATGGATGCATTTATATAAATATGCATTCAGACACACACGTTATATATAGATTTTTTCAGTTGACATCAGACACTTCAGCAAGCAGCAGGGTATAAAAATATGAAGGGAAAGTTTTATGAAATGCAGGAGACTGAAAAGTTCAGCCAGCAAGGAAGAAATACAAACTATAAACTGGGGCTGAGATATAAACAAGGGGGAACGAGGGCTTTGCCAGGTTTGTTCCGACCAGGCAATGCAGAGATTGTCACAAAATAACCCCAAATACCTGGAGCTGCTGCGCAGAGGGATGGATCCTCCCTGTGCTGAAATCCAGGCCTCTGCACAGCCCAAAGGGAAGTTCCACACCAAGCTCAGTCTCCAGGTGCCGACGCCCAGGTTCTCCTGGGGAAACCTCCCGTTCTCCCTGCGGCAGGCACAGAGTGCTGCTGGCTGTGTTGTAGCCGAGATGCAAAGAGCTTTCTCTGCCCCCACGAAGAACCAGCTGTGGCTGAATTCTCCCTGCAGCAGGAGCAGCTGTGCTCCCTGGTTCCTCTGGGACAGGCCCAGGTTGCCCCTTTGCTGGGGAAAGAAAAGCAAGGACTGGGAAGTTCTGCCCCAGCCAGGACTGCACTGCACTCCGAGGGACTGGGCTTTGCCTCTCGCTGTGCTCCGATGTGAGGGTTGTTTTCCTGGTGTGAAATCCTCCCTTACATCGTCTCTAATCCAGAGGCTTCATTAAGAAGTTGCCAAGAGTCAACATTTTGACTGTTTCAGCCTTTAAGTGCCAAGGCTGGGTGATTTTCTGCAAGCTGAAGGAAGTCCCTCTGTAGGCAGCTGCCACTTGTTCCATGGCTGCTCGGGCGGTTTTTGGCTGCAGCAGACACCCTGCCCTGGGTTTTTATCCTCCCTGGACACATCAGCCCTCCTGGCTTCCTTGGGGCAGCTGCCCTGGGGACCAGGGCCTTCCATCAGGTGTGCTGCTTTAGGATGGAGCTGCTGTGGGGCAGGATGGAGTTTCCTTTGGACAGAAAACTCCTGGCAGCAGAGGAAGGAGCCAGCCCACTTTCCAAAGCTCATTTCTGTCTCAAAGTGTGGACATGAGGAAGGTGGCAGAGGGTGGGATGTGACTTCAGCGCAGATGGAAATGCACAAGAACAGTTGCTTAGCACCTATAAAAGTCAGGCCCACTCCTTCACAAGAAGTGTGTGTATTTAGGGATCCACACTTCGGAATCCACGCTCGAATTTTGGCCTCTGAATAACCTAAACCCATCACAGCTTTTTTGGAGTGTGTGGTGATTAAATAAACAACGATATTAAAAGTCACACGGATCCTGCTGCAGCAAGCAGGGGACAGCTTTTGTGTTACCTGTGCTCGGGAGCTTCCCCAGCCATAAAGGAATGAGAAAGAGCAGGGAAAGGTGCTGTGGAAACCCAATTCCTCGAGGATTCCTCAGCCAGTGGGACAACAGGGATCAGGCAGCAGCCTCCAGCCTTTGTCTGAGCAGGAGATGCAAATGAAAGATTGGAGACAGAGGCAAATATTCCACCTGGACTGCTGGATGTGGATGCTTTGGGATGGGGCTGCAGCATCCGTTTCTCTGGGGCTGATCAATACAACACAGCAGGACACAGAGAGGAATGGGAAAAGAAAAGGCTGTAGAAACCTCGACAGGACGAACGTGCTCAAAAAGCACTCGGAAGCTGAAAACATTTCTTTCACATCCCACTCTATTTCGTACTTGATTAGGAAAACTCACCTGATAAAAGGAGAGCGAAATTACCCCGCTTAATGGCACAGATAAGGGAAGGAAGCAGCAGCACTGAATTCCTATCAGCCTCCCTGCCTTTGTCTCAGGCTGTTCTCCCTGCCTGGCTGCGCTCTCACTATCGCTGCTGCCGGCCGTGACTAACTCGGCTTTTCTGCCGGTGACCTGATTCTGCACTGACACGCTCCTCCCAGCTGGGTGAAGCTCCCCATGTGATCCATTCTTCCCCCTAAATAAAGTTGACAAATTCGCCGGGGCTCAGATGGTGCTGCCGAGGGGGTGTGGAGCGGTTCCACCCTCGCTGCAGCTGCGGCACCACCGCGCTCCCGGCCAGCGCCGCCGGCTCCGGGGCCACCGCGGGCCACCGGCCGGGCTCGGGGCGCCCTGCCCGGACTGCCAGCCCCAGACAGCCCCCGGTGTCCGGGGAGGAGGTGGCCGGAGCAGGTGAGTGCTGCGGCGGCTCCTTTGTGCGGAGCCGCGGGCGCGCTGCAAGTGCGGGAGGGAGGGAGGGAGGGGGCAGCTCCGAGATGGACCCAGCCCCAGCCCTGCGCCCTTCCCGCTGTGCGCAGGGCACGGTGCCCCTGCCCGCCGTGCGCCCCTTCCCGCAGGGATGCCCCTCTGGAGCTGCTTCCCGGCACGGCCGCTGTGCCCGGCGCGGCGGCGATCGCCCGGCACGGGCAGCGCCTGCGGCAGAGCCCGGGGCTGCTCCGCTGCATCCCGGCCCCGCAGCCCCCGCGGGCGACACGGCGCTGGGGCTGGCACCGGCGGGCAGGGCTGGCACGGCACGGAACCAGCGTTCAGGCTGGCACGGCACAGCACCGTGATCCCCGTGTGCAAGGCTGGCACGGCACAGCACGGTACCAGCGTGCGGGGTTGGCACGGCACAGCACCGGGCAGCGTGGTACCAATGTGCCGGCTGGATGGCACGGCTCGGCACGGTCCCGGCACGGCTGGCACGGCACTGGGCAGCACGGTACCTGCCTGGCACGGCACAGCACGGCACCAGCGTTCAGTGATACGGTGGTACCCGGGGTGTGAGGCTGGCACGGCACCGTGCCAGGCAGCGTGGGACCGGTGTGCAGGCTGGCACGGCACAGTATCAGCGTTCAGGCTGGCTCGGCACTGGTGTGCAGGCTGGCACGGCACCAGGACAGCCATGTGCCAGGCTGGCACAGCACGGTACCAGCCTGCCGGACTGGCGCGGTCCCTGACAGGCTCCAGGGCTGCTCTGCCCACCCCGCTGCCCCCAGCCCGGCCCGAGGCCACTCGTGGTCCTCTCTGGGGGTCCTGCTCTCGTCCCAGCTGTGACCCTCCTGCCCCGGGTGCCAGAGCTTCCCGCACCCCGCCCTTCCCAAGGAGTTGCATCCCCCTGCTCCCAGCAAAGCTGTGCCGGGCACCCCGGGACGTACCTGCCCCTCCTCTCCATCCCCGGCGCTCCAGGGATCCCTGACCCTTCCCATTCTCCCACACCTGCACCCCAAACTTGTCCCGCTGCCGTGCCTGCAGCTGAACCCCTCGGGGCGCCCTTATCCCCTCCCAACCCCAGCAGTGCCATCCCTAACACACCCACTGATCCCACAGCGCTTTTCCCGTTTGGAATGGGATTGGAAGCTCAAAGGAAAGTCAGTGCTGTGAGCACTGAATGCGCCAAGTCTTCATTCCCTCCTTCAGCCTCGGCGCTGGGACCAGTTCACTGCACACCAGTTCAGCTCCCTGGGCTGCAGATGGAGAGAGGAGGGAAGGGTGCTCCTGCTCACCTACAACTCTCAAATCCCACAGAAACTATTCCCAGTCTGTGCTGTGGGAAATGTGATTTTATTCCAGAAATGAACAGACAAAGTAGCTGCCTCTAAACTGACACTCATCACTCCCCCTCCCAGCCCCTGCTCCCTCCCACCCTTTAACTTCTTCTTTTCCTGCACAATTTAAAGGTGAAATTCCTTGAGTAGTGAATTTATTGCAGTCCTAGACTGAGCCTGTTCATCAAGAGCAGGAGAGTTTTATTTTGGAAGGAGATGGATGAAAACTGGAATGTTCAAACCATCTTTTGCTCTTTGCAATATTTAAAAAAACCCCAAATCTATCCCTGCAGGAGTTTCAGTCAGATTTTAGATCCAAGAGAAAGGCTGCAGTGTCCCAGCTGTAATGGCTTTCCTTGCTCGTGGTAGGGCAGGAGAAAATGGGAAAGGACAGATTAAATAGGGAGGGGGACACAAAACCAGACCTAATTTGTTCATCCCTTCACAATTAGGCCAGAATTAGAACCCTCCTCTGCCTGCACACAAAATGGGAATTTAACAAAAAGGTCATTGATTGGCTTAAAATTATATTTAATGAGGGTTCTTAGGTTTGGGCTTTTCATTTGAGTTCAGCTCTAAACTGAAGGAGCTCTCAGTTTTCATTTCCCCTCTAATTCAACAATTAATCGTCCACCTGTACCTGCTCTGTTTGTTCTGGCTCCAAAAATCCTGTAACTTTGGGGCAAATTGAGCCTAAAAACAGCAAATAGGGGAAAAAAATCACTGAGCAGTTTAAGCTCAGTGTAGATTTGGGCACTGCTCACTCCAGGATTTGTGTTTTCACAGAGTAACAGCTAAAATATGGACCAAGGGAAAACTCCCAGGCTGCCTCTGTACCACAGGATGGAACTGCCCCTGATTCTGGAGGGGAAGAACAGCCTAAAAAACGAGTCTGAACTAAATCAGCAATGAGTGAACCACAAAATATCATTTCTAAGGGACAGAGAATCCCCATTTTGCAGGGTGTTCTCTTTAGCTGCTGATGGAAGCCTGCTCCTGTAGCAGGAGTGGCTCGTCAGGAAAATCCACCCTCCAAAAAGAGGAGCAGTGGTGCTGCTTTGAGAAAAACAACCTCAACAGAGCTTTCAAAAGGCAGCGAAGCCTCTTTGGAAGGGAACACCAGGAAGGAACGTGCTCAGAGAACAGCACCTGGACACAGCACTGTTCTCCACGCTTAAAAGGGAAGAAATCCAGACCCCTTCCTAGATAGAAATTATTATTATTATTGTTATTATTATTGTTATTATTATTGTTGTTGTTATTATTGTTATTGTTGTTATTCCTGTGAAAGGAATAAGCCCCAGTGTCTCCTCCTCATAGGTTTGTGCCAGCTTGGACAAGCCTCATCCTCCCACCTCTGGGGAGCATTTATGGCATCCAAGGATTCCAGTGGTCAGGATAATAAATTTCCCTCACACCACTCCTGCAAGGATTCCAATGCTCAGGATAATAAGCTTTCCTCACATTTCCTGGACAAGAAGGCTAAAATATCTGCCACAGGTACCTTGCAGTGACTGGTTTAGGGACCATCAGGTGTTCAGTCTGTACACGGCCTAGGTGCAGTTTGTTCCTGGGAACAGGAGCCATTCCAGAAGGACTTGGACTTTGCACAGAGCAAAGCTCAGATTTGCCAAAACAGGCAGTGCCAGGGAGGCTGTGATCACACCTCAAAAGCTGCTGCTGTTTATCAAATCACACTCAGGCTAAATTAACACATTAAACTAGCAGAGGTCACCAATAAAATCAGTGGGATGGAAATCAACTTCAGAGAGAGCCTAAAGCCAGACACGGCTGTGGCTTCAATTAATCTGCACTTAGGGATTACTCAATTAAAATAAAAACCAGAATTAGCCTCGTGTGGGTCCTCTGTAAACAGAGTGCCCAGGAAAGCAGCACCTTCCATTTATGGCCCTGCTGAGCACAGCCCTGCCCACAGCAGCTCCTCTGGATCCCAGAAATGTCCTGAGCAGTGGCACAGCCTGCAACTTCCACCTCAGTCATGGAAGTTTTGCTCAGGATCTTCCGAGGGGGAGGGAAGATGGGATCAGGTTCTGCTCTACAATTACCTGGTTTTGTCCTACACAAACCATCCCTCAAAGTTATCTGAGCCCAGGGCAGCTCCCAGGAGAATAGGGATCCCACCAGATATTGATCTTTTTATAGGAACATAACTTTCCACTGGCTCAGGGATCTGGCCAGTGCTGGAATGAGTGATCCCAAAACTCCCAGCCTTTTTCTCTTCTTGCATAAGACAACTTCAGGAATAGTGCAGACAGAACACTCTGAACGACAACTGAGAGCAGAGATTTCGTGTTCACTGGGATAAAAGCAGGGCTAGAGTTTTGTACACTTAATTAAAAGATTAATTGGCTTGCTCCAACCTTTCCCTAAGGTGCCAGTTCCAGCACTGGGTGTAATCACAAGGGGTTTATGCAAATGGCGTTTCTAGGGGTGGAAAAATCAAATACAAATCTTGTTTCCTCCTTGGAGATTAACAATAGAGAAGAAAGAGGGATGAAGAGGTTTAATGTGAGGACCTTGCAGGTAAATCTGAGGTGTTTAACACCTGCAAACCTGGTGCCACTACAAAAAAAGTGTATGGGAACAACACACACCCCGAAGGATACAGAACCTCCCAGGAATGAAACTGAGCAGCACTCGGGAGACGTGAAACCTGCAGATTCCCAAAAGTTCTTTAAGCATCCAAAAAGAAATACCTAAATATTTATGGGTTATTTTCAGTACTCTTAAATCCCCGTCCTTTGTTCCCAGATGAGTTTAGAGAAGAGGCAGCAAGGCGAAAACATCTCACAGTGTGTTTTTCAAAGCCTTCTCCCATTCCTTCCTCTCCTTTCCTCCTCCTTGTCCCTCTTCCTCTGCTCCCACTCCCACTGTGCCTTTTATCTGCAGCACAAGTGTTGGAGTTGATGTCTCGCTCCCCAGCTCTGGAGGAGGAGGAGAAAGAGCCATTTCTGTATCAGGTCTAAGCATGAGGGACACCTTTCACACAAGTGTTTTCACATCAAAAAGATGCAAACGGAGAGAGAGGAGCTGCATTCTTCCCTAATGCAATTAAAATGGAAGAGGCAATTTGAAAGGCAGCAGAGACATTTATGAGAAAGCTGAAGGCAAAATGAAAGCAAGCCTGAAACTATGTTTAAAAAATCAATATATATTTAGGGTCACATAAATGCTGGGAGTAATTCAACGGTGGGAAATGCACGGTGAATGGAGGGATGGGGGCATGAGACACACAAAGACAGAACCCAAGGTTCTCCTGCTCCTGCAGGAGAAATCAAAGAGATTTTTTCTATCAACTCACAAGGAGCAGGTTTGTATTTCAGGGCAGTCACCTTTCCTTTGGAAATCTGGTTTTGTGCTCCTTTGAGAGCAGGGCTGTTCCTTTTCCTCACTGCTGCTGGGTTTATGTCCTTATCAGCCATTCTTTATCAACCCCACCAGGAAGCCCGAGTTATCCCACAGGTCAGGGATGTGCAACCAGCTTCCTACTGGAACAAGGGAGCTGCAGCAGCTCAGGTGTGAGTCCTGCCCTTCATCCTTCCAGCAAAGCTGCAGATTCCAGACATTCACTAAACTCAGTCCTTCCTTGGAAATAAAAAACCAGTTATCCTAAGAGTATAAAAGCCCCAAACTGAATCCAATAAACCAGAACTCTGATCTCCCACATGGTATTTTGACTTTTTCATTTGGTTTTTTTTAAGGAATACAATGCAAATCATCATTTCAGTCTTGAATGTAACACTGATAACATCATTATTACCACGGCTGGCAAGGTTTGCCCTCATAAAAGGGAGGACTCTCAGGGAAATCAAAAAGCTGTTGATGAACATTCTTATCTCTCTTCAGTAATTCAGTATTTGACAGGTGCCAATAACCTGAATTAATCTTGAGACACTTTGGGATTTTTAACTGTCATTTGCCTTGTTCCTCTCATATAAATTGCATCCAACCCTCTCTTACTTTCCACCCTCAAAAACTATAAAAAAAACCTTCAAAAATCTTTTTCTCTCTGAGGTTCTCCGAGGTCAAACTTGGAGAACAAAGGGAAGATGATTCCTGTCCTAAGGATATTACAAATCTAGGAGCAGATTTTGTCCTCCCCATCTTGTACTGAGTTGTACTTTACTTTATAGGTTGGTAAAAAAGACAAAGGAACATGAGCCAGGGTAGGAAAGTCCATCCCAAGGCAAGGACGTGCTCCACCAAGAGCCTGAGCTTACCTAAGTACTGGAGTAAAACACTATTATTTCATTAAAAGCTTTAAAAATTAATTCAACTTCCAGATATTCTAATGTGCTTGCACGAGAAGTTTATTCTAACAAATCTCCAGGTTTTAAAAAATCTCATTATTTTTATCAATACTTGAATCTTTCTAATATATTTTAATGGGAATTAAATGTGCCCAGACCTGAGATCCTGACTGAAATGTTTGCAACGCTCAGGCCAGAGCCACCGAAGACTTATGACTCACACAAACCCAAGCAAACAACATCAGCTTCATTTATTCTCTGCTGTTGGAATTCACTTAAAGCATGGGCAAGGAAAAGGGGTTTTGGGGGATTTTAATGGACAGTGTTCCCCTGAGGATGTGTTGCCAGTGAGATTCCAGCAGATGGGATGGGAGCTGTGTGTGATCATTCCAAGGCCTGAACCTCACCAGGCTCCTCTCGGCTTCCCCAGCCTGGAGAGGCCCCTCTGGAGCACACCCACCACTGCTGTCCCTGCCTGCTTCCTTTCCACGCTGGGATTGTGTCACGAGCAACTCCTTCACCCCAGCAGCCCTTCTGCACCACCCCTCACATCCACACCCGCCCACGCCGATTCCCAGGAAAGAGCTTCTCCCTGGCAGCTCCCCTGGCACCGCTCCTGGCGGCGCAGACCGAGCTGGGGCCTCCAGCCATGGCTGCCAGCCCTTGAGGTTTCTCTCACCCTTTGCTCTCTGATCTGGTTCCCCAGTCCATCCCTGAGCAGCAGCAAGGAGCATTCCTTGCCCTCAGGAAGCAGTGCTGGCACTGCCATGTCACCCATGGGTTTGGTCACAGTCACTCAAGAGTTCACAGCACAGCCACCAGCAGAACCCTCAGAGGTTGTTTCGAAGGGATTTGCCCATAAAAGCAGTTTCCTTCCCCAAAATGCAGCTGAAGCACAAGGAGAGCATTGCAGATTTAAGATTTTAAAGCATTCCTGGTTTGGTTTTGAAAGTCCACCTCCCTGAACTGATGGGGGAGTTACAAACAACATCCCTGCACCTTCCTGGAGCAGCACAGAACCAGCTGCATTCTGACTTTGTATCTTTTGTTTTCTTCTCCCCACAGGAGCCTGACAGCTGTCGATACAGATGAGATGAGATCCAGGTTAAGGCAAGTATGACAGGATCCCATTTCTCTCAGTGCTGAGACATTCCCCCCTCCTGGACTTCCACGTGGGAGGTGGACACTGGGCTGCTCCATAAATCAGAGGGGCATTTCTCAGCCTCTCAAGTGCTTTTGTTGCAGTTTCTTTCTTTAGGCTGCTTGAGAAGGATGTTGAATACATGGCTGAGGAGCACTAAAATATTCTGTTGCCATCCCCTCCTGACGCATGGCTTGCCAGCAGTGCCACTTGTAGGCATTCATCAAAGGTGCCTTGGTCCCTGATGTGAAATGAGCCTTCAATCAGCTCTCCCTCAACTACAGCAGAATCTGAGTTCTAAACTTCCTTGAAAATCCCCATTTCTCTCTGACTCCGTGAACATATTGTTCCAAACTGGCAGGAACTGTTATTTACATCTTTTAGCATCAACAGAATGCTGAGCTATATAAACAGTGATTATTACTAATCAGAACGTGTTGCTAATTAGTAAAAGAGACCCTCAGCTCTCTGTGAGCCTGAGTGGGACGAACTTTATTTCTGTAAAGAGGATGAACTGCATCCTCTCACAGAGCATCTCCAAACAATGAGGCTCCAAGATCTCTGAAACCTCATTTTGGCCTCCAAGCATTGTGGAGGGGGTTTGGAGCAAGCTGAAATAAATTATCTGAAATAAATAGCCCCGAACATACTTCCAGCTCCTCGAAGGAAAATACCCCGGGGCCAAATCCTCCTGTCCTGGCTGGAAGCAGGAGTCAAGAGCAGAGCAGCCTTGTTCCTCAGGTTTAACTCCAAAATGGGATTTGGATCAGGGGAGGGAATGGCAGAGCAGCTTTGGACCTCAGAACTGCTCAGAGGAGTGAATTTTTTAGGCTTTGTCACACACAGCACATATCAAAGACAAACGACTTAAAAGTCTTTGAAATTCCATCAGAACTGTGGAAGGGTGGGGGGGTTAAATTCTGGTTTACAGCTCAGTGCCTGGAGGGGAGCTCACCTCTCAAATAATCCGGCGTGGTTTTTCACCCAGGCTCTTTCTGCAGACCCCGGATTTGCCATCAGTGAGGAAACCTCCTCAATTCCCAGGCCCTTTCTCCAGATCCCAGACCTGCAATCAGTGAGGACACCCCCTCAGTTCCAGTATAATGAGGACTAAAACCCCAAACTCAAACCCTCTCCAGACAAGCCCAGTCTGAGAGCAGAGAGGGGGAATGAAACCCCTTCTTAACATGAGAGCTCCTGTTTTTGTTAATGTTGGGTGATGTTACCAAAACCAAGCCTGCCCAAGGTCACAAACCAGGCCTTTGATTTCACTTTCTTCTGGGAATATTCTGGGAAAGAAAAAAAGAGTCTTTCACTGAGACAATTCCTAAGATAGAAAGCACACTTGTTGCAGTGCTTGTTTTGCATTCAGCCCCAGGACAAGCTCCGCCACCACTGGAAAATTGATTGGATTTTCTCCAATTATCTCTTGCAGAAAACAAGGAATCCCAAACTGGCAGCTGGCTGAGCCTTCCCTGCCCCTTGATGAAGAAAGCAACACATTCCTGACCTTAACACCTGGGATAAAGGTGACCTGTGCTGGAAGCTTTGTGCAACACGCTGCTGTTCCTGCACTCCCTGCCTTCCAACCCCACTCCTGAGCATCCCCTATGCCTGCGGAACCCAAGGGGAAAGCTGGGTGACAAGGGAGTCCTAGTTCTGCTTCTCCAGCGATTTTGAGAACAGCTCCTGAGTCCCAATGAGGCCCAAGTTCAAGGAGGCTCCTGGAGCTGCACTTTTGGCCTCAGCAGACTATGAGAACTTTGCTGATCTGAACTCCACCAGGGACACTGAGAGTGAGCAGCTGGAGGGGTCCCTCTCGTCCACCATCGCCCTGATCATCGTGCTGGTCATCATTTTCTCCTTGATAATGACATCCCTCATCACCTACTGCTTTCACAAGTGGAAACTCAGAGGGAAAAGACTGCAGAAAGCACAAGAGGAGTATCAGAGAGACCAAGAAAAGAGCATTTGCCAAAGCACACCTGGACTTGTTTCATAAAAAAAGAAAACCAGGATCCAGCACGAAGTACTTTTGAATTACCTGGAAATGAAAATCATGAAAGAACTGCAACTATGAAATTTCCAAGCAAATACATCCTTGTTTTATCTCATTTCTAAGAGTTGTTAGCAGTTTGGAGATTTCCTACAGCTTTATTATACATATATATATATATATTTATACACTTAGTCTCACTTGTGCAAAGTAAAACCAATGCAATGATGTATTTTTAATCTCTTCTGTCATTTTAATCCTCACTGGGCAAACCGTGGCAGTGCCTGCTCCCTGTCAGGGTGGGCAGGCCCTGGCACAGGGTGCCCAGAGCAGCTGGGGCTGCCCCTGGATCCCTGGCAGTGCCCAAGGCCAGGCTGGACATTGGGGCTGGGAGCAGCCTGGGACAGTGGGAGGTGTCCCTGCCCAGGGCAGGGGTGGAATGGGATGAGTTTTTAGCTCCTTTCCAACCCTAACCCCAATTTTCTGTGTATTACTGAACCAGTAAATTTAAATCTGTTGCTTTCCCTCTTTCAAAAACCCACTGGAAGGTAAAGAGGCAGATTTGGGGTGACACCAACCAGCCCAGCTGATCCAAACCAGGGGAGCTGTGCTGCACTGATCCCAGCAGGGCCTGAAGGTGTTGAGATGCACTTGGGCTTGGGAGTGAAGGAGCTCCCAGATGGTGCTGCCAGGCTGTTCCTGAAGAACCGCTCGTGTCTTCAGCAGCAGCTCCTCGTGGGGCCGAGCCTGACATTTCAATGTTTCCTTCACACAAGGCTTGGTGCTGAGAGCTGCTCGTGGCCTTCCCACCACAAGTGGATTGAGGACATCCAGCATTAACTCAAATTCCCAAGGGAAGAGACAGCCCAACCCTCTTTTTTTAATGAGGCATCCAATCCTTTTTACACCACCCATACCACGGTGTGTTTCTATTTTCATAGCCTGTCCTGTGATGTCACAGAGAAATGACAGATTTATTGTGAGTAATGTATCTAAGTAATCTTTTCTAACCAAGTGATGGATGTAATATTAATAAATGTCATTGTTTTATAAAGTAGAAACCCTGTGAAGTTGCCACCAAGCCCCCTGCTCAAGTATACAGCTTGCTTGCAATTACCAGTACTGCTGTATGTATTTTTAAACAAGCTATAATACTGTGATGATGCTGTAAACTTACCTCTGTAGGCAAAAAATGTTCTATTTCCAAATGTCAGGATGAAGGATGTAAATGTTCTGAAAGTGCTATCAACAAAAAAAAAAAAAAAAGGAGAGAAAAAAAAGGAATTTTCACAGAATATTCAAAAGGATTCTGTTACATGCTACAAATCTATTTTACAAGGGTATTTATGGATCAGACAGCCTAGTCTGTGAGAACAGTACTATTTTATTACAGAATAAAGAAATGAATAAATAAGCAGTGAATATCCATGCCCAGAAGCTGGAAAATGGTTTTGGGTTGGTTTTTTTTTAAGTACCCTGATCAATTCTTTAGGTAATCTGGAAGATGGAGGGCCCTGACAGAAGGAATCCACTCCCCCTCATCTCCCATCCACATCCTGCTGCTGTCAGTGCTGCCAAAGATCTTCAAAATCAGTTGTGGAGGAAAAAAAAGAACAATTAGTTGCATGAAAACAATGCAAATGTGGTGTTTATAGCATTAATAGCTGTTTTGCCATCATTTAAACACAGTAGATCCAGAGCAGCAGCCCCGGGGCAGGCAGGGCTGATCTGCACACACCCAGCGCCTCCCTCAGGGGCCACAATCAAAAGTCACTCTCTGAAAATCACATCCCGCGGTAATAAAATCACAGCCTGAGGAACGCAAGGAGGTTTGAAAATGCTTGAAAAATGCAGAGCTGGGAGCACTGCAGCTCTTGCTGGAGGATATGTGGATGGCTTGAGGGAACTGCACTCAGTTCAGGGTTTTGCTGAGAGCTGGGTGAGCTCCAGCTCCACAGGGGAACGTGAGCCTTTCCAGCAGCAAAACCTCATCCTTGGTGCCACCAGCTGAAAGTATTTGTCAAGTTCCCCAATATGAATCAATGGGTTCGGCTCCTCTTCTTGGAACCTCAGCAAATGGGCTCTGGTAAAAAATAAAATTAAAACAAATATCTGAGTCTCATCACACAGCAGCCCCATGAGGGGAATTTCTGAGGAGGCACTGAGGGACCCCAGGGGAGCCTGGAGCATTTCAGATTTTAGTGTAACTTCAGAGAAAAGGTCCAAGATTAATGGAAAGAGGCCACAAAGATGCTCTGAGGGCTGGAGCACCTCTCCCATCAGGAAAAACTGAGAGGTGGGAGTGTTCATCTGGAGAAGAGAAGGCTCCAGGGAAACATTCCTGCACTTGAAGGGGACCTACAAGAAAAACGGAGCAAAGCTCTCAGCAGGCCCTGTGCCCTCAGGACAGGGTAATGGTTTACCTACAGGAGGGTTGGTTTAGGGTTTTTACATGAAGGTTTTTACACTGAGGGTGGGCAGGCCCTGGCACAGGGTGCCCAGAGCAGCTGTGGCCACCCCTGGATCCCTGGCAGTGTCCAAGGCCAGGTTGGACAGGGCTTGGAGCAGGCTGGGATAGTGGGAGGTGTCCCTGCTCAGGGCAGGGGTGGGTTAGGTGGAAGGAAGGAAGACCTTTGGAAGGTCTCTTCACGCTCAGACTCTTCTATGATCCTACACTGGACCAGTGGGACCACAACAGATTTCCTCAGTAGCTGGAAATCCTAACTCAAATATCCCAGAATCGTGGAATGGTTTGGGCTGGAAGGGACCTTGAAGCTCATCCAGTGCCACCCTCTTGGCACCTCCCACCAGAACAGATAATTTTTGAATGTTTATCTTTGTTCCCAGCTCATATCCAGGAAGTTCATGACACTAAAACTTCATTCCCACTCAGAGCTGTGCTAGCAGCCTGTTGGGATTGACAGGGAAGTTTATCCCAGAGACACAAATTCCCACAGCCTAAGAGATGGATGGAAAGGGTATTTTTTACAGAGAAAGCTAGAGCAAATGAACCTTACAGTGCTGCAGTCCATGGGAAACTGATTTTAATGATAATCTGAGGAATTTAAGTTTATCCAAAGGGGGTCAGTTATAAAAGCCAACATCCCAAAAGTGGCTATCAGCATACACAGAGCATAAACCAACTGAGATGGGAGAAACCCTCTCTGCTAGCACAGAGTTCAGAGCAATGATCTCCACAACAGCAGCAATCATTCAGAAGATTAAATCATGCAGCCCTGGGTGGCATGAAAGCCACAAAGCCAAAGCTGCAGAGCACTTTGAAGAGGCAGAGTGATTTGTTTCACAGCCACAGCTGCTTTTCCATAGGAATCCCTCTTGAGCCACCCTGCTCCTTTTATGCCCCAGCAAGCACAAACCAGGCAGCAGATGAATCAATATTCCTTGATCAGAGTTTTGGGGGTTCTTTGGATCAAAAGAAAAATCTGCTGCTGGAAGGGGAAAAAGGAAGAGACATCACCCACCCTCTCTCCCACATCCTCCCTGTCAAGAGTTTTGGATCTCCAGCCTCAAAAACTGCAGGATTAGGAAATAAATTATTTAGGGGCTCGGATCATTCATTCCATTGCGTATCTCTAAGAGCTGCTAAAGAAAAACACTCAGATCTCAGAGTCAGTGGTGATAAAAGAACGAAACAACTGTAGCAAGCAGCAGGAAAACACATCCAACAGCCATCAGCAAAATCTGCTTTGATTTTCCTGAGGAGTTACCCGAGTTCTCTTTGTAACATTTATGCAAACAAACAAGAGCTGTGCAGGCACTGTGTGTGAGCAGGATGCTGTTCCACAGACAAACACAACGCAAGTAACTCCCAGTTCAGGATTTACAGGAAGGCTTGACAGCAGCTGCAAAGAAACGTTTCAGGAGCTCTAGAAAGCTTCTATGTTCTGAAAGCAAAAGTATCAACGTGTACAGATTATTTTTAAGGAGTCCTGGAAGTCACTTCTTGTGGGTCTGTAAGGGCTGAAATCTGTGCTACAAAATGACATTTTCAAAGGGTTCAGTTCCTGATCACCTCTTGTACACCTGACAGCCTTTACAAGGCTCCACGTGGAATTGTGAGTGCCTTTCCCAGTGTTTGCAGATCGCAGAGACTTCCCAAGGCTCAGAGAACCAGGGAGTGAAGACCAAAATAAGTAAGGAACAGAGGTGGAGCACCCATAAAGAGACTGGAAGGGAGGAGATTTAAAGGATTTAAACATTTCTAAGGATTCCAGAGCAACAGGAAGGAACAAGCAGAGTTTATTCTTTATCCAGGTGCTCTGCAGGGACAGCTCAAAAGGGAATGTTTTTAGGGGAATATTTTTGATGGAGTATCAGAGCTGTTTGCAAGAAACCAGAACCAGCATCGGGCTGGGCTGGGTTTCCACCAGGGGCTTGACCTACTCAGTATCAGCTCCCAGGGAAATCACTCCCAGCAGATTTTTAAGCAGCAGAAGGCAGAGCTTTGCTAACACTTCTGTTTATATCCCAGCATTTCCCTCCAGGTTTTCCACTGGTTCGTGGGAAGTGAGGACAAGAGGCCAAATAGCCCCTGAGGACTCTTATAAACAACAGAGTGCACGAGGAGGGAACAGGCCCATGGGTAGGAAACACAAACCCCACTTCAGCAGTGAGTGCTCTTGTCCCAAAATGGGGGAAGAAAATGCAACGGGGAGATTTAATCCTCTCTGCTTTGTCACAAAAATACAGTGTGGGTTCATAGATAGGGATATTCCTCCAGGATTTCCACGGGGATCTGAATGCCCAGAAATGAGGAGACGGGAGGCTGAGGAGAGTCAGTCCCTTCAGGACTGAGCCAAGGCCACAAGGCCACGGCTAGAGCACAGGGCTGAGCCCTCGCTGTCAGCTCTGATCACAGAGGGGTGTAGAGGTGCCCATAGAGCACCACCAGCCTTTGGAGGCCACAGTGAAGATAATTTCAGAGATTTCCGGCATAATTCCATTTTAGTTGGATGTGTACTGAACCCCAGATCCAGTCTTTGAACAACAGTGGCTTTGTCATCTTGAAAAACTACAGAAAATTACAACAAATTCTCAAGTATTTTCTTATAGTTCTTATTCCAGTTTTAAACTCTGTTGGTTTTTTCTCCTAGGCACCTATCCTGTATAGATTCCATGATTAATTTATTAGTATTTCTCATCCTCTTGGCATCCCCAGTCCTGCTGATTAATTTCTCTTACAGCCTCATTGTTTCTCTTCTATAAATACTGCATTTCATTTTACTGCTTTCTATAGTTAACTTTGCTTTTTCTCCTCCACCTGGGGCTCTCACTTTCAATTTACCACGAGACAGTGGGCAAAGACTGAGCTGAAATGCAGTAATTACACCTCCCTGCCCTGGAAAACCGAGTGATTTATTTTCCTTATGGATGGAAGCAGCTGGGAGCTGCTCTGCAATCCCACAAAAAACAATACTTATGGCTTGCCAGATTAATAATGGAAACTGTTGGCTTCTGGAATTTGAAAAACCTATGGAGATGGATTACAATATATTGCAGCATTTGCACTGAGGAAGGAGAAAGGGTTGACTCACACCCCACACAGGCAGATCTGGTTCCACCGGCAGGAATATTAAACCAGCACCCAATCCATCACTGCCAGAGCAGCTCAGATCCATAATCACTGGAATTCTAGCCCACAGGAGGCTCTCCCAGTTCTTTACCCACTGGAGTGATGGTTACTTTCAGGCTTTCCATTTCCTGACCCTTCAGCCTTTGCCACAAGTCCCAGGGATCCTCTGAAGGTTTGGGAAAGCTTCTGAGTGCTTCTCCTAGAAGTGTGAGCGTGTCCTGAAACAGAAAGGAAACATGGAATTACTCAGGTTTGCATTCCTGCCATTTCTCACGGCCTGTATCACACACCCAGTCCCTCAAACCCAGCCAGGTGGGCAGCACTCACCCACACAATTTGGTGGATTTGAAAGGATTCTGTTTAGGAACTCTGTCAAACAGCACGGCCCATAAAGCAGGATTCCTCCCTAAGGAGGCACAGGGAAAAACAGCTGGCCTTTCAGGGAAGCAGGGGGGAGAAGTGGGAAAAAATGAAGCCTCACTTGAGACTAAAATTCTCAAATTTTAGGTATGGAGGTGAAGAAGTCAAAACTTTGGAGACTGGAATTATTAGGGGAAAAAAAGGAATGTGTGGTACAGCACAAACTCCCACCCTGCTCATCAACATGGAAAGAGATCTGGGGGCTTCAGGAAGGCACCTGCCTTCAGTGGGACCCCCTTCCAAGAAGGAGAGAAGAGCTCTTCCTTCAGGAGGACCATCCTGAGGAACAGCCACAGCTGACCCAAGGAATTCTGCACATTTCACTGCCCGCCCAGCTGCTCCAGAGGCACTTCCTAACAACAAAGCTTCAATCTTTGGGACACTGGCACAGACAGACAGGAATTCCAAGAAGAAATCTCAGTGTATCCCAAAGGCCTCAGCCTCCATCACACATTGCAGTGCCCTATTCCAAGATTCCTATGGCAAAGGATGAGCAAGGAAGCCCAGTGTGGGCACAGTTACCTCCTGCCACATCATTTCATTTGCCATTTCGTCTTGGACAGCCCAGCAGAAAACAAAGTGGGGAGAAATAATCAAAAGGGACCCAAAACCAATTCCAGGAGGTTCTGGGAATGACCTTCAGCTTCCATAAATCAGGCAGCTCAAATGACTTGAGGAGAATGTTGGTGCCGAGCTTTTTATTAATGGCATAGGACCCAAATTCTATTTTGGTTTGCACTGATCTCACTGCCATAAATCAGGGGGAATCTGCCTTAGACATTCTTTAGTTACAGCACCTATAAAATGGAGCATGAATTTTTTTAAACAACATTTGCTTACTCTGCAGTAAAAGTGTTCTTCCAGTTTCTCTCGGATCAAAGCACCTTCCAGCAGAGTCTTTTTTCTCCTGAGAAAGGCAACCTTGGCCAGCTCTGCTTCCTTCTGCTGGCAGTCAGGACACGCTGAAGCCTCGTGGATTTGAGCTTCTGCCACCTGGAAGAGGAGACTTTGATGCCATGAGCAATGTCTGGCCTAGTAAGGTGGCAACTTTGAGAGCAATCAATAAAAATATACATAGAGGCACTGTCTAAAGCCAAAAATTGGCTTTTTAGGCAGTAGTAAAATAATTCATAGTCATAATTCCATCATCTATAACTGTTCCTATGCTGGCAGTGTGTGCAAGGCCTTAGACACCAACCAGAGGGGTTATGATTTTAAATTCTATTTATACATTTTATAAATAAATTAAGAGGCAAATAAACTCTGGAGCAATTAGTTCAAACATGCAGCTCTGAGCCAGAATCCGACCCAGATTCTGCAGCTCTGCTTGTGAGATGAACAGTGCTACTCAGTGATGCCTAGTGTAGTTTATCCACCCTGAAATCTTAAGCTTATTTAACAGCATTACACAAATCCCAGGGTTTGTGCTTTTATGAAATATCGATGGTTTTATCTGATTTAATTGACACAGATTCCACCTGGCTCCATAAACACAGTGAACTGCTATACAAGCAGGGGAATCAACCCTAGAAAGTCCCATCCCAGGCCTCTCTGTCCCCTCTTCCCTGACTTGTCTGTATAAAAATGTTGTTGTGTGGAGCTACAGACAGAACCACGCAGACAGAGAGGTTCAGGTTCCTTTTCTTAGGGAATGTATTCCCACAATGTCAGACAAATAAAGAGGAAATAAAAATTCCACAAAATTTGGAAGCTGGGTTAACACCAATAGAAATTAAAAGTGCAGATGGCTGAAATGTCAAAATGATTTTAAAAGACAGGAAGCCTGAAATAATTATCACACCAGAACTGACTTTAAAGTATTATTTTTAGTGGCAGGGCTGAGGGGAGGAGCTGGGGCACAAAACCCATCCCGTGGTGGGAAAAAACCACCGGGCTGGTGACAAAAAATGAGATTTGAATTGGGTAAAGATGAGACAGATGCTTCTTAATCAGGGACTGAGGTCAGCAAGATTTTATTGGAACTGTTTTTATGAATATTATCTAATGCCTGAGAAAGCTGGGAGCACGGGGAGGTGTTGCCTTTGGAATCACAGAGTCACAAAGACTTCACAAAAAATAATATGCAGAATAATTTGATAAATAGCTGATGCAAACATAACCAGAGAAAAAGGCATTTTCCTTCAGCTGATCCAGGGCTTCTCGTGGACTGCAATAACTGATGACCCCAGCCTTGCTCAAGCACACAGATCAGGATTTTATCACCAGGCAATATTTTATGATGATTATTTGCTAGCAACAGTTCTACAGTGGTGTCTAAGAAATGAGAAAGATAAATCTTGGGACATCAACCCAAAACATCTCTCAGAGTCCTGAGCCTGGCATCAGTAAGGTCTGCCTGACTTGATCCTGATATTATGGCTTTTTTTTCTCCAGTGGTTCTCCCAGAATTTAGGGAAGAATCTCCCTTTCTGTCCCTCAGTACCTGTTTCACAGCCTCCCTGGTGTTTTCCAGCAGGATCCTGTTCATCAGCCGGGCAGGAACAGCACAGGAATCTCCTGTCTCAGCTCTCCTTGCTGGGACTCCACACTGCAGCTTCCTGCACTTCCCACTCCCTGCCTGCTCCTGGTGCATCCCGCTGATCTTCCTGGTGCAAAAAGACCTGAGAGCATCCAGCTCTCCATGGGATAATTCGGGAATTCCTGCCAGGCAGAAATCAACAGGACAAGAGCATCAACTGCTGCGTCAGGGAAAGAAGAGCTGCTGCTCTTTATCTGTGTGACCTCGTGTTATCCAAGGAAAACCCAAACCCAGGGTCAGGCCCTGCCTGCAGCAACAGCACAGCAGAATTTAAATACAAATGTGGATGGCAACTGTAGCAACTGGCACAATAAATGGCTCTAAAATAGGCTCCAAAGTTGGGAGGAAATAAAAAGACAAAAGGTTAATGATACAGGATAAATAGATTAGCAAAGGCAGCAGTTAAATACTATGATATTAAATAAACTTACTGCCAATAATATAGATTTAGCATCTCCTTACCTGAAACTGCAACTTGCTAAGCCAAAATTAATTAATATTTCAAGAGAGCTCTTCATCAATACTCTAAGGAGCAATTTGTAAGAAAAATTAGAGGCAGTGTCCACTGAAGTCACTCTGGAAACACCTCCAATATATTCCACAACCTACAGTAGGGAATTTTTTTGGAGGAAATGCAATTACATTAGAAAACACTTTTCCTCTAAAGCTTCAACAATCATTGCCTAAATTCTTTGTAAGATCTTGTTTAAAAAATATCGTTCCCGCTTTCATCTTCTCTTATCCTTCCCAGTGGCACGTAAAAATAAATAAAATAGAGATTAGACTTCAGATGGGCAGGTTAGGATGGATTTACAACTTCATTCAGGGCTTCTGGGGAGATTTTCCAGAGGCTTAGAGCACAATCAATGCAGTATTTCATGGCCATGAGCACAGGATGGGGCTGTGTGAGGCGGGAGACACCACAGCCCTCGAGGTGTCAATGCCCAAAGTCAGGCAGGGGATGACTCCAGAGGTGTGGCCAGTTCAACTCCAAGGATTCACACACGAATTCCTGCTGGGAGGTTGGATTGTATCATTTAAACAAGCCCTCCACATTGGCTGTTTTTTCAGGATTAAATTCAGTTTCCAGACAGGCACTGCCAGTGCCTTGGCACTCCAGTCCCGTGGGATATCTTGGCATGATCACAACACCAATCCTTAAAATACTGAACAATGTGAATATAACACTTCCTCTAAATTCCCTGTGATTAGTTTAGTCCCAAAGACACAAGATACAGTTGTGGAAATCTGCAAAGAAAACTGAGCACCTCTTCAGAAATCCAATGTTGATGAAGGATAAGGGGATCCATAATTAAAACTAAGCAAAGCAGGAACTTTGTGGCTTCATGAACAACATGGAAAATGTGTTTAAGTGCAACTACTACAGCTCAGAAGTGAGCATCACAGAGCAATTTACTCCTCCTAAGGAGATGATGTATCAAAATGATTAAAAGCAAAGACGTGGTGACAATTTATAGACAGATAAATAAGAATTAGCATTACCTTAAAATGCAATTTAATTAAAAAAAAAAAAATCTGGGGGAGCATCATAAATATCTGAGTGGAAACCACCATTTCAGTCATCAGGTGATTTTCCTTACAATTTCAGTGTAGAATCCTGTAAAAAAAGTGGAAATCATGTGCCACTACTGGGTTTAATCACACTAATAAAATATTCCTGGCAGGTTCATTTATGCTGAACATAGAATGAATAAAAAGATTAAAAAGTTACCATTGTGAGGGGGGGGAAAAACCCAGAACAAAAGCATTTGAGTACACAAAGGCAGAAGTAAAACACATCAGGTCCACTGAGCGTTTAGTGACAGTTTAATACCAGCCTGATTAATTCACTTAACGCTCTTCTGACATCCACAAGTGCAATTTTATTAAGAATTGGTTTCTAATAATGCATAAATCCTGTGCTGCCACACACCCACCCATCTGCACCTCCAGACTTCAGAAGAAACACTGGCAAAGGGAACAGCAATTTTTAAACCTCACTGCACGACTCAGTGCTGGAGTTACTTTTTCATGTTAATTCACGTAACAGGAAGCTCAGAAAGAATATAAATTAGGGATCAAGGACTAGAATTTCATGGAAACAAGCCCAAAAAATGGTGAGAAAAGTTTGTCTTTTAACTGAATTATTTACACATTCAGATTTCCCCCAGGTGTGGGAGGTTCACCTGTCCAGGGGGTCTCAGCTCTTGCTTTGGTTGCATTTATTCCATGTCTCTCAAATTCCCTCTTTTCCATGCAGACATGCTGGAAGGCTCCTGCTCCATCTGTGGTGGCAGAGCTGAAGGTCAGTGCAGGGCATCCCTGCCAGTGCCAATGACTGCTCCAGAAGGACATTTTCTGCTCTTTGGTTGCTCCAAGCCCAGCGTTGCCTCTCTTCGTTGGGGAGGAGAGAGGCAGAACAGGTGACAAGAGCAGCCCAAGTGAAGCAGCACAGGCATCGATCAGAGCCACGTCTCGCCCAGAGGAAGGTCACAAAACATGGAATATTCAGGAAGTAAAGCCCCACAAAGTGCACCAAGAAGCTGCTGTGATTCCAGAAGCCCAGGAGAGAGAAGCTAATCCCCATGTCTACATCCCAAACCCTGCTGAGGGGTTGTAACTCAGTGACCTACGGAGGTTTTGCTGTCTGTGTGCAACTCCAGCCTTAAGTGTGACATTTGAAATCCATGAGGGAGTAAAATAGGAAAATCTTTACGAGTTTCCTTTTCCTTCGATGTCTTTGATTTAATATGAAAATTGGCAGGCATTTTGTTGTTATTATTCTCTGCTAATACTCTATTTTAAGAAGATAAAAAGTAAAAAGAGGTAACTGTGAAAGGCAATAATCAATACCTTACTGCTCTTCAGTAAGGTTTTACCTCTGCAGCTCCAGATAACATCTTCATAATTAATTGATGATAATAAATTGATTTTACAGTTCAGATGAACATGCTGACAGCCTGACCAGCAAAGAGCATGAGAAAGATCCCTGCACATCACACAGGAGTGAGAGAAACAGGCTGAAATGTCAGGCTGTTTATCACAAACAGGAATTTAAAGTGAGTAAAACTCCTCCAGCACAGTGAATCATCACACAGACACACAATGACCTGGGTTGGAAGGACCTTAAAGCCCATCCAGTGCCACCCCTGCCCTGGGCAGGGACACCTCCCACTGTCCCAGGCTGCTCCCAGCCCCAATGTCCAGCCTGGCCTTGGGCACTGCCAGGGATCCAGGGGCAGCCCCAGCTGCTCTGGGCACCCTGTGCCAGGGCCTCCCAGCCTCCCAATTACAATTGGGAACAATTACAGCAGCAGTGCAGTGCTAACAGTGCAGGAAGATGAACAGGCAAAGCATTTAATGGAGACACATTACAAAGGTGAGAGGCACGTTGTGAACACAGCACCAGCCAGGGGGTTAAAGAGCCCCACCTGAATTTTCAGATACATCCAAGCTGAAGAACTGCCATTTCCTGAGTACATTTTAAAGATGACTAACGTGGAATAATCTCTGTGGAACTGAGAATTTATAGTCATGGCTGTGATGTATTTGCCTAATAACAGCTCGTGCTACCACACTGGGGTGGAGGGACAAAGACAACTATGATGACAATTTCTCCCTTCTCCTGAGGCCAGCATCTTTTTCTTCTTTCAGCCCACAAAGAAAACCATGAAAAATAAAAATGACACTCCAGAGTGTTCCCATTGGCACAGAACCTTTTGCTCCCCCATCACATTTAACCCTATTAGTAGTCAGATGAGAGAGAAAGTCTTGAAGCAATAAAACAAACCCTGATTCAGAACAGCCTGTGTGCTCAGTGCACACAGTTCACTAAGCTGAGTGTTCTGAGGGGACCCACTGTGCAGCAATCCAGTTCTAGGTGAGCTCATCTACTGCATTTAAAAAAAAAGTATCTCCAACTTGCTAAAACAAGACAAGATTTTGCTAAAACAAGACAAGATTTTGCTAAAACAAGACAAGATTTGGGGGGTACCAAGTGCTGAATGATCAAACCCAAGAGAAGCATTTTTATGTATCAGAAGACAAAAGTTGCTGCGCTTATTTTATGATCATATTCAGCAATAAAAAATGCAATGCATGGCTAATTATGATTGATCTGGGGTTAACATGGCTGGGTTTGCATCAAAGAAAGATAAGCATGAACCGTATTTTGTGCTCTTCATATTGATCACTGGAAGCACCAATGTAGCTGAGAAGGGCTGGGCTGTGACAGCGACAGGACAAGCAGGAGACAAGCCAGGTCTGCTACATCAGCTCAAGATAATGGAACAGAACTTGCTGCTCAAGCCTCAGGGACCACTGACTCTCCCTGGCACCAACATCCATCACCCAAAGGCAGAGCATTCCCTGGTGCACCACTGCGAGAATCTGACAGTGATTCTATGAATAAAATCCTCCGAGTGCAACTTTCAAGGGAGAACCCTGTGGAGATGGAAAACATCCTCACCCTTCAGCTGTGGTTCATCATTGATTCAGTGCCTCTGAACTCATCAGGTCCCTTTCAATTTCTCCAGGAATCAGTCACAGGATTCTGATGTATTTTAGGAAGATTATCTTGGAGGAGCAGGCCAGGAGAAGCCTCCCTACTATAGATGAGCTGCTCCACACAAGCTGCCTTCCACTGAACCGCAGGAACAGAGAAATGCAGGAGATGAGTCAGGAACCCACAACATTGACTCACCACTGTGGGGAAGGAGCTCTGCAATTCAGAGCAGCCTAGAAGTGACCTCAGCTCCTGCTTTTCTAGGACAGATGGGTGCTTTGAGGATGCCTGTACACAAATTCCATGCCATTAAGTGCCCAGGCAGGAGGATCTCCTGGTTAATCAGTCTTACAGTGACCCACAGAACTCCAAGTTTGCTCACTTCCCATGAACATGCAGATTGAGGAAGATTCCCCGTCTGCTCCCATTATCTTTTGCTCAATTACAGCTTTCTTGCTCTTTTTTCTTAATTAAAAATAGCATCTCTGACCCACTTTTTGACAGACTTTAGCAGGGCTTGCATCCCACCATCTGCTCTCACAGTTCCTTGCATAACCAGTACATGGAAATGGATCCTTTCCTTCCTCCTTTCCCTTCTCCTCCTCCTCCCTACACTCCATCATTATTTGGTTAAAGATGCTCCATTGTTCCTGCCAAAATTGGTGCCCTGCTGCCTCCCTCAGCTTGGGAAAGGGACTAAAACAGGGCAAACAAGTAAGTCAATAATCAACACAGTTGATTAACAAGAGGGGGAAAACCATTTCACACAATACATTCTGAAGTCATGTTTATTTTGGAGAGGAAAATCCCCAAATTTCTTAATACCTGTACAGCTGGAGAGAAAAAACCTGAACAGTCCAGTAAAAATGTGAGGATTACAGTTAAATTTAAAATGTGGGGACATTTTTCAGTGTACCTTCCCAGGTTTTGTGGTAGTGCATCACCAGGATAATGTCACTACATGGGCAGATATGGGAGACAAACTGCTCTCCAAGAAAGCATAGAAGAGAAACTTTGTACTTAATTACCTGGCTAATTAAGCCAGGCTAATCAGCTGGCTTAACAGCCTGTGTATAAAATTTAAGTCAAGTTTACATCCCCTTCCAAAAGAAGGAATTATGACTTGTGCTGAAGTTACCACACTCACCAGCAGGAGTTCTGACGACAGATTTGTCTGGCTGAATCCCAGTGTCTTTATTTTTCAGATCAACCCATTTTCCCATGGCATCAATCCATTTCCCTATGGCAGCTCTTTCCACAGCTGCAGAATCCACTGCTTCAGACTCCTCCTCTGCAAGGAAAAAAGGTAACTTGGAACACACATTGTGAGGAAAGCAAAGTGGGAGGCAAATAATCCTCCTCTTGAATGTGCCAGTTCTCCCTGCTGAGGGAGAAGAAACCCTGAGCCACAGGAATACACAGATGAAGCCAGGGATTTCAGCTTCTGTCCCACAGAATACCTCACACTGCTCATTTCTAATCACCCCTGAACCACGGTATGGGATTCCCTGAGAAAATGAGAGCTGCTGGCACATTGAATCTGATCTGAAATGCCAACTTAACCCCCTGTGCCTCCTCCCTGCTGCAGCCCCATCACTGATTTCCAGCCCTTCGTTTGTGGCTGCTCAAGTGCTTTCAGGAGCTCTCTCAGGATGTTGGTCCAAGGGGAAAATAATGCGGCACAGAGAGAATAAAAATTCTGTATCAGCTCCCTACTCTCCAGTTTGATGGTCCTTGTGGGTCCCTTCCACTTCTGAATATTCTGAACTCCAGTTCTGCAGGAACTGAGGAAACCACAAAGATGTGAAAAGACAAAAAACTTCAGAGGCCTGAGAAGCCACTGAAAGCAAGATGAAAATGAATGGTCCCAGTTCGAAGGAGCACCTGACTTCTGTACTCTGTTTTAGGGGACTTTAAGGTTTTTAAGGTGCCAACAGAATTTCAGCATCACAAGATTACTAAGGAAGCATTTCCATGGCCAAGTCCTTCCCATGGAGGTGTCTGAAGCATGGATCTGCTCAGCACTTTGCACAGCAAGGACACTCCATGCAATTTTCACCTTTATTTTTGCTGTTTGAAGGCCCCCCTGCAGCGATTGAAGCTGTGAAACACAGGCCTCAAACAGAGAGAGCTCTGCATACCAGCATGGCTTTGGCCATGTGATGATGTGCTTTCCAACGCCTCTGACACAGCTGACCCCTCCAAATCCTCTGTGGAACACCACGATCCAGGTGCTTCGCTCTCCTCTTCCTCCTCCTCCTCGCTGAAGGACTCAAAGGTGTCTCCTGAATAGTCCAAAGCAGAGCTGCTGTGACTCTGGCTCAACTCCAGCCCCTTTCCACGGCTCCCAGAGCTCTCTGCCAGGGCAGTCGCCATGGGGCAGCTCTGCAAATGAAAACAAAAATAAAGTCAGCTTCACAGGGAGGACGAGTGGGTTAATTACAGCAACATGGGATATACAGAGGGCTGTTACAGTCAGATCACACCTGATTTAACACCCACAACAGGTGGGTAAAATCTCAACTCAACTGTGATCAAGCCAAAGCACTGACTGGAGCAGCACACGTTCAGATCCACGGGGTAAAGGCACAGTAACAATTAGCACTGAGCATTAGCCATGAATTCTGAGCAGCATTCCTTTCAAATCTGCACTGGATTACAGTAATGCTTGGATAAAATTATTCATTTTAAAAAAATAAAATGCAAATCTTCCCGTCCTATTATTAAGAAGGAACTTACAGGAAAGATGAGGTTAGGACTATTTACAAGAGCAGGTAGTGACAGGACAAGGGGGAACGAGTAGAAATAGAAACAGAGTATGGTTAGATGAGATAGTGGGAAGAAACCTCCCAGGGTGCCAGGCTGCTCCCAGCCCCAATGTCCAGCCTGGCCTTGGGCACTGCCAGGGATCCAGGGGCAGCCCCAGCTGCTCTGGGCACCCTGTGCCAGGGCCTCCCCACCCTCCCAGGGAACAATTCCTGCCCAAGATCCCATCCAGCCCTGGCCTCTGGCACTGGGAAGCCATTCCCTGGGTCCTGTCCCTCCATGCCTTGTCCCCAGTCCCTTTCCAGCTCTCCTGGAGCCCCTTTAGACCCTGCAAGGAGCTCTGAGGTGTCCCTGTGTCCTTCCCTTCTCCAGCTGAGCACCCCCAGCTCTCCCAGCCTGGCTCCAGAGGGGCTCCAGCCCTGGAGCAGCTCCATACCCGGTAACTCCCCGCAGCCAGGCCCGTGCCCGCCCCTCACGGGCTCCGGGAGCTGCTCTGCCCTTCACTCGCTCCCCACAGCCCTCAGGGACAGGCTCTAGGAGGTGTTTTTCCCTCCGCTCAGCCCCACGAGCTCGCTCCTTACCCCGGCCCGGCTCCCCCGGGCGGGAAGGGGCGGCCCCGGCGCTGAGGGCGGAGCGGGGCGGGGAGGCCGGGCCGGCCGCGGCTGAGGCGGAAAATCCTGCCCCGAAATAGCCCCGGGTTTGTGGGATTGTGGTTGTGCCCCGCGTGGAGCCCCAGTTATGTCCCGCATCGATTCCCAGGTGTAGCCCCCCTGGCTTTGAAAAGGACACGGAGGAGCTGGAGCGTGTCCAGCGATTTGTGAAAGGGCTGGGGAAGATGTGTGAGAACGGCTGGGGGAGCTGGGTTTGTTTAATCCCGAGGAAGATGAGAGCAAAGACACAGCAAAAACACTGCTTAAAGGGCTGGCTGGGGGTGTTACACTGACTTCTGTTAAAAACGTTTCAAGCTACAGGTCAGCTACAGCTCTGCTTTGCCGTAAGGACAGAAAAGTCAGGAGAAACACTAGGTGGTTTTTAAAAATGACTTCTTTTACCTTTAGGAGAGTGTATTACGTTCAAGAAGATGAACACAGATGGCCTTGGATGTGACACTTCATGGAAATAAGATGCAAAAAGTATTCCAGGGCATGAAATCTTCCCATCTTTTCAGGTACAATTTCCATAGGTTATACCATGATAAAAGCAGCTCTTCTGTATCCTGGGGTCTTGCTTGAAAATTGCTATTTCAGGTTAGCCACCACCACTTTTTTCCTTTCAGCGAAGCCTTTTTCAGCAAGAAAAGCTGATTCTTCAGTCCTGGGATGCAGAGTGTGTTGTCTGTCACTGGGGTTTTATCCTCATGCTGAGTTTGGACTGCCTGGCCAAAGGACAGAGATCTTGTCTTCTCTCACATTTGGTGAAGTGCAGCTCAAGTGATCCTGTGTCTCCTGGAACAGAGAACTCTGTGCTGATCTATGCATTTAATATAAAGAAGGATTGGTCAGCATGAGATGGATGCAGGAGAGTAATAAATGCATTGATGCAGTGGAGTGTAAAGCAGAGTGGAATACACAGCTCTGCCTACACATTGTACCAGTTTTAGGATTCAGTTGTTTGCTGAATGGGCTGCTTGGGGCTGGCCCTTTTCCTCTGGTTTGCTGCAAGAAATTAAAATAATTTACATGGGATCAACATTTCTTTTACCTTTTCTGTGCACACAAACGAGAGCAGTGATCAGAGAGGTGTGTGAGTGGAAGGGGAATTATCCCACTGCAGGAGGTGGGAGTCAGCTGAATGCCAGGAGCCCTGGCTGCCAACCCCATGGAGGCAGGAATCCGGAATTATGGAATTATGGAATTATGTGCAGTTTAGATCAGCCAAACCTGCCCTGTGTCCTAAACCTCTCCAGCCCAGAGGTTCACCTTGCATTGGCTGCTTTCCTTGTCAGGAAGATAACACAGCAAACCATCTCTCCAGCAGCCAGGCTGAGGGAGATGAGCATCTGGAAGGGTCTAGAAGATAACGTCAGAGATTTCATGCTCTGGGTTATAAACCGTGGGGAAACAGGGCTGGGAGAAACATTACCTTTTCTTTAAAATTCTAATCATCATGCACAGAGAATAACACAGAATAACTGAGAGTAACACTGATCCCCACAGCTCCCACTAAATGCTTTGATTATTTATCATTGCCCATTTTTTATGGAAACAGTTGACATTAGATTATTAGTGACCTGGGTGGTATTTGATCTTTTTTTTCCCTGGAGGTTAAAGACTTTGTAGTTTCCTGTTCCAGGTCCTTTTTAAAATTCATTTTAGAGCGTGAAAAATATATTGTTCCGTCAAGTTTATTTCTCTGACATTTATTCAGTGCAGAGTGTGATCCTAATATTAAAGGTTTTTGATTTGAAGCCCAGGATACAGACAAGGCTTTTCAGTGGTCTTCCCTAAAACAGGATGTTTCATCCCTGCTCCCCTGCTGGTGCCTGGGAAGTTAATATGTTGGAACAGCATAATTATTTGAAGGAGTATTTGTTTTTCAAGGATTTGGGGGTGATATTAGATGGCTCAGCCCGGTTGTGTCACAAGGTATTAAGGTTTCTGCCCGCTAATGTCATGGAGCTGGGCCTCTATAGAGCCATAAATAATATTGTGTGAGAGCCAGTGACAGACTTTTACTCCAGCTCAACTCTTTATCATATGTTATATTAAATTTAAACACAATTGTTGAATTCCTTGGTGTGGGCAAATGCTTTTTGATGTCTCCTTCTATTAAAGTTGTAACATCCCTTTTAGCCAGAGGGCTGCATGGAACTCCTGCTTGCTAGGTGTGTTTCTCAAATAATCAGCCTCTCATTAATGATGCCAGCAGAATTAATTGGGCTGTCACCACGAGGTTGGGTATCCAGTTGGGAATTATGGGGTGAGGCCAGTGGAATTAAGCTGATGGTGGGGAAAGTTCATGGGGCTCAATAATGAGATGCTCATAGGCATTGTTCTGTAGGAAAAGGCAGTTTGAGGCTGGAGCATTTTTTTTAGCTCTGCAAATATGAAGAATGAATGCAAGAACTCTTAGGAAATTTGAAAGCATTTGTTGACAATTCAAGATACAGTCAAGGTTTTCCTCTTTATCAGCACAGAGAGTGCTGCCAAGGAGCCCCCTGACACCATAAATCATCCAGGAGAGTGGAGAGGCTGGAAAGATTACAAAGGAAATGCTCTGGGGCAGGCAGCATGCTAGGAAGTCATTGTTTAGGGCCTGCTGTATTTAAAATGGTCATTTCAGCTGCCATTAACTCCCATCTCTAATTAGAAAATGGATTGATCTTTGCCTAAAGTTGCTGGAGACTGGCAGGTGTCCCTGGCAGATCAGAGCTCTGCATCCAAATGAGATGGGGAACGTGTCCACTGAGGTTCAGACAGGAAAAAAAGCATTAAAAATCCATATTTGTAGGCAGCTGTTGTTAATTTTCCTTTGGGTTTGGTGTAGGAAACAACATTCCGGTCAGCAAGGCCATGCTCTGCCTTCCTGATTTTCCTTGTGCCTTCAGCTGGATAAATATCCTTCCTCACCTTGTCCTAAGGAGGTGGTAAAGAGCAAATTTTTCCCTTCGTCCTTTGGTGCCTTTCAGTGCAGACTGCAGATTTCCCTGCGAGTCCTCTCTTCTTACAGTAGCAGGAATTTCAATAACCCGATGGGAAAACATCTGAAAATGCAATAAAGTTCCATTAGCCAGCACTATCCAATATCCATTCATGGGGATAGATCTCCATTTATATGGAAGCATCCAGATCCTCACCAGACACTGAATTTCTAAATCACACCTTCCCCAACAGCCTTAATCTTTTGTGTCTGAATGAATCAGTGCTCCTTTACAGCAGCAGCCTGGGAAAATCCCCAGATCCTCCTGCTGCTGGGGACACACAGAGGGGCTGCTTTCTAGCTCAGTTTGGTTCCTTGTGTGCAGGTTTGCATCAGTTCTTTTTAACTTTCCCCCATGCAGAGTTATTGTTGTTTTTCCAAGGAATATTGTATTCCCACGGATGGACAACCTGCACATGACATTAATTCATGGGAAAGAGGAGAATCGGAAACCCATCGAGTTGAGGCTTGAGATTTCCTTCATTTTCCTCTCTCCCTTTATTATTTTTGCTTAATGATCTCCCTGTGGCCTATCCTGCTGAATTCACAGTGTGTTGCTGTGGGAAGAGCTTCCAAAGGGATCAGCAAAGGCACCCCGTGCTCTTGGCAGATCAATACTGGACTTATTTATCCATCTGCTTTGGTAATAAGTTGACTCTTCTGGGAATCTTTCAGGATTGACTTCGAACTGATGAGTTATTTTGACAGCTCAGCAAATGCTTTAATTTAGAAATTGCAGCTTTTCATACTCCCACTGTGTTTAACCCATCATGGTATAAAACCCCAGAATTTATTTGTTCCTCAGCCAATTTGTTGCAGTTTTGAAGTGCCCCACACATGCTGCGGGTCATATTAGCAAGCATTTTCTGTTTTCCTTTCCAGTCCTTTGCTAGTGGAATATTATTTCTACTGCAGAAGGTGGATTGATTTTGTAGTTCAGAGGACCTTTATAAACTGTTCTGAGCTTAAGCTCATTTCTCATGGCCCTGGAGGAAGGAACATCAATGTTGCTCTGAGCATTTCCCCTCTGGGAAGGAGGTGAGTTGTTTTAGGTGACTGTAGTTTTGGGGGAGAAAACTTCTCACTTCATTTTCTGGGACTGTTTGGTAACTCAGAAAACAAGCATTAATTTGAAGTTGGGCAACCAGTTTTGTGTGTAGGTATTTGAGGACTCCAGTGTCCTAATCTAAGGCAGATCTCCTCAATAAATGTAGCCCCTATAATCTTAAGCAGTGATTTTACCTGTGAGCCAGACAAACCCCTTGGTGCTTTCTGGAACATTCCTCAGGTGTCTGTGCAGAGTAATGCTGCAGCTACTGAGTAAACCTCTGGTTATGAACAGAATAACTGTTAAATTGTTAACTCTCAACTCCCATTAATAGAATGGCCCTCAGGTGTCAATTTTGGTCCCAAATAATTTTGGGCTTTTAAGAGTTCCTGTTAGACTTATGAACATGCATATGCCTAAAATGTCCTTAAAAGCCAATTAGGGGTACATATGGGAACACAATTTATACTGACTCATATAATTTTGAAGAACATTTAAAACATTGATTACTCTCCAAAGACAGGTAAAATAAGGATTGGTGCTGGGAAATCAAAAGCACAACAAGCAAATGACTCCTGTAAGGTCAGACAGAGTGACAGCCTGGATTTGCATCGTGGCACTTCTTGCTGTGACAGATGCACCTTGTTATTCATTACCTTTCTCATTATTAACCTTTGATAATGTAAAATTGTCTAATTGCTTGTGTTATCCTTTGGAGTGAATCACCTCTCTGTGGCATCCTCAAGATGAGAACTTCACAAGTCCTGTGCTTTTCCCCCAAGGTTCCTAAGCTCACTGGTGGATATTTATGAAATAATTGGGCTCCATTTGAGTTGCTGAACCACCCACAGAGGGAGAGGATTGACAGGAGGAAGCTGCCACTGAGTTTGGCAGGCAGGTGAAATGCTGCCATGCCCAGGAGATCCCCAGAGTGTGGGGATGAAAGGGGATTTCAGAGTGCAGAGCCTCACAAACTCTGTCAGACCCAGTTATCGTCTCCTTGTGGGAACCACAGAGATCCCTCCTCTCCGCTTGAGATGCCTGGGCACAGCCACGCTCATAATCCTTTCCATCTGATGTCATATTGATCTTTGCTGGCAGAGCTGGGAGAGGGAGGGCTCTCCAGAAGGAAAAAGGAAGGAAATCAAGCCCAGGCTTTTTGGGTTTGAGACATTCAGCTGAGCTCCTGCTCCGCTTGGGGCCGTGCAGGGAGAGCAGAGGCTGATTCCTCCTGACTCCATCCATAGGCACAGGATTTCCTGATCTCTGTGTTCCCAGCCTTCCTCTCTGAGAGCTGCCAGCCCAGATCCACATCCACAAGTGCCACTGGACCTTCTCGAGCTGTTTATTGAATTTCTGGACGTATCAGAAAAGCGTTAAACCGACAGACTTGGCTCAGCCCGGGTGTGTACCCTGGAGTAAATCCTCCTATCCCATGCCAGGAGACCAAGGCTCCAGCAGAAAAGGAACTTGATGATCTGATTCTAATTAGTTTCTTGATTTAATGGCAGTAATTTTATTTTCATGATGGTTGCCATTGCCCCAGCTAGCAGGAATAATAGGCTTGGTTTCCTCAAAGGCTCATTTATGATGCAACCTCTGTTGAATCTTAAGCAATAACAAGCAGAAGCCCATAGTTACTTCAAAATTATGGGATTTAGATGGTTAAAAATGTCATGTTCTCTCACCTGAGGTTGTTGACTGGGAATTGGCAGTGGAAGAAAACGAACAATCATAAAATTAAAATATAGTTGGAGTTGACTCCATTTCATTCTAAGATGATCTTTTTGTTTCCTTGCTGATTTAAACACCTGCAAGTTAAAGTCCCCATAAAACCAGAAATGGGCAAACTGAATTTTTAGGGCAATTACACAGCATGGGATGTGATGTGTTTACACCACTATAAAACCAGAATGACTCCACAGCAGATAATTAAAAACAGGGGAAACAAATGGACTGATCTTAATGACCTAATAGGGGAAGTGTCATTAAAGTAACATTCAGTTTTGGTTACCTGAACCAAAAATGCTGTCAAAAATTACACCTGAGCTGCAGAGCTATCAAAACTTGTAGCCTCAGTTGTTTTCCTTTCTAACTTGTAAAAATTTCACTCTCCACAGCTGGATTAGACTTGGATTAGGGATCTTCACTTCCCCCCCTCCGTGATTTGCACAATCCATGGATGGATTCAGCTGGGGACAGTTGTCTGAAGGTTTTGCCTGCTTTGAGCTCCCTGTCAAGCTTCATTCCCTTCATTAAGGGTATATCTACCTCCCCCTGCCTTTGTCCTGCATTACATGGAATTTCCCATTATTATTTCTTGCACCGATTTACCTTTCTGAATTCTTCAAACTCAGGAATGCTTACAGCTCTGAGGCCTTGAGCTTTCCAATTCCTCATTCACAGAACACCTGCTGACTCCTGTGATAACTCAAAAGCCTCTGCTGGATTGTTCCTGAATTTTGAAAAGCAGAATACATTTACAGTATACCCTTAACTCTCCTTTCTTCCTCTCTTAGTTATGAATAATAATAATCCAGACTCGGATCCACTGCATACTTATTTACATGTTAAGGTGTATCCATATGTGTAGTGCCTTGGGAACAGCTGATTAAAGGAAAGCCAAATTGATTCAATGTTACATTTTCTGTTCATGAAATATTTGAAGTATAGAATGTTTGAATATTTAATTGTTCATTAAATATCTGAAGTAAAATACTTGTAAAGAACATATGAAGATGCATTTTGATGAAGGTTGTAATGGAAATACGTAAATGGAGAAAACATACACTGGAATGTGCTGATTGTTTTAATTTAAAAATGAAGTGTGAAGATGTATTTCTATTCTGTCAGGAACTGGTGCTCAAATGTTCTGGAAGCCTCACAGATCCTGAGCACGTTCCCATCATGTACAGCCACAGATACACAGAATTAGTGGAGTGAAGAACTGCTCTGTTTGCAGAGCTCTGTGACAAGCAGCCCCAGTGTCTCCAACAACGGATTACCCTAAAGTACAGACAGAAACACGGCAAAGAACAAATCACAGAGCAGAGAGTGAGATATGAAAGCCATAATTCAGCCCCCAAGCTGACAGAGCTGGATGAGCCAGTGAAGCTGTGGCACCATTAGCATGGAACAGGAGCTGCTCTGGGTGGTTAAATGCATTCTACCCCAACAAAACTGCTTGTCCTTACAGCAGGGCCTCATCACTGGGGGCCCTGGCAGCAGCCAGGAGCATCAAACACCAGCCTTGTGTCTAAAAACTCAAAAGTCCAGATAAAGTGACCTTGATCTAGGCTGGGAGAATCCCAGGAGTTGCAGGAGTTTTATTAAAACTTAAAAGCGAGGCTGCTGTTTAAACTTTATTCTCTTCCCTCCCCAAATAAAGGAAATATTGACAAAATCTGTGGCTGGCTGGGCCAGCTGGGGGCACCTCCGTGGAGTGCTGCCTTGCTGGCTCTTCGTTATTCATTTTGCATGTTTGTTATTGAAGAGGAAGAATTACAGGTGTCTTGAGAGCCATCTGTGTTCATCTTTGGGATAGAAGACACCGTCCTAATGGCAAAAAAAGTCATTTAAAAATTACCCACTTGGCTTTTCTGTTCTGATGGCAAAGCAGAGCTGGAGCTGAGCTGGAGCATGTGATGTTTTTAACAGAAGTTACTGAAACACTCCCTGGCCAGCCCTTTAACCAATGTTTTTGCAATGATTTCTGATTTTTGATGTAAGGCTTGTGTAACAGGCATGGCTTGGCGTGGGAGGCCTGGCAAGGAAAGCTCCTGGTGTTCCTATTTAGAATCTGCTTTGCTGTCCCCTAACCCCAGCCACAGACAGAGCTGATGGCCTGGGCTGGGCATTGGTCACAAACCCCGTGCAGTGCCAGTAAAATGTTCAGTATTCTGGTTTGATGAGGCTCAGGGGGTGCCTGTGCTTGGGCCACTGTGACAAAATTGATACAGGAGCAAAGATGTTGTGTCAGGCTGTTCCTGGGCCAGTCCTAGGGCTAAAATAGGCAGCTTAGGTCTCAGGAGCATAAGGAGATTAGTGTCCAAGTGTAAGGTCGGGAATAGCAGCACATCCCTGATTTGCCGAGCTATGGATTGGGCTGGGGAGGTGAAGGGAATTTCCCCAGTTCAAGGAAAGTTTGTAACAAAATGTGATTTACGATGCTCCTCACCCTGTCCTCTGCTGACAGGGCATCTCTCCATCATTTATCGTTTTTCCATGGGCAGAAATTCCATGTTTGAAAGCCAGAATGGGTTCTGATCTGTCTTTTACAGCCTGCCAAAATAAACCCCCAGATCCAAACAACCCCACATCAACCCTCCCATCTTCTCAATGATGAAGTCATTGAACAGTTCTCATGTTCACATTTTAATGCTGAGGCTTGAATCCGTGTGTATTTATTAACGACAACATACTAACAACAGTTTAATTGGAAGCACCCCTTCTAAAGGCAGAGCACTTCTGATGTGAAGGAAACCAAGGATATCAGAGTGCTTCCAAAGCTGTCAGCATCCTGCTTCCCACCAGGAGAGTTAAATTCCATTACATAAAACCTATTGCTGTGCTTCTCCCCGAGCTTCATCTCTGCCTGTCTCCAGCTGGATGCTCAGAGGAGTTGCTGGGTAATTTACTCAGTCAAATGTGCATTTAAGGCTTCAATTGCTTCTTTGAGGTAGAGCCCCCTCATTCTGCATTTCACAGAGAAACAATAGAGGACTGAAGAGGTAAAATTTAGTGCTTAAAAATGTGCTTTGCAGTCCTGGTTAACCCTCAGATTGTCCACATCTCTGTAATCCTTTACATTTACAGAAACGTGGTAGAGTTAATGAGTGTCATGATATTTTTTGTCATCCTTCCCAAGAAACTTTGTCTTCCAGGAGAACCTGAAGCACCAGCAGTGCTGTGAGCCATGTGGAACCCAGTCTGCCTCTGGATTTTTTTATGGATGTATCATAATGCAGCCAGGATTCTGCTCAGCCACCTGAAAACGTTCAGCAAGATCAGCTTCAACATTTGTTTTCTCTCTCTTGATTCATGAAAGGAGAAATCCTGCCCTGGCTGCCTCGGATGGATGATGACTGTGGAGGGATGAGATGCTCCAGAGCATTGTTATCACAGTGAAATATGGGGGTTTTGGTGGTGGTAGGAATTACTTTTAGTTATGTAGCAGAACCCCCTAAGAATGTGAGGCTGTTTGTTGTATCAGCTGTGCTCGACATGAAGAAACAATTCTGTGCTCCCTGTGATAAACCTGAAGCCATTGTTTTAAAAGATGGGCTGGACCTGCATTTCAGAGGGGGAGAATCCACTGGGGAGTTTTAATTGCTCAGACATTGAGGAGAGATAAAAAAGGTCGTGGTTGTGTTTTACAGCACATTTTGCTTTCCTTGCTTGAGATTTTTCATCCTGATGATAGAAGCTTCCTTTTGAAGCAAAATTTCTCTCTTCCCCAATGTATCCACTTGGGAGATTTCAGCCTCTGGGCTGCTTGATAATGGGATTGCAGATGTTTGCTTTTTTAAACAGATTACTGAGGTGGCTGAATGCTAGTTTGAGATTTAACAGTTGTTATTAGGCCTCGTCTTCCTGCAGGTCTGTGATGGGAATTTCAGTTTAATCACTGCAACTTCGAGTTATGAAGTTCAGCTAAAATAACTATTTGCAATTATGTGGCTGGAGCCTCCTGAGAGAGCTAAAACTCACCTCAGACTGTGATTCAGTAAACAAATTTCTCGGCCCTTCCCTTTCCTTTCCTTCCAGGATCCTTCTCTACAGGAGCTCAGGTGCTTTAACACCTCTCTGGCTCAGGAAAGGTGTCCAAGGCCAGGTTGGACAGGGCTTGGAGCAACCTGGGATAGTGGGAAATGTCCCTGTTGTGGAGACAGCCAGGAAACACAGAGCATTTCACTCTGGGAGACCTTCAGGAGCCCTTAGCAAGGGATTTACAATTATTTTACTTTAAAATGTGACTTGGTTAAACTTCCTGGATGGTTATCCCCGCTCACCTGAATGGGGAAAATTCAGAAAAAATTCAGCTTCTTTGATGGAAGCTGTGGTGGATTCCCCCCATTTCCCTCTCTGCTCACTGTAATGTGTTTTGCTCATTCCTTTTGGGATCTGAAGGAAGCTCTGCCTGTTGGAGCAGGTTCCACCTGAGCAGAATGAGAAATGCTTGCAAAGCGCTCAGTGACTGCCCCACACCTGGAATTAACACCTCTGGAGAACGAGACTGAGCAACACCCTCAGCCTCAATAAAACTCAAGGCCATTTTCTCCACATAACAGTGAAAAGTGAGGAGCACTCCCCGCTGCCCCGTGGAAAATGGGACGTTCTTTAAGTGTGGGAAGGAGTGGGGTGCACCGTGTGTCCTTCAGGCTCCAGCTCTGCAAATCCACCAGCATTTCAGATGAACTCTGGAGCTTTGCCACATTTGCATTCCTGCACACGCACCTTGTACATGAATGCTGAAATCTCTCCTGTTGCCACAGCAAGCAGAGCACCAGGGAGCAGAGGCCCCACTTAGAACAGATTGAATTCCAGCCACAAAGGAGCATCCGTGGGATTTTTCTTGCTCTGTTTCTTCAAACCCCAGAGTACGACTAAAACTTCAATTACTGAGGCAAAGAGCTTGGGGAGTTTCAAATAAGAATTAGACAATTATCTGACTAAGAATGGGCGAGATAAAAAGATAAGGGCTTATAAATTCCTCACCAGGATCCAAGGAAAGCAGAAATCCCACAAGCACTGGCACAGTGCTCTCCTGCAGCGCTGACTTTGGGGGTACCTCGGGGCTGCTAAGAAGAGATGGTTTAAACAGCCCTTGTTTTTCAGGTTTTCCTCTTTCTGACACCAGTGTGGATGCCTTGAACACCAAGTCTGAGCTTCAATGATAGAGAAAGAGGAGATTTCAGAGGAGAATGCTGTTATCTGTTAGGCACAGCAGATTCTGTCTGGTGTGTGGCAGGGGAGATGCTGCTCAGCCTCCTCCCCTTCCCTTGGCAGCTCCTCCAGAGGGCCTTTCCTCTTCCTGAATACACCTGGATACATTTTCCCATGTACCAGCGCCCTATTTCCACTTCTCCTGTGTAAATTACAGCGTGCATGGTGGCACAAGTTCATGACATTGAATTTTATCAACAGAAAGTTCATAAGAAAAGGAAAATGCCTGGATCACTGAGGTACAGCTCTGAATGGATCCTGCTAATACCAATCCTGGATCCCGGATTCATCCAGCTTAGGGAGCCAGGGCTGCTGGAATCTCTCCTCAGTTCTGCCAGGTGGCCTTAGAAGAGGTAAAAAGGGAAAGAGGCGAAAAGCCTTGACTAATTTTGCTTGGTTTACCTGTTCAGAAAGGGAGCTTGCTTTTTACTCAGCACTTCAAAACATCCTGACTTCAGTTCAGTAAAAGCTCTTTAAATTGCTCTGGGTTTGTTTTCTGCTGGCCCAGGGTGGATTGGTCAGTGCTCTACATTAACTCAGCGCAAAAGAAAAGGAGCAGAGCAGGAATATTGTGGAGACCCAGTTGTGTGCCACTGAAACCTGGTTAAAGCCATGCTTTAAACCAGTTCGGGTAAATCTGGACAAACACATTTTGGGTTCTCTCAGCTCAATCAGGAACCAATTGAAGCTAAAGGTAATTAAAACCCTTGTTCAAGGCACATGAGAAGTCAGATGGACACCTTTTCTCGAGCCTTGTCACCACCTTCGGAGGGCTACAGCTGCTCCTTCATCTTTTCAACCCTTAACTCTCCTTTCTTCCTAAATCCAGAGGGAATACACTGAGAAAATTCCCATCACCCGTGTCATTCCCGCGGCTTGAGGAGCACGGAGGGTAAATCAGGTGTTAATGAGAGGCGGAGGGGATGGGATGGGGCAGCACTGGGCAAACAAAGCCAGTCCCGGGACAGGGGGTGCCAAACGGGCTCTCAGCCCCTGCTGGGCGCTCCTGCTCCGGCTCCAGCCGGGAAAAGCAGTTCAGGGGAAAGGGATTCAGCATGAACACATCCCATCCGCCTAAAGATGTGCCAAACTCGGGAGCAGGGCCCGTTTGGGGTGGTTTGGTTTGGTTTTGGTGGTTTGGGGTTTTTTTGAGGGGGTTGTTTTATTTGTTTGGTGGGAGGGTTTGGTGTTTTGGGGGTTTTGGGGGGTTTTGGGGGTTTTTTTTCTTTTTTTTGGTTGGGGTTTGTTTTCTTTTATTTTTGTCTGTGATTTTGGGGGATATTTTTTCCCTCAGTTTTCCAGTGAGGAGATAGCCAGAGGAAGATGTGCTGCCTTCATCTGCTAATCCTCACCAGATAGCAATTAAAGGAGCACTCACCAAACATTCAACTTTTCCGTTCCTCACTTCTGCTCAACTCTTTCCCTTTTCATTCCTTAGGGTTACACCTCTTGGCCCTGCTCTGGTTTCTTATTTAAATTCAAAGCTTATCCTGCAGCTGCCTCCTGGAGAATTTTCCATTTCTGTTGCAGCTACAGGAGGCTTTTGTACACCGCAGACCTGGGTTTAAGTGTCAGCTCAGGGATTCCTTTACCCTTCTAGTTCAGGAAGTCTAAAGCAGATAATAATCAGGTTTTAGCAGAGCAGAGAGCAGCTGATAAACCCACAAATTCTCCATTTCTACTGCCCGAGTATAAAATAGATCTTCCCAACACCATAAATGAGATGGGAGTTGTTGTATTTCCCAGAACAAAAAAAAATCAGGAAAGATTTTATCCACTTTGTCCCTTTGTCTCTGAAGTGACACGAGGTTTTCCCATGATGGGCTGTCAAAGTTGGACATCGAACAAGATAAATCCTTCCCTCAGCTACAGATTTCCTTCAGCCAACTGCAAACAAATTACTTCATTAAAGGGAATTATTTTCTATGTGCTTTCAGCAATCCCAGTTTAAAACCTGACTTGAAAACCCAGCAGTCCAGGGGCACTCATCCATAAATCCCAGAGACCTTCCCCTGACTGTAAAAAACACTTTGAGGTTCCAGCTGCTATTTTTCTGGAAACCTTATTATTTTTCAAGGGTAAAATAAGTGCCCCATGTGAGTCAGTATTTTGGGGAAGCTCTTCTTTTTAGGCTATTCTGTTTTCCTGGTTATATTTTTAGAGGAACTGGCCAAGGAAATGCAAGACACTGCTCTGGGTCAGCTAAAATCTGTGAAATTCCTGATCCACCCCCTGAAAGAGCCAGGAATTATCAAATATATGACTTTTTCCCTACAAATGAGGCCACTTGGATGTAATATGAGCACGACCGTAGGACTTTCTTTTCTCCACAACCCTGATGTAACATTCTGATGCAAAATAAATCAGTGTAAGGTCATATTTGTTTATCCAGAGTCTGTGAATCCCAGAGAATTACAGGAGACATTTCCAAACTTTTTGTTTTTCCAATCTGCTGTTGGAGAGGCAGCACTAGAAGGGGAAAGCTCCAGTATTTCCTTCTATACAGACAAGATTTTTTTTGGCCTCTGCTCCTACTGGTGACACCTGTGGAGTCCTTTTAACAACCCAATCCCTCAGGATTCCGAGCTGGCAGGAGCTGTTAAAACACTCCAGCAGTGACTTGTGGATTTTGACAATTTCTTCCCATCAGTGTCCCGCTGGGAAGGACATGGCTGCAGCCAGGAGCTTCTCCTCAGGAAAACTGCCTGGAATCTCACTTTGTTCTTCCCTCACCCTTTAATTCTTCAGCCATTTGGAGTGTCCAGTTATGGAAAGAAAGGAAAAAAAAACCCCACTAAACCACTGGAAGAGAGGAAGCAACACATTTGTTGTTTATTATCTTCATGTGGCATCCGTACTAAATTACATTTTAGTGAGATCAGGGATGAAAGTTGCTCCTTTAGCAGCACTGAGAGTCCGTGAGGGGCAGGGCAGTGTTTCACCATCAATTTACTGCTGGCAGCGAGCTGTTAAATCCAGTGCTCCTGTGCTTTACAGCTGCACAGTTAAAAACCCCACCGAGGCACTGCCCTGCCCCGAGCTGCTGAGCAGTGACAGCCGCAGAAACTGAGCCCAAATCCTCTGAAGTGTCCCCAGAACACGGCATGGCAGCGTGAAAGGACCAGGGTGTTATAAATAAAGTATGTCATTCGTGCTATTATAAAACTGGAATGTAATCAGACCCTACAGAGACGGAGTTTCAAAATCCCTGCACCAGCCTGGCCGAGAGAAAAATTTCACAACACTAAAAGTATTTCTTTCACAATAAGTGAGGACTCCACCTAGGTGGGGTTGGATCTTATCACCAGGACATTTGCACCATGACGACTTGATCACCACACTCTGATATCTACATCGCATCTGATAAGGAATCGGACATTCCGGGAGCAAAAAATAACTGTTCCAGGAACCAGAGATGGCCCTTCCATCATCAGAGATGGCCCTTCCATCAGCAGAAATGGCCCACTCATCACCCAGGATGGACAATTCATCAGACCCAGGAAAGGCTTTGTGCAGCCCAACTCTGGGACAAGAAAACTTCATGAATGCGAGAAGAATAGAATTAATTTGGACTCTACCCAAAAACTGTATAAGAATGGACCAGTCGAAGCAGCAGGTGTGAACTTGGGAGGTCTGGTGAGACAGAGATCAGATCCATGTGTTCACCCAGCTCCGACCCCGGGCTCAGGGCTGCTTTTCTCGATCGCGGCTTTTGAAACCGATATTTCGGTCGCATAATAAATGTTATTTCTTTATAAATTTTGATTGGGCAATTTTGTTTATCTTAAGGGGATGCTGGGGCTCATTTTTACAGCTTCAGTCAGTCCTTGAGCAGGTGTGCAGGCCTCAGAGTCTCGCATTAAAAGAATCCAAGTTAAAAAGCCCAAGAAGCGACTGTAAGTTCTAAAATGGCACCTTCAGAGCTGTAAAAAAAGCCAAAATTGAGGCTAAAATTGCTGCTGAATTGGAAGTCTTCTGTTCAGTCCCAAAGAACTCGTTAGAAGGATGAGGGAGGATCTGGCTGAGTGAGGCACCCTCAGACGTGAACTGCTGGCAGCAGCCCCGGGTCAGCCGGTATTACCGCAGGCCTGGGCCCTAGGGTGCATCACCGTGTCCCGCAGCCATAGGGAGGAGGAGGAGAGAATTGTGCAGCAAGATTGATCTATTTAATTATTTTACAAACTCTTTTATACACTTTTTTCTTCATAGTCGAATTGGACAAAGTATCAGTCCCCCCTTGGGGTGATTGGCTAAAATCCTAAAACATCCATTGTCAAAATATTTTTCTACTATACCATAAACAAGACTTTTCAAGGCTGTAGGTGTTTGGTTGTTTACATGCTCTGCTACCTCTTCTGTGAGAGAGAAGTCTTTCATGGACTTAGAAAATAGCAGGAAAACCCTTGCTAGCAGCATTTTTGTATCTCCAACCCGGTGCCACCCCAACGCGGGCAGCGCTGGCCCTGTGCCCACGGGTTGTTCCTTTGACAAAAAGAGGAGCCCCGAGGGCAGCGTGGTCAGTGGGGATCCTGTGCCATCCATGAGTTAAACGCCGTGGTTCAGGGAACAAAGTGTCTGTTTAAGGATCTCCAGAAGTTTCATCTACGCAGGAAAATCTGAAGATATTCCAAAGAAGCCCCTGGCAGCACAGGAGTGGTGGTGAGCTGGTCAGCTTTGAACTAAAACCAAACCCAGACCATTTGGGATCTTTCACAGTTCTCTTCCAAGCCCAAGTGCTGCTGTATTCCCAGGATCCTTGTCTGGAGGCTCCTTTGAAGACCCCAAAACATGGAATGTACACAAAAGCTGGGCCCACATGATTTTTTTAGGAGTGTTGCCAATGATCGTTAAGGGAAGCTGTCCAGTGATGCCAAATTTAGAAAGATTTGCACAAAATGATCTCATTTCTGGTGGTTTTTGGTTTAATATTTGGTAACAGCTCATGCATTTCTGCTTTATTAACTACTCTGTAGGTTCAGTTGAGCCATGATTCAACCTGCTTGAGACACCAGTTGCTCATCACCTCCTGTGCATCATTTTTAATGGGCTTTTTGGCAATCCTCATTAAAGAGATCCCTGGATTCAGAACGGTTAAATGTTTGGAAGCAGAGACACATTGGGATGTGCCTTTGTCCTGCTGTAAGGCTGGCTGCCTGGTGGGACCTGATCCTGCAAATCGCTGGGAATGATTCAGGAAATCCTGAGCAGCCCCAAGGATTTCCAAGCAGCCAGGGGTGAGTGATGTGGTGTCAAATCACTGAAGTGATGCTGCAAGTCCAAAGCTCCGGCTGCCTTCAGGTGAATTCTGGTTCCCTCACACACCCAAGCTCAGCTCTCTGAGCCCAGACTAAAAGCCAGCTTTCATTATTAGTTGTTGTGGGGAAAAGCAGCCTCAGCCAGGCTCCACCAAGTGCTCAGAACCGGGCAGAGTTCAGAGGAAAATGGACCTCAGTGAAGATAACAGGATGCAATTATGCCTCCCATTTTCCAGGTTAAAGGAGTTTAAAGCCTCCAGCTCAGGCAGGGATTCAAATGCAGGAGATTCCTGAAGGTGAATTCCATTAACCCTTCGCTGCCTGCCCTGGCTGATTCCCTCTCCCTGCATACACAACAATGTGGATTATTTTCCCTCCATGGGATTACCCAGCCTCACTTTGCAGGGATAAAATCCTGGAAACTAAATGGAGAGTTCCTGTTCAGGGCATGCATTGTGAGTGTGTTTGGGTAGGATTGTGAGAGGTTTCTGTGTGTGTTTCAGGGAGCATTTTTTCCCCATTTCGAAATATTTCGCCTTTATTTTGCCATGGACTGTTGTGTGCTGCAATGTCCATTTAACCACTGCAGGAGCAGATGTATAATTGAGTGTAAAATTGTATAAAATCACATTGAATTGTGTAAAATCATGTATCCTTATATAACTTGGGACTCTTGAGTTCTGGCAGGATCAAAAGGGCTGCATGGATATATTTGGCCTACGATTTGGTGAAATCAGGAATAATTTTCCCAATTTTTTCCTGACTCCTTCTGTTCTGTCACTCTCAGCTTTCTTAGGCTTTCAGCTGCCAGGGTGGCACTTTGCAGGCTTGTCCTCTGCCAGCTTTGGGGAGGTTTTGAACCAAAGTGACCCAGTTTGATTTGCATGAGAGAACAGTGATGGTTTCATAATTAACAACAACCTTGGTACCTTTGCCAGTACCCCTGCAGCCAAAACAGCTGGAGCTTGGAATTTACCCGTTGCCATGGAAACAGCCCTTCGGGAGAAATCTTTTTTCCGTGTGAGGGTTGTTTCTCTTATTTAGGGAAATGCACATTCGTCCCTGTCAATTTTATGTAGGCAGGAAGGCGATTAAAAATTCCTGTTCTTCTCCAAGCACAAACTGGAAACTTCCTGATGTGCAGCTGCTCTGCCTTCCCTGCAGGACCAGGGGCTGGAATCAGGAATTTACAGTGGAACTGCGGAGTGCAGAGAGGCTCAAAGGTGAGGAGAGAATCAGCCCTGGCTAAGCAGGGAACGGGGAATGAGCTGGAGGTGGGGGGCTCATCCTGAGCAAAGAGAAGGGGACAGAGGTGGCTCAAATCCATGGATTTAACCCCACCAGGGGTTCCTCTGCTCCCTGCTGGGCTCTTCCCAAAGGCTGCCCAGCCCAGGGGCCTCTCCTAAGGAGCCCCACACCTCTCCCAGGTGGTGGCTGGAAAAGGAGACGGAGCCGATGCAGAGGGAGATTTCCCCGGGGGGGGTTGGGAATGGTTGTTCAGCCTCAATTCTCTGCGTTGTTCAGACACTATAAACCTGGTTTTCATGAGGTGGCTTCATTGGAGCTGCTGGAACTCTGTGTGAGGACCAGGTGAGCTCTGCCTGTGCTGGAAATTAACTAATTGCTAATTAATTGTTCTAATTAATTGTAAGCCATGCCCACTTTTAGCCAGCAGCAGTTAAGTTTCTTCCCAAGCTCCTATTGTCACATTGATCATTAAATCTGCTAAAACTAACCCTGCCAAGCTTCAATGAACAGAACCAAAGGGACGTGAAGGTTGGACATCTGGGATATTAAATTTGTGACCCTTCAAGGATGTTGGAATAACCATAAGGTACAGGAGATTGAGGCCTGGAAAGTTGGAAATTCCTTGTCTGAGCAAAAGATGACAAAAGGACTGAAAAATGTGACCCAGCTTAGCATGAAGAGAGAAGAATCAATAACCAACAGAGGATAGAATACTGATTAATGGAGAGAATTATGTGACTTGGAACCAATGAACATTCATTTCCTTGCTAGAAATAGAGAAATGAAAAAGTTTTGTATCAGGGCCTGTGAGGAGGCTGGAACTTTGTCAGCCACACACAAACGCAGGCCAAGAATAAAGTAAAGCCTGACCTGCAGTCAGTAAAAAAGACATCTAAAGTTAGAGCAAGTCTTCTTTTTCTCAGTGTTTTCAGAGGATTTTGGTAACATGGAAAGCTCAGGGGAACTCCATTCATGGAAAGCTCTGGCCCAGGTGGTGCTGAACACTGCAGGTGGAACCAAAAATCAAACCCAGCAAGAGCTGAACCAAACCTTTGCTGCCAGATCATCTTTGGACTTCAAACAAGGCTGGAAATGTTCTTTAGTTAGGCAGCTGTAAGTTTTTCTTTCCTTTTTTGAGATGCAGCTGCTCCAGAATTTGAAGGATTAGAAGCCCGAAACGCTGCAAATCTCCCAGGAAAACTTGCTCTTAAAATCTCCAGCTCTGAACTGGCCGAGTCTCCGACCCTTGGGCTCTTATTATTTTCTGTTGGATTTTCCTGCAGCAGGTGTTGCTCAGCTGAGTGTCAAACACTGCTGCCACAGCTTGGATTTACAGCTGAAGTCAAGGCTCTGACAAGGACCGTGACAGCTCAAACTGTGCTGAACTCCAGCTCTCTGCAGCGTTGGGACTCTCCAGAGCATGGCTGGGGGTGTGTTAGGCTGGGGAAGAGCAAATTAATTTGTATTTCTGTGGGTGCATTCCCTGTCAGACAGGAGAGCTGTACAAGGTGCTGTAAAATAACCCAGGAATGATTTCCTGTGGGGAGCTGTGCCATGGAACAGTGGCACATGGATCAGCTCAGTGGGAGCTGCAGCTGCCAGCACAGCAGAGGTGCCTTGGAGGAGGATCTGGGAGTCCTGACAGGCACCTTCGCTCAATCAGGGCAATGGAAAGTGCAGAAAAACCCAATTTCACTGAAGTTTTAACAAGCTGGAGGCTTTCCTTGGGCTGGCAGGGAACTGCAATGACCATCCTCAGAGCAAAAGGTGAAGAGCAATCATGAAGATTTTAGAAACTGGTTGAGGAAAAGGCCTGGAGATGCTGGAAATAAAGAAAAGAAACTTATGCTTGATGGGAAAAAGTCAGCAGGGAAGACTCGGGGGGGGGAGCAGACAGAACTGGGTTATATTTATCAAGGTGACAACCATAACAATATGTTGGAAGTCTGGCAGTGCTGCTCCTAAGAACACTTGAAACACTGAAAATCAAGACAAGAAAATTACCAGCTAATTTCATGCCGGAACACAACCTTCACAGTTATATTAAGAAAAGAAGATGGGATAACAGAGGAGCTTTGCTGAATGGCTTTTCTTTTTAAACAAGGAACGAGGTGATGCCACAAATGGAGATTTGGAGCCCCAGAGCTGCACGACAGACACACAGAAAATAGGCAAAGCAGCAGAGAGCAGCTCTGAATAAAACTCTCAGTGTGCAATCACCAGTGGGGATGGCTCAGGTGCTAAACCATGAAACTGGGCCTTGAGGGGCTGCAGACCCCTCCCTCCAGACTGTTTATCATGATTTCTCCCAAAACAAAGTGCTGGCAAACCCTGGGAATGTGGATGTTGTTTCACATTCCAGCTCCACCACCCAGGCTGGAATAAAAGCAGGAGGAACCCCTGGAACACCACAGGGATCAAATCTTTTCTTGATGCCACTCTCTCCTTTTCCCTCAAAGTTCAACCAGGGATGAATTTGGATCTGGAGATCTAAAATGTCCTGACAAGACCCACATGAACACAAAGCAATGAGCAGGGGAAGGAAAAGCAGCTGGGAAGTCACTGAACCACAAGCTCTGGCATGTCCAGTAAAACTGAGCACGTGGAATTTAGGCAAAGGGAAATATTTAAGACACAGAGTTCACCAAACTGTGCCCACAAATACTGTGAGAAATTTAGAAAAGTTCAGTTCACTTGGTGCTTTGTACTGTATTTTTATTTTTGCTCCATGGCCTTTAAAGTAAGAGCCTCTCTGATTGATTCTGAGTAGAAAAGGAAGCAAAATGGCCACATTTCATTATATTCCTCTGCCCAGGGAACAACAGAAAATGTTGGAAAACTAAAGTGTCCTTCCTGCCCTGTTCATTAACAAGAGGTTCAGAGCATGGGTATTTCAGGGTACTTGATCAGAGGCAAACCTCAGCCTCTTAGCCTCTTTCAGCTTGGCCATTATTACCTATAAGTGATGTTTTAATTTTCATCTAAAGCCAAGAAAAGTGTTTTATTCTTCCCAGCTGGCCCCAGAGATAAGGGACTGAATCAGCAAAGACGAAGTCATTGAACAGTTCTCCTGTGTTACTTTATTCCCCTGCTCAAAGCCCTTCTCCTCTTCCCACTGATCTCTGATAGAATGCAGAGTAATCAGCAAAGAAGGGGAGGGATTAAGCGTGGCTTTGAAGTCTATCCCATGTTCTGGGCTGTGGCCCTTCCCTCTCCAGCCCTCGGAGGGGTGTCTGTCCTGAAGGGTTAACTCAGATTCCATCAGGGATAACTCCCGGAATTGGAATTTGCACTTTCACCAGGATATGTGTCTGATTTCACCCTGCCCAGGGAGGCTTTACCATGCTCTGAACAGATATCAGACTTTTTTGGTTTCCAGGATCTGGCCAAGACCCAGCACAAGCCCGAGGACAGGTCCAGGACAGATGCAAGCAGTGACTTCAGGGCCAAAAGAAACTCCTCTCAAGGAATCCAACCCTGCCCTTGTGGCTGAGCAGTAAAATCCTCCCTGGGAACCTTCTGACACCAGAGGGTGCCAGGCACTGGGAAACACCGATTTCAGAGATCCCAGTGCTCCTGAGCACAGGGGAATACACAGAGATGAGAAAATCGGCTTTTATTTTTAGCTCCCTCCTTGGAAGGGGAGATGTTGGACCTTTGCAGAGCTCAGGAGAGCTGGACACCAAGCCCCAGCACTGGCACAGAGGTTTTCCAGGGGAGCAGCCAGCTCCAGCCCCATTTCCCATCTGTATCCGTGCTCCAAGGCGGTGGGAAGGGATCCACCTCCAGGTATTTTCAGAGTGCACAGCTTGTAAAGCACCTCTCTGTATTCTTAACCAACATCAACACCAAGAGTCTTGTAAGGCCTTTCTCAGAACCATGGCATTATTTAGGCTGGAAAAGCCCTTCCAGACCGTGGAGTCTGAGTGTTCCCCCAGCACTGCCAAGCCCAGAACAAACCCCTGTCCCCAAGCAAAGGGAAAACTGAAAGGGCAGTTCCTCATCTGAAATAAAACATTTCAACCTGATTAATTGTCAGCTGAAGGTTTGGCCTAAAATCTTTCATTTCTTTGACAGAGAAGATAAAAATAACTAGTTCTTTTCTGTTCATGTATTTTCACCTGTCCCAGCAATGGCAAATTTACTCCCTTTTCCTCCTATCAGCTCCCTAGAAAGACCAAGGCCAGAAACCACCAGGCTGGAGCTCATTTTGCCTTGCCTGATACCAACATGGGGATGACAGGAACTTCAACTACAAACCCAGAAGTGAAATTCCCTTGTTTTCAGATCCTGTTCCCACTGAAACATCCCCTGACAGCAGCAAGATTGCACATTGGAAATGAAGGGCAGTGTTTGGTCTGCAGATCTTTAATTGCCAAAGTGTGGGCTGAGCATGGACAAATATCCATGGGGTGAGTCCATGCGTGCTGGGATAGGGATTTGCTGATAACGGAGCTGGAACTCTGGCATGAGATTTTATTTCTCCATTTATTTTACAGAGTCCCTTTGCACAGCAGAGCTCCCCTTTGGTGCTGTAACAAATCCCTGAGCTCTGCTGGAATGTCAGGCAGGAATCAGCTGCAGCAGTGACAGGCTGGGGGGACAGGGACAGGGAGCCATGGCAGAGACAGCAGAACTGCAGGACTGACGAGGCAGCCCTCGTGTGCTCGGGGGAGGAAGATGTGATACAGGAATTAGCCTGAACCTCAGCTGGCTGACATTTCCCAGTTGCAGAAGTGTCACCGGGGTGATTGGCACCGTCCCCACAGGAGGATGGTGCCAGGAAGGGCTGATGATGTGTCAGGAGCCCTGGCACTGGACTGAGGCTGTGGCGAGGCTGGGGTGAGTCTGCAGAGCTGTGTGGGCAGTTGGTGCCTGCCCTGGTGCAGAGAGCTCTGAGCACGCTCTGGGAGCACGGCTGGCATTCCTGGCACCACCAGCAGCTGTGGCAAACCTGGGCTCTGCCAGCTGCTCCTTAGCTCAGGCACTGGAACTGAACTCAGAGAGTCACAGAATCATCTGGGATGGAAAAACCCTCTGAGAACAACAAGTCCAACATCCCCCAGCACTGCCAGGTCCCCACACGCCACATCCACACACCTTTTAAATCCTCCAGGGGTGGGGACTCCACCACTGCCCTGGGCAGCTGTGCCAGGGCTGGACAGCCCTTTCCATGAAGGAACTTTCCCTGATAGCCAATCTAATCCTCTCCTGGTGCAACCTGAGGGCGTTTCCCCTTGTGCTGTCAGTTGTTACTTGGGACAAAGGACTGAGCCCACGTCACAGCCTCCCGGAACAGCTCCAGGAGCCTCTGGAGATGTGGCTCCCCCAGGATCAGGGAGCTGGTGCTCTGTGCACATCCCTCCCTGGCCATGGCAGAGGAGAGGTGGTTCAAGAAAGGAAAATCCTCATAAAATCCAAATAACTTCAAACCAAGGAGACGTGGCAGAACATCCTCCCCGTTCCCTGGGGCGCTTTGCTCCTGCTCTGGTGGTGATGGATGAGGTTTGAGTCACACAGGGACTGAGAGAAGTCACTGCTTGTCAGGAGCTCCTCAGCCAAGGTTTTTTTGTTTATTGACTCCCAAATTGCTATCAAAGCTTGGTTCTTGGTGAAGCCACTGCTGTCCCAGCTGAGGGGCTCTGTGATGGTCTTGGAGAGGGGGGTGGCAACTCACCCTCACCCTGGGTCACATTAAACTGTCCCTAGGACACACTGATGGATGGCTGGGCTGGCTTTTTAAGGCTTGATATTCTTCCTCTCTGTCTTTAAATTGCTCTGGTTTGAGTCTTGCAGCCAAAACCAATCAATAAAATCCACAAATGTATGTGCATGTTAGAAAATAAAGGAATAATAGGAGAGCACAAGGAGAGTGAGGAATTGTTCACACTAAAGGCAGTAATAGATTTCCTGAAGGGGATACCAGCTTTAGGGCTGTGAGGTCCAACAGCACAGCTCATCTTGTGGCAACTTTCCTTCCTCATGCATTTCCCAGACTTTAATGTTGGTAATTATTATACTTCCATTAATTGACCCTGTCAGCAGCGAGCAGAGACGGCATGGAAGTTCTGGGATGGTATTCCTGGGAAATGGAACCTAACAAAGCACTCTGCACCTCTGGAACAGGCAGACATCGCTCACGGGCATCTGACTGTGGAAAGATCAGGGAGCCCTCTGGATCTGGGATGAGCGGGCTGACCTTGGAGACAGCAGGAAAAACACCCACACTCAGTTTGCCTTCCCTGGAAGCTGCCACTGTCCCCATGGATAAAGCCAGCAAAGGTTTCACCAGAGCGTGTTGGATATTTCTGTGTAAGTACAAAGTCACCTTGGTGCCCTTTGTCACTCAGAGTCTGAGCCCTCCACACGCAGCTGGTGACGAACACCCTGCACTTGTCCCTCTGTCCCCCCGCGTGCTCCCTCGACACTGGGCTGACTCAGCCCAGCCATGTGCACTGGATGAGCACAATTTCACAATAAAATAATCAGTCACTTCTCAAAAAGGGGCAAATTTACTCAGCCACTTGGAAGAAAAAAGGGAAACACAGCCTAAAATTCCTTTTGTTTACAGTGGGAAGTGAAGCATGAGTAAGATGATTAGAACTGTAATTAAACAAGAGAGTCAAACCCACAGATTGGCACAACATGGAGAAGGAGGCTCTTGGAGAGACAGCATCCTGAATCCTGAAGTATTTTTCCCACTGCAAGCCCCAGGGACACCTCTCCTTAATTTGCTGTCTAACAAGAAGCTCTGCCCAAAAGCCCTTCTGTTTACCTAGGAATAAAAGCTGGGCCTGAGGAAAAGGCCAAGCCAATCTTCTCAGTAAAATATCCTGCACACAGAGAGCATGCAGAGATCCTGAAATCTGAGCTTCATTACGAAGGGGAAAAAACAATTTCCTAAGCATGGCAGGGGAAAAGCCCAGAGGAGAGTCTGTCTGCAGCCAAGTAAAGCTGGAGCCTGGCTCCAATCCTGAATTCTGTCCCTCTCTGGCGCTTGCCAAACACCAGCTCAGCTCTGCAGATGCCGTGAACATCCTCAAACCATGTTGCGTTTCAGTCCCATCCCTGCTCTCCTTCCTGGATGATGCAGTTCTTGGCATGTTTTCCACAGCTTTCCCAAGCCCACATCCGAATTCCCTGGGATAGGTTTCAATGGCTTGCTGGGAGGCAGATAATCCACTCTTTGTCACTAGGGATTGATGCCTGTCTCAAAAAAAAGAACAACTCCACTGCATCAAAGAAAAGCAGTTAGGAATAAATTTGCCACTGCTAACAAGCTTGACTGGGTCAGAGAACAAAGAGTTTAAGACCCTGGAACATGTTTGGATTGCAGAGGAAATTCCATTCAGTCTTGGGAATGCCCTGGATCCCTTGTGGTTTGTAGTTCAGGTCATGCACTGGAGGAAGAGCAGACCCTTAACAGGGCACCTGCTCTGCTCTGAAGCTGCTTCAACACGATCTGGGGTTTTTTTGAGGTGTCAGTGGCAGACAGAAGACACCAAATTCAGCACAGTGCCAAGGGGAAGACAATTATTCCCAGCTCTGTCATTGGCTCACTCATCCGTGCAGAGCTTAAATCCAACTGGGAGCCCAGTGTGCAATGGGAGCTGGTAAAAAAGAGCTCCAGGAGACAACTTTGCCACTTGGCAGCGGGGCGAGGAGAGCAGCTCCGTGTCCTGGGGGATCCGGGAGGGCTGGAGACTGACGGGCTCTGTTCTGCAGCAGTGACAGACGCTGCACTGCCCGAGCTGCAGAGATTTGTCTGGAACTGTAAACACATCTGGCCTTGCCCAGCCCTCCCTCCCACTCCCAATCCATGAATGCTCATGCCAGGCAGTTCTCAGGAAGCTGTCTCGTTGGAAAAGGCAGATTTATGTCTGTTTGCTCAGGTTTAGACAGCAAGGAGAATTTCTGTGAGTGTGCCTTGGGATGTTCAGGAAGCTGCTTCCATTCAGGGGGTGCAAACCACGCCACTGAATTCTAAGACTGTTAAAAACAAGAAGTGCAGCTCAAAATGCAAGACCATAAACAAGAAGAATCTTGTAGAATAATTTTGAAACTGAGGATCTTCACAACCTGCTCCTGGCAGCTCACTGTAAAAGAGAAGGAAGTTCCCTGTGTGAGCTGTTTGTTCATACATTCAGTTCAGCCCCGAGAGTGACAGTGAAACTCTGTGTTCTTCACTTCCCTTCCTGGACTCTGCTGGAAGTGGACATCAGTGTCAGGTGATTCCATCACACTCACTAAGATGACATTTTATTTTCTTGCCATTAAAACCATCCAGCCACAGCAACTGCAAAGGGAAAAAACCAAACTCTACCAAAACTTTGCTTCCCTCACAGCTCCTCAGTGATTTTCCACCTCTGCAAGTGCTGCTTTAATTAATGAAATCTCCTGCCTGGGAGCAGGGTGGGGGCCTGTCCCAGAACCCCAGCACAGGGAGCAGGTCATCAATCCAAAGCAAAGCAACACAACCCGGGAGGCTAAAAATACCCAGGACACCTGATTGCTCCACCTGATTGGAGGGAATTGAGAGGAGGAGAGGGATGGGCCCTGCATGATGAGTGCTCGGGGCTGGTGCGATCGCAGCCTCCTGCCTGGTGGAAAACCTCTGGAAGGGAGAGCAGAGGCTGGAATTTTGAGGTATTGCAGCCGGATCAGACCAGAGACAACACCTGTGGGACTCCTTCAGCAGCACAAGGGATGAGCTGATTGCATTTGGTCCTGCAGATCCCTGGATGTCCCATGGCATGGAAGTACAACATCAACAACCACTGCACTGCCCCAGACCCATGGCACTAAAATCATCACTGCCCAGGGATGTCAGCAGGAAAAGGTGGAAGGAACAGCACAGATTTGTATCACGAGCTACTTTCAAAACCTCCACTTGCATAATTCCAGCTCTGTCAGCACAAGCTGTGATAATAATCACGGAATCCCAGTCTGGTTGGGGTTGGGAGGGACCTTAAAGCTCACCCAAGCCCCTGCTGTGGGCAGGGACTCCTTCCCTAGCCCAGGTTACCCAGAGATGTGCAACTCCTCACACAAGGACCCTGACACCACCTCAGGGAGCAAAACTCACTTAAAAATCCCTTGAGGATAAGGATGGTTCCAAGGGTTAAAGTCTGCAGGAGCCCCTGCCCAGCTCTGCTTTCATTCCTCTCAACAGCCTCATATTCCCCAAATTAAGCTCCTTGTATATTTTTCCTCTCTGGGAAGATACTTCACAATCATTTTGTGACAGTCAAAACTCTAAAACATGGGCAGGATCTGTTCTCCCTGAGGCTCTTTTTGAGACAGCTCTTTCTTGACTATCACTCAAGTGAGGAACACAAACTGCGAAGGCCAAATTCCCGCTGATGTTTCAGCTGGCCTTGGCACACCGTGCACATTCCTTGTGCTCTCTGCTTCCCAAATGACAGGAGCCAGTGTTTGGGCAGGCGCTGGGGGTGGGATTGTATCTAAACTCATCATCTCAGGGTATTTTTGGCAGCATTCTCTTGATAACACTTGTAGACAAGGCTCTACAACAGCCCCTCTGGCACTCAGTGTGGGTGTCTGCTAATGCCCCTTCCCACCCTTCTCACAGTAAAAATAGCACAATAAATTGTTCTTTTCTCAAACATCTCCCCTCAAAATGTCATTTTCATCCGCATCACACAAGATTTCACTGCTTTGTCGATAGGGATTTATTGTGTTAGATTTTATCTGCCTGTTAAACACTTCCTAAGTGGGGAGTGAGTAATAAAAATGAGATTACAGGAATTGCTTGGTGGGGAACAGACCAGACCTACAATTTAGCTCACTTTTTCCTGCAAGCTGAGGAACTTCAAACTGATCTGCAAATTGCAAAATAAATTTAGAAAATGACTTTTCTGTCAGTACAAAGCCCGTCCAGTGTGAGGGCAAATGGCAGAATCAAAGTCAATGTAAGGAACTCAGAGCAAGATCAAAAGAGTTACAGATTCCTGTAGTACAGGGGAAATTCTGGAATAAATGTGACTTCAAATGACAGCAAAAATGTGTATCCTGAAGATGCTGTGAGCTGTACCCAATAATTCAGTCAAGGATGGGGCAGTGCCTTGCTGGCTTTGTACAGGACACTCCCTGCGCTGTGCCAGTTCTGTCATCCATCCGTCCATCCGTCCATCCATCCATCCATCATCCATCCATCCATCATCCATCCATC
>NW_024581134.1:6394316-6396067 GCF_017639235.1 Corvus kubaryi | reverse complement strand
TCCATCCATCCATCCATCCATCCATCCAACAAAAGCAGCTGGAGGACAGGAATAGCCCCTTTTAAGTCATGTTCATCTCTGATCTGGGTGGGTTTTTATGAGTTCACCTTCTTCAAATATATTCAAAATGCATTTTCCAAGCTCGACACCATGGCCTCGTTCTCTGTTTATTTTCTTTTGACACTTCCCTTTGCGTCATGTCCTCAGGCTCGGTAAATGCAGATTTCAGACAGAAGATGGGCACAACCCATCTGTGACTTGGGAAAAGCTCTCTGGAAGAATTCAGCTCTCTTTATTCCTTGAGATTCCTGCTCAGACTGATCCCTGTGGCACCATAGTTTGGGAGGAAGCTGTGAGGGTGGTAGTGCCTGGCTGAGCAATGCAACTGTTCCTCCAGCTCTTCTCATCTCCACATCCTTATTCCTTCCCTCATTTTTTATTTCTGCCTTGAGTTTTTGCACTTTCCTTTGGGAAGAGGAGGAAGCAGCATTGCTATTCCACAGGTACATATTGTGCAGTGCTGGAAAGTCCCCTCAGTTATCCCCACCCCGTTTATTATTAACCTTATAAACCATCCCCATCCTTCTGCAAACCCCAGGAGAAGCTACCGGGAGAAAAACGACTTTGGATCACGTGGAGCACAAACACAAAGCCTTAATTAACGAGCGCTGCCCCCACTAATTGCAGAGGAGGGGCTTGTGCTGTTCCACACCGGGAATTACAGGGAATTACAGCCCATGTGTCTCCTCTTTCCTTGATCTGAGGCTGTGTGGGTTTGTACGAGTGGTAGAAATTATAGAGTATGGAATAACACCCATGGAAGGTGTCCCTGCCCATGGCAGGGGTTGGAACTGGATGAGCTTTAATGTCCCTTCCAACCCGAACCAGTCTGGGATTCTGATTATGTTATAATTTGTAGCTGTCGATTCTCAGGCTGGGCACAAGATCACCAATAATTAAAACACGTAAATTTTCAGGTCCGATACAAGATCACCAACAATTAAAACCTGTACATTCTGAGGCTCCTGAAGGGAATTTCTCGGCAATTCAAGGTTTGCGTTGGAACACGCAAACCTTGGGTGTCTGCTAATGCCCCCTCCCACCCTTCTCACAGTAAAAATAGCACAATAAATTGTTCTTTTCTCAAACATCTCCCTCCAAAATGCCATTTTCATCCGCTGGGATGTCATCCGCTTCCCCTGGGAAGCTGCTGCCCTTGGGGCTGTGAGACACCAACACTCATTGCAGCAGTGAACAGCAATTCCAGCAGCTCCCCGGGATCCAGGCTGGGCATCCAGCATCGTGCTTGGAATTTAAAATACACGGCAAACAGGACGAACAGGTGATACTAGCTGTGGGAAGTGTGACAAGTATGAACGTGATAAATGTGCCTCCAGCCCCTTTCTCGAGGGGAGGATGCCGTCAGCCTGCTGCCCATCGAGACGGCACACCTGATGGCCACACACTTTGAGGGGAAAAAGGAGGTTTTTTTCCTGAAATATTTCCTGAGAGCTTCGCCGGTGCTGGGAGGGGAAAAGACACGGGGAGGCAGTGGGACCACAGCAGGACGGGGCAGAGGAGGATGGAGTGGAGGATGAAGAGGCTCCATCCTGCGGAGGATGAGGGGGCTCCCAGCGCTCTCCGGGCGCATCCCGAGGGCTCCGGGCTCATCCCGAGGGCTCCGGGCACATCCCGAGGGCTCCGGGCACATCCCGAGGGCTCCGGGCACATCCCGGGGGCTCCGGGCTCAT
>NW_024581134.1:6362678-6393916 GCF_017639235.1 Corvus kubaryi | reverse complement strand
GGCGGGGCTTATCGCGCGGCCCCTCATGGCGGCGGCGGGGCGGGCGCTGGCGGCGGGGCCGGGCGGCCATGGAGCACATCAGCACCCCGAAGGTAACCCCGCCCGGGGCTCCGGCCCGCTCCGCTCCCCACCGCCGGCTGCCTTTGCTCCCCCGCCGCGGAACGGCCCTTGCGCCCTCAGGGCTGCGGGTGGGGGGAGGTTGCAGCCGCGGTCCCAAGGTGTTGGTGGCTCCGGCGCTTTGTGGGGAGGGGGGTTCAGTGGAGGGGCTGATGCCGAGGTGGTTTGGGGATGATTCCGGAATGTTTCCTTCCTTGCAAAGCGTGGAGGTTCCTCTCAGTCACAATGAGTGAGTCAAAATGTGCTTTTTTTTTCCCATTGAATTAAGTCAAACAGGAGCTCTGGGAATGCTATGCTGGAAGGAATTGCATTTATTCAGGCAGCAGTTGATAATTTAATTTTACCCTTTAGTGCAAGAATGATTATTGCTGTTCGTTTTATTTTCTAGGACATTAGTTTGGGGATGCTCCTTACCCCCTGCCCTGCAGTGTTCTGCTGGTCCTGCATGTCTCTAGTGCCCTGAAAAGGGCAATATTATATTTAATGGTTATACCTGCTGAAAAACATGACCTGCTAAGAGGACACTGAGCCCAAGCCTCTGCTCACCAAGTTTATTTCCTGAGATTTTCCATGATTTACTTGAGACCAGCATAAGGAACCTCACACATTCAATACCCAGAACTAATCTATCATCTACTGCTAAAACATTTGTTTTCGTTGTCCATCCAATTATTTTTTTCCCCATTATTCCTTCTTAATGGCGAAAGAAAAATTCCATCTGTGTTCATTAGGCAGCAAATAGGCCAGGAGAAAATCAATCCAGAGTTGTAACATATTTTATTATGTCTGCACTGATGTTTTTTGAAACTGTTTTTTATTAATTAGCTTGGTGTGGTTTATGAAATGCACTTGGAGGCCAGGAAGTGAGCTACAAGAAGTAGCTACTAACAGGGAATGAGCAGTGGGAAGTCAGACTGGAGAGGGCTGTTCCTTTCAGAGCAACATGTTGATCACCCTGAGCACAGACAAATCTTTCCTTTGCAGTTCTTTGTCTTGTTACTTCTGCAGCCTTGCACAGTGACAAACTGGGATCATCTTGGCTACAAATCCAGTAATCCTGTTAGGATTTGCTGGTGCTGAGCCATGGCTGTTTGCTTAACCTTTATGGCTTTAATTCATGGAGAAATAATTTGAGTTCATGGTGTAAAGCTGACTCGTTGTTGCAGGGGGGACTTAAATTCTTGTCTTTTTCTGACTTGCTTCATGAGCTGTGTATTAGAAGTTGAATGGATGGAGTTCAACAGGTGCTTAGGTAGTTCTTCCATCAAAGCTGGACTTGGAGGAATTTCTGCATGGAAAGGGTGGTCAGGCCTTGGAAGGGGCTGCCAGGGAGGTTTGGAGTCCCCATCCCTGGAGGTGTCTGAGGAACAGCTGGACATGGGCTGGGTGACAAGGTGGGAATTGGGCACAGGCTGCACTTGATGATCCTGGAGGACTTTTCCAACCACAGCAGTTCTGGGATTCTGAGGTGTTTTCATCCTGTGTTCCTGCTGCAGGTTGAAAATGTGAAGTTGCTGGATCGCTATGCCAACAGGAAGGCAGCGACCGGGACCTTGTACCTGACAGCCACGCACCTGATCTACGTGGATGCCTCTGCTGAAGTCAGGAAGGAAACATGGGTATGGTGGGGTGGAAACACACCTGGAAGGGTTGCTTCAGATCACGGAATGGGTTGGATGGGGAGGGACTTGAAGGATCATCCCATTCCACCCCTGCCACGGGCAGGGACACCTTTCACTGTCCCAGGTTGCTCCAACCTGGCCTCGGACATTTCTAGGGATGGGGCAGCCACAGCTTCTCTGGGAAATCTGTGCCAGGGCCTGCCCACCCTCCCAGGGAGCAATTCCTTCCCGATATCCTGTCGATCCTTGCCCTCTGGCAGTGGGAAGCCATTCCCCCCTGTATCCTGGAACATAATGTTCTCATTTCCAGAATAAACAGGTTTGGGAATTCCGAAGCTGTAGTGGTCTTTTATGGCATTTTGATACCAAAGGCTTCCCCGAAGCAGCTGCTTGGAAAGGAAATGAGCACAGTGGTGATGTGACCTGATAGAGTTCACTCATGGAATTAGTGTCAGTTCAAGGAATGTAAAAAACTTGTGTAATTTCCTGTCTCAAACTCAATATACAAAACCACTAAACATGAATTTTCAGCTTTTAGAAGTGCAGAATTAGCACTGAAACAAGCCTATTTTATTAATGTTAAGGTGAAAGGGGAGTGACAGAGTTTATTTCATATGGGGGTGCAAGGAAAGCAAAGTGCACCTGGTAAACTGAGCTGCACATCTGCCTCTGAAAGTAATTTATGTAGGTCTGTGTTTTTTCAGTCCTGCTTTAGTTCCCTGGGCTTTGGGTGCAGTTTATGTTTGATAAATATCACAAATAAACTCGTTTTCTGCTGCTCCTTAGCTGCAGGAAGCACAAATAGCTGATTGTATTACAAACGTTTCAGATCTGCTCGTACTGCTCACAGCTTTATCAGTGACAACTGGTGGTTGTTCCCTGTTCTCCAGATCCTGCATCACCACATCTCCAGCGTGGAGAAGCTGCCCCTGACCACGGCCGGGTACCCCCTGCTCATCCACTGCAAGAACTTCCACGTGGCTCACTTTGTCATTGGGCAGGAGCGGGACTGCCACGACGTGTTCACCTCCCTGCTCAAGCTCTCCCAGCCAGGTACTGGGGATGGCAGTCTGGCCTGGGAAGCTTTGGAATGCTCTGAGCCGAGCCCTGGGAGAGCTGTGCAAAGTTCATATCCCAAACCCGGCCGCTGTCAGTCACTTGTGTCACCCAGCTGTTGGCTGTGTGCAGTTCTGCCCTTTCCAGCTGATCCAGGCATTCACAGAATTCCGGAATCCCACAAATCGGCATCTTTGCTGCTTCCAGCAGCACGTTTGGGCTGCTCTGCAGTGTTTGCTCAGTTGTGAAAGCCTGTGCTTCACCCTGCCCTGACTCAGAGTCTCTCTTAGAGTGTGAGCCAGACACCCTCAAAAGCCCGTGCTCTCTTCTAGCTTCAGCTTTTTGTTCCAGCGTGGATGAATTTTCAGGCTCTTCTTGCAGGACGGCATTCCACTGAGTTCCCACCTGGCTTCTGCCTGTGGCAGCCTCCGGTTTTGGGGTGCTAGAACCAGTATTTGGAGTGGTGTTATTAAAAGGATGTCATTTGTAATTGCAAATGGTGTCGCCAGGCTGAGGGAGGGGAATTAATGGCACCAGGCAGCCTCTTGCTGGCCTTCACACAGGACTGGGCTGGAAATCCTGTAGGAGAAACGGGGTTTGCTGAGTTTGGATTTGATTTTAATTTATATTAAGGCTTGTGTCTATTCCCAGCATCCCTCTTGTGCTCTTTGGAGTTTTCTTAGTTCTGAAGTTCTCCCTCTGATGCTGTAGCTGGCAGGTTTGTGGTGTTACATTTAAAAGCTGTCACTGCTCTTTGAGGTTTTAAAAATTAGAGGTTTGGGTAGTGCCTGAAGCGTGGGAGGTGTTACTGCAGGGGCTCACGCCAGTTTTCTTTGTTCTCTACTTAACTGTGTAAATGCTGTAGCTCTTTCTTTTCTTCTGCTTCTGGATTTTAACAGTGCTTTTTGTTTGTTTGTTTGAAGATGTCTGTGAGTGTGCTCCCTTCGTGGATTTTTGGCAGAGCACATCATTACTGATGATTTGCACAGGTGTGATGGAGAGCTCTGGGTTACCTGCCCAGTAACCAGCTGCTTTATCAGCCTCTGACAGGTTTCCCTGTGTGTCTGGAGCTGCCTTGGGAATCAGCTGAACGAGTTATTGGTTGGATTTGCATTTTGTGAAGAGAGGGAAGGAGATTGGGATGGTAAATGGGCATTTGTCAGAGCCAGCCTGAAGCCTTTGTTGGGCTGACAGCAATATTCCACACATCCCTAAAGGCTTCCAGTCTCAGAATTTCTGGGTGAGCAATGGCCTTACAGGTGTGCAGGAGCTGTTGTATGAACTCTCCACAGAAAACAGATCTTTTCATCCATGTTTTAATGCGAGGGTTAATGGTTATGATATAAATCTCATCTAACATTGCTTACTGCAGTGAATTCAGGAGGAAATCAATGGTTTAGGAGAAATTACTTCTTCCAACCTAAACACTAAAACACTTCGTTAGAATTAATGTATCTCCCTGCATTTGGGAGCTGAGTATTGGAAGTTCCTTAGGATTCCAGGATGAATTGTCAGCACTTGGTACTACCCCAGCCAAAACCCTATAAACATGAGGTTAAGAAGTTTTAAATATCTCCAGCACTCCTCTGTAGCACTCAGTTACTGATTTCCAGAAGTTTTGGGCTCTCTGGATGTCTTTGCATCTCTAACTTGTTGATTTTTTTTCCTTCTCCTTCCCAGTGAAACCCGAAGAACTTTATGCTTTCTCTTACAATCCTAAAATGTCCAAAGAGAACCGGGAAATGGGATGGAAACTGATTGATTTGAAACTGGATTACCAGCGCATGGGAATTCCCAATGACTACTGGGAAGTAACGGATATTAATAAGGACTATGAGGTAATTCCTGCCCAAAGGAGCCACTTACTGCACTATCTCCTTGTTGTTATTAATGACAGCCCTGCTGCTGCCTCTGGGGAGTGAGGAGCTCACTCGGTTTGAGTCAAAGCACATCATCTTGATGTGGAGTTGCAGATAATGATGCTCCAGGAGAGCTGCAGAGTCACCTTGTTGTGCTTTGATCCCCCTGGCAAGGGACCAGAGCCTTGTTTTCCTGCAGAAATGTCAAACCATCTGTTGGGCAAAGCCTCAAGTACCCTGAGCTGCTTTTGGTATTTCCAAAGCCTGTCCCACCTGGCTGGTGACAGATGTGGAGGAGAGAAGGAAATGGCAGCAGTTTGGATGGGTGGGGAATGAGGCAGAGTGGAGAGGGACTAGGGAAGGAAGGAAGGAAAAAACAGCAGTGGAAAACAGACCTTTTTTTGCTTTCTCAGTTGGATCTTCTGCTATCTAAGGGCTCTCTGTCATTTCAGTCTGAAGTGCCTGCTGCTGTTATTTTCCCTGAAAGGCCAACTTGCATCTAAACAACATTAAACAAAAGCATTTGTCAGCAAGCTTGTTCAAAATCCTGCTCTGCTTTATTTCCCTTTTTATTTCCTCTGGGGCTGTGTACAGTCAGACCTGGCTGGTAAAAAGCCAGAACAAGAGACTACAAGGAAGACACCAATATATTCACAATCCTGAATCCCTTCCCCTGCCTCTCCACTCCCTTCCCCTGGTAGCTTTCTTCACTTTAAGCTTTGGGTTGAAGAGATACAAGCTTGTGCTGTCAGAGGTGACTTCCAGTTTTACCTGCCTGTGCCTGTGGAGGCCTGAATTGAGATCTGGTGTGAGAGGTGCTGTTTCCAGTAGCTGCTGAGGGCACCTGGACATGGCCATCTCAAATCATTAATCACTCTGAGGCTTTGCTTGCTGCAGTGGAACTCCCCAGTGCTTTAGAATTTCCTCAGGGTTTCCAGCCTGTGTTTTAAAATTGTCAAGCCTGATGTAAAGCCAGGCTTGGAGAGCAGCTTATCTGTGAAGTCCATGCTGCAAAGGCTGTGCTTGTTTGAGGTGAAGGGATGAAGCTGCTCTCTGAGGATTCCACCTGAGTGCTGGAAGTGCCTTTCAGGTTGCGTAAGATTTAGAGAGAACTTTTAAAGTATAGTTGTTCTTATTTTCTCTTTTTGTGGAAAGGAATTCTTGGCTGTGAGGCTGCTGAGGCCCTGGCACAGGGTGCCCAGAGCAGCTGGGGCTGCCCCTGGATCCCTGGCAGTGTCCAAGGCCAGGCTGGACATTGGGGCTGGGAGCAGCCTGGGACAGTGGGAGGTGTCCCTGCCCATGGCAGGGGTGGGATGGGATGAGCTTTAAGGTCCCTTCCAACCCAAACCATTCTGTGAATCTAAATTAGAAACTTCCATCACATTTCTGGATTTAAAGATCTTCCTTTTACTCTGCATTGTGCAGTCCAGTTTTTAGGTTCGGCTGCAGAGTTGATTGTTTCCCTGCATTATTTTTCTGAATACCTCATAACCTAATCAGCTAAAGATGAATTTTTCATGAATTTTGAAGTGCTCAGTAGCAATATCTGGGTTTTTTTCTCTCTTCTCCCTCAGGTTTGCAGCACGTACCCTCCTGAAATCGTGGTGCCTCGAGCTGCCACCAAGGCAGTGGTGATGGGAAGTTCAAGGTTCAGGAGCCGAGGGCGGATTCCGGTGCTTTCTTACTTATATAAGGAAAACAATGTTAGTGCTTCTCTGCCTGCTGCCTTGGGGGGAAGGAAGGGTTCCCCTTTTTGTCCAGTTCCCCTCTAATGAAAGGAAAGAATAAGATAATTATTAGATTTGAGGCCTTTGAGAACTGTGCTTCTCTTAATGGCTTTCGTTCTGAGTCACAGAATGAGCTTGGAATGCATCCAGAGCCCTGCAAAAAGCACACACTTTCCAAGCTTCCTGTTGGGAATTTTTTTCTTAATCAGTTTTCAGCAATCCCTTCTGATGTGGGGTTTTTTAATCTCCTGTTTAGCTATACTGAATAATGTTTTATCAAGTTATATGTTGACTTGGCTGGATTTTCTTAATATTGAAGAGGAGGAACCACCCTGAAATAAATCCCCACTAGCTCAGAATAAGTGAAGGTTTCATTTTTTTTTTTTCACTGAAGACCAGAATGTAAATTTGTAACTTTGCTGTCTCAGCAGTGTTTTAGATGCTGATGTCAGGAAAATTCTGTCCCAGCCAAATTGTTGTTTTCCTGAGGAAGCGTGCCTTGACCTGGGCACTGCCTGGAGTTGTGCTGGAAACTAATGAAATTTCCTTAAAATGTACCCAGTGCTGCTCTGAGTGTGCAACGGCAACAACTGATAAGGAAAACTCAAAAGAATGGTTTGGAAATAGAAACCAAATGGAACACATGAGGAATTGCTGCCTTCCAGTGCCTTCAGGAGGCTCATGGAAAGGAAGGAGAGGGACTTTTATATGGCCACAGTGACAGGACAAGTGGGAATGGTTTTCAGCTGTCAGAGGGCAGGATCAGATGGGATATTGGGAAGGAATTGTTCCCTGGGAGGGTGGGCAGGCCCAGAGCAGCTGTGGCTGCCCCTGGATCCAAGGCCAGATTGGAGCACCCTGGGATAGTGGAGGGTGTCCCTGCCCATGGCAGAGGGGGGAATGTGACATTTTGAAGGTCCCTTCCACCGAACCATTCTGGCATTCCATGAACTGCTGACATTTGGGGCAGTGACCCTCAGGCAGAGCAGTTTGAGCCTCCTCAGCCTCACCACTTCCAGTTTCCCAAAGTTCTCGCTTTGTGGAATGGCCCGGTAGTGTTCCTGCGTCTCCACCTCAGCAGCAGCTTTTCAGAAAGAGCCCACAGGACAATGAAGCTGCGACCCCAGAGGGGTTTGGGGTGGGAGCAGGGGCTGTGGGAGCAGGGGTGATGCTGTGTGTGTGTTGCAGGCCGCCCTGTGCCGCTGCAGCCAGCCCCTGGCCGGGTTCAGCGCGCGCTGCCTGGAGGATGAGCAGATGCTCCAGGCCATCCGAGAGGCCAACCCCGGCAGCCCCTTCATGTATGTTGTAGACACAAGGCCAAAGGTACCTCCATGGGCTTGGGGCTGCTTTTAAATCTCTTGTCTGAATGAGCAGTGCTGTTTCCAGTTCATTCTGTCGCAGTTCTGGGGCGGTCCTGCAGCGGGAGTGTGGGATCAGGCTCCCAGGTCAGGGTATACAGCTGGAATGTGAAGTGCTCCTAAGGACCCTGCCCTCCTGGAGTATCCTGGGTTGAGGTTTGTGCTCAGGATGACCTGATGGAACTGGTTGGGACAGTGAAGCATTTTCCTGCAGAGCCCTGAAGGATAAAGGAGAGAACTGGAAGTGGAGTTGGAGAGAAGCCTCAGGATTCAGTTCCACGAGGCTGAAGTGCTTTTGTTGGCAGATCTGGGAGGAAGTGGGACTGGGGAAAGCAATCCCTCCCTTTTTTTTTTCCCTTTTAAAAATAACACTCATGATGTTCTCATGATGGAGTTTAATACAACTCAAGTTTGGGGCTAGAACTTGAGAGCTGAGGGGTTTATGTGAGAGGAAATATTTGCAAAATGAAATTTTTAATGACTGTCATCTTGGGGATCTGAGTTTAGAAAGCAATTCCAATGGTTCTCTTATAAGTATATGGATTAGGAGTGCTGGTATAAGCCAATTAGAACACAAGAGTTTTCATAGCACACAATTATTTAAATGCAAAGATTTAAATTGCTCTGAGTATTTAAAAATAGAGCTTTCTGAGAACCTGCTTCACTGTTCAGATATTGCAGTTATTTTACACAAACTACAAATTTAGTTAAACTATGGCAAGGGCAAGAAAGCAGAAGTTTTTTTTGGGAAAATAGGGAATGTTTCACATCTTGTCCCAGTGTGTATCTTGGCTTTTAGTGTGACATTTCCTAGAGATCCCCTGTTCTGTAATGTGCATTTATAGCAGGCACTGCGTGTTCTTTTGGCACAGCCAGCTTGCAGTGGCAGAGATGTGCCACCCAAACCCATCGCTGGTGGCAATTTTGTGCTAAAGCATTTGGTGACAAGGGGAGAATTTATAACTGGTGACACTTCTCCTTCTAACCCAACCTGTCCCACTCTGGCAGAACTGAAGCACTGGGGTTATTTTACAGTTCTAAACGTGTCTGTACCATATCTGACTCTTCTCTCCTCTTGCAAAATCTGCCCAAATTGATTGGGGGGGGTTGAGCTGCTCTATTTTCTGCCCCACCAAAGATGTCCTGGTAGCTCTCGAACTGGTCTGGGGGATTGTTAGAGCAGCTGGCTTCTTTTCTACTTCTTTCCTGCAGTTGCTGTTCTTTGTGCTCAACTTGAATGTTTCTATGTTTCCCTCAGGTGGCTTTATTTCCTCTGTGCATGTATGTCTGTGAAAAGCTTGGGAATTCTCTTGCTATTTCTGTACCACCATGTATGTATGTCCCTGTTAAAAATGGCTTTCCTAGTTCTGCTTCCTTGTGCCTCTCTCTGAATTTCCTTAGGTAGCTTCACAGTTAGGGCAGGCTCAATGTCTCTGATGACAGCAGAAATTGGGGGTTGATACTGCCCTAAGTAGGGTCTTAATGAGCCTCTGACTAATGAACTGCAGTAATTTTCATGAAACAGCTGCAAGAACTGTCTGGGAGGTGGGGAAGTACAGCTGAGTAACAGTTTTGTCCAGTACATTTTCTGGGAGATTTTATAAAAAGGACTGGCAAAGCAGCCTCTCTGAACTGTGTGGTGATTTTCTCTTTTCTTTCCTATCCCTTGAATTTGCCAGTTGAATGCCATGGCCAACAGAGCTGCTGGGAAGGGCTATGAGAATGAAGATAATTATGAAAACATTCGTTTTAAGTTCATTGGCATAGAGAACATCCATGTGATGAGGAGCAGCCTGCAGAAACTGCTGGAAGGTGGGTACAACCCTGGGAGGGGTTTGTCTTTCTTACCCCTCCTGGACAGAACCTCCTGCTGAATATCCAGAAGTTCCATGCACAATTGTGCTGTGAGGGAAGCAAAGTCAGCATCTTGCTTTGTTTGCTACATTCAAGTGGCTGAAAGTACCAATGCTGTTGAAAGGCTTGACATTTTATTTGTTCTTGTTTTTATTGTGGTTCAAAAATAGCAACTAATACTAAAAACATTCCTTAATGAATGTGCCAAATTAATAGAAAAAGGTTAGAGAAACATTACATTTTACAGCTAAGACAGTCTCATGGTTGCTTCTTGACTTACTGAGAGAAAACCAACAGAGGTTGTTCAGAAATACTTTTGGGGGTTTGCCATATTTGGAGTATTAGCAGTATTTCTGATTTGAAATACGATTTTGGCATGATCTTCCAAAGACTTGAATCTCATACATACATTGTTCTAACTTTTCATTCATTTCTGATTTCTTTGAACCAAACTTCTTTAAAATGTATTAACTGAATGTTTTAATACATAAATATATTAAAATGCAGAGTAATTAAGCTCATTGTGATCATAGGGAAGAATGCAAAGCAGGGCGAAAGAATCACCTGAGCCATTGGGATTAAGGGTGGAATGAGGCCTAGAGTTTCACTAAGGGAATTTTGGAGAAGTTCCATAAAGGTGATGGCAGAGCTCTGCTCCCTGGTTTCCAGCACTGCTGCCATCCTTGTGCTGCCATTCCTTGTGGAATGGGGCAGAGGGGATGCTGCAAATCCTTCTGCTTGGTGCCTGTGCTTCGTTTTCTACGATGCCATTCCAGTGCAGTCACCCAGAGTAGGAGTTTAATATTTTAGTAACCACCATAATACTCCTCTTGTTTCCACATAGTTGGGTAATTGATGCTCCCAGGTGGCCTTGCAGGATCCATGGTGACCTTGGACAAAAATGGGGCTGTTCACAGCTCTGAGTCCTCAACTGGCTCTTCCTGGCAGAGTGATTTTGTGGTGGGAGAAGAGGCAGAATAAATACTTGTTTTTGCTCCCATGTTCTTCTCCAGCAGTGATAAAATCTCATTCACTGGGGTGCTCTGAACTTCATTACTCTCAGTATTTTCTGTGCTGGGTTTCATTAGAGCAGCTGAGTTGCCTTCAAGGTTAGACTTGTTATTTCTGTCTCTAAATTAGAGAGAGAAATAACTTCAAATCTTTGTGGAGTGAGTGAGTGGTTGTAAATGTGATGGGGATTTAGAGCGAAGTAACAGCTCACTGCTGGAAAAAACACAGCTGAATAAATAATGAGTTACCCTTTAAACAAAGAGCAGAAGGAGATTTCCAGAGCCTCAAATTCTCACAAAACCAGCAGTTTTTTAATTATGAATTTTAGATATACAACCATGAGTGTGTCCTCAAGACAGGATATTGCTGCTAGCGCTTAAAACTTTCGGGGAGATAATGAGGAGGTGCAAGGGATGCTGCTCTGGGGTGCCAGCTGATTGCTGTGTGTTTGTTGCCAGTGTGTGAGATGAAGTCTCCCTCCATGAGCGATTTCCTGACGGGGCTGGAGAACTCGGGCTGGTTACGGCACATCAAGGCTGTGATGGATGCAGGTGTCTTTCTGGCCAAGGTAAAGCTGCTCTCCAGCTGCAGCTCGATTCACAAATGCCTCCTGGTGTGTTAGGGACTGCTGCAAGGCTGGGAAGGTGGCTCTGGGGAGAAGGTGGTGGTCAGGTTGACCTCAGCTCTCTAAAAATGTTGGAGTCATGCAGCTACTGGGCCAATACAGGTCCTGTGTCCTGTATTGTAACTGGGCTTTACTAGAACTCATTTGAAACACATAAAATCACAAAATGTGAATAAATTACCTTTATAAACCTTTCTTTGTAGCAGTACAAACAACTCCTAACCCTGTGCTCGTTGTTCATCCACTGTTCTGCTTTAATCGAGGGATGATTTGGACCAGTTGGTTTTCTCCGGGCTTTGTGTGATGTACACACTGTAATTTTGATTATTCAACACAGTCCTCATTTCTGCAGAGCTGGTGGCTTTGGAGATCAGGCAGAAGGAAGGAAGTCACTAAGGAGTAGTAAAGGGTGTGCAGGAAGTTTGTGGAGAGCGTAGTCAGTGGTAAATGTTGGTTTTCTCTCACAGTTTTGCCATGTCACAAGCAAGGAACTTCTGTGTTTCTCTCCTGCCCTAAGGGATGGGATGGGGGGGAAGTTGGGATCAACTCCTCTAATTTATCTGGAAGTTCTAATCCCTGGGTGTCCAACTATTATTCTTTACTCATCCACCAAATTTTTTCCTCAGAGGAAGAGCCTGGGAATCCTTGGCCTTCCAGAGATCACCAGGGCTCTTTTTTACCAGCCTGCTGCAGCACTTTGTTCTAGCTGGGGCTTCTCTGGATGGAATGGTGCATTCCCATGGGCCAGAGGAGAGATGACAAGCATTCTCCTGGGGTTTTGGGGCGATGCAGGTGAAGGACTGTGTTTCCCTGAGCTCTGTGCTGTGTCCCTGGCAGGCTGTGAGGGAGGAGAGGGTCAGCGTGCTGGTGCACTGCTCCGACGGCTGGGACCGCACGGCCCAGGTCTGCTCCCTGGCTGGCCTCCTCCTGGACCCCTTCTACAGGACCTTCAAAGGCTTCATGGTAAGGACTGCAATTCCAGTGCAATTCCAGTGCAATTCCAGTGCAATTCCAGTGCAAACAGGCCCTGCTGAAAGTGGCTCAGGCCATTTCCTGGGCCGAGCAGTGGTGACCTATATAAAGCAGCTTTGATTCTGTAAGGAGCTGTAATTGCTGTGAACAGCACGGCAGCAGCTGATTGACAATTCCCAAATCCTTGTATCCTGCAACGTCTACATGGGAGCCACTAATGAGAGATTTCAGCTCTGGCAGCAATCCACCAAAAAGTGGTGGAGGAGTTTGTCCTGAAGGTCTCTCATCTGCTGGGATTTGAAATTGGGTGACCTTGGTCCTGTCCCCTGTCCATCAGTCGAATCTGTGTCATTTCACACCCTTTTTAAAGCCATTTCACTTTAATTTGGCTGTTTGCTTCTAGTGCAGGCTTTTTCTTCATTTGCAGCCATCCCTGCATGAATTCAGGGCAGTCTGTGATGTTTCTTTCCAGTCATCTCTTGTTAAATACCTGAAGAGCTGCTCTGTCTCAGGAGAGTTCCTTGAAAGAATCCCTGAAATCAGAACAATGCAGATTTTGCCTCTTCCAGTGCCAGGACTGTTTCCTTGCATCCCATGCTGGTTTTATTGTTTCTATTTTTGTTTCTGGATTATACTGCAGCCTCTTAACGGTTAAAATTCCATCAGCACATGAAACATCTGCCTGGGCTTTGTCTCTGAACCAGGATTTATCTTAGGAGCAGTGACACAGACACATCCTTGTCTGTCCTCTGAGACAATGGTTTGTAGGCACAACCCCCCTGACAGGGTTGTTCCTAAATGAATTCATTGGCAATACAAGGAATGGAAAAATTCAAGAAGCAATATAAATGAACTTTCCTAAGAACTCTTGTGGGTTTCTGCCTTCCTTCTCTTAATCTGGATGATGATAGCAGGAATTATCTTTAGCTATGATCCAGCAAAGTGGTAATGGATGCAGCTTCAGTCATGTGAGACATCTGTAAGGAAAACACTGCTTCCTTATAATTTTCTATAACTACAGGCATCTATTTAAAAGAAAAAATACCATGTAGTTGTTCTGATTTCATCCTGAACTCCTCATTACACAGCTGTACTTCATATATTTCTTTTTGTCTGTTAAACATTTGTTGAACTCCAGTTGCTGATTTATTTTGCTGAATATCACAGTACTCTTTCCCAAATTAAATAGCACAGTGTAATATTAAGCTGTTAATTCTTTGAGCTCAATATATTTGTATATTATGATTTTAACAACATGGAAACTCCCTCAAAGTGGTACTTTGGAAATGAGTTCTGATTCCAGCAGTGCCATTGCCTTGGTAACTGGATAATCTATAAATCACAATTCCTGTTTCCATTGATTTCTGGGGATGTATTTATAGCAATAGGGTCAGCAGGTTGTCAGCTTTTTAGGCTTTAACATCAAAGGCTTCATTTTGCTTTTTTAACCAGAGTAATGCTCTTTTCTTAATCCCTGTTTCGAACCTGCAGGTCCTGATAGAAAAGGAGTGGATTGCAATGGGCCACAAGTTCTCACACAGGTGAGAGGGGCACATTCCCCTGGGGGCAGTGAAACCAAAACAGTGTCTGCAGGTTTAGGGGATCCCATGGAAAATTGAAAAGGAGAAAACATTTGGAAAATATTTGCATTGCAAGTCAGTATCTGCTAAGGCTGTTCTTTCATCACGGTGTTTTTATTGCTTTACAAAATCATTGTATGAATTCTGGGTGTTTTCCCACCTGCAAAATTGTATTGTTTGAGGAGTGCTGATCATGGAATCACAGAATCATGAAGGTTGGAGAAGACTTCCAAGATCATAAAGCTCAACCATCAACCAGCACCAACCCATGTCCCCAGGTGCCACATCCACACATTTCTTGGACACTTCCAGGGATGCTGGGCCCTCTCTGGGCAGCCTGTCCCGTGCAGAATGCTCCAACAAGGCCTGTTAATTCTGCAGCCATCTCCTGGAAGAAGATCTCAGCCACTTTGTCAGGACTTCCCCAAGTTCAAAGCATAAACTTGACCTGGAAGAAAACTTCTGGCGAGGGGCCCTTTTGTGGTGGGTGGCAGAGGATTTACCCTGGTTTTTGCGCCTCTCTAGGTGTGGCCACCTGGATGGGGACCCCAAAGAGGTGTCCCCTGTGTTCACCCAGTTTGTGGAGTGTGTGTGGCAGCTGATGCAGCAGTTCCCCTGCTCCTTTGAGTTCAACGAGCGCTTCCTGCTCGAGATCCATGACCACGTTTATTCCTGCCAGTTTGGCAACTTCCTGGGCACCTGCCACAAGGAGCGGGAGGAACTCAGGTGAGCTGGGAGTCTGTGGAGCCACCAGGCCACAAATCCCTTGGAATGTCTCAAAAAGGGGCTGGATGGGTGTGTTTTATGGAATTGGAGATTGTAGAACATAACCATCTCTCAAGACAATGTTCCCCTTAACCAGTGTGAGAAAAGAACGTGAATTACATCCCAAAAGAATGTGAATTATATCTCAGAAAAGATGTTTTAGTTTGGATCACAGTAATAACTTGCAGATATCCCTTCTGGACAGGAGAGCGTCCCTTTTAATTCCTCAGTGATGTATCCTCATGAAATCAGTCATAGCCATCATAAAAATAATTCTCAGCTCCCTTAATCTAATTCTCCTCCCAACATCTGCAGTTATTAATCCACTTGCTGCTTTTTTTAGTGATCAGATGTTCTTTGTACTTGCCAGAATCTTTGAGAAGACCCATTCTCTGTGGCCTTTCCTCTTACAGAGGAAGCAGGAGTTGAGAAATCCTTTGTACAGAGGGTTTACAGCTTACAAAGAGCTTCAACCAAACACTCTACCTTTCAGTTTCCAGTAAGTTCTTCAGTTAAGAAGGGGAAGGAGGGGGACGTTTCTTTCATTGTAATGCGGATTGATAACTCAGGTTAAATCAAATAAATTTGCTCTGATTAGCTTGGTTTATTTTACCTTTCCCCTCCATTCCTCAGGCATAAACGACGAGGAGCAGTGCCAAGATTAAATAAATTCAGGCGCTGTAATTTAAAATAGTATTTTTAATTTGGTGTTGAGAAAGATGGTGGGGAAAGGCAAGGAAAAGCAGAACTTCAGAGAGAAGCACACACACCCCCTGACTGTTTGCTCTGTCACATTAAACCTTTCCAAAAGTTCCTCTTTTCCTCCTTTTTAATGTATGTTAAGAAGTCTTTCAAGCAGGGATTTCGGTGCCCACTCCAGGGTTTTTCCCAGAGCAGGCTCGGGTTGCCAGGTCTGTTTTATTGCCCAGGGTGTCACAACAGATCTGGGAAGTTTTGCTTTGTTTGTGCCTCACTCCTGGGCCCTGCAGAGAGAGAGGGGGATGAAAATGGGATTTTAAGTGCTTTGTGTGCAAATAAAAGTTGGGAGGTTGGGCAAACCAAGGACTGGAAGATAAACTGCCCAAGCTTCCAGTAAATCTGCTATAAAAAAAAAAATGTATTTTCATCCTATTCTAATATTTACTGCTGGGTTTTTTAACTTTCAGAAAAGTTGCCCATTGCTACTGAATTTTGTAGTCTGGGCTTGTGGCAGGTTTTAAAATCAATTACCGATCTCAATTTATTAAAAATATTAAGCAGCATCTATTTGTTGGCAATAATGCACAATTGATTCTCATTTTTCCCCGTTTCTGAGGTTCTGGTGTGGGATGTACAATCGCTTTGACAAGGGCATGCACCCGAAGCAGTGTGTGCTGGATCAGCTGCTGAGCTGCATCAGCCAGAAGGTGACACTGGAGGACAACGCATCCGAGCTGGAAAATGTGAGGCACAAAGGGCTTCAAATCCCCTGGTGGGTTTGGAAAGTGGAACTGGGATTAAACTGGGACACTGAGGAGTTGTTGCAACCAGCTGGGTAAAAATGAGGGGTTCAGTGACGAAGCTCTGTGTTAAAAACCCCAAAACAGCCTCCAACAAATCAGAATACAGTATCTAAAATACACCAGTGAGAAGAATATCGGTGTCCTTTGCTAGGGTAATGTGAATGCTGAAAACTTCAGCTTTATTAATGAAACACTGATGTTTGTGTCAGACATGGGAGGATTTGTGTCCAGGTATTCCTGATGTTTGTGTCAGGCATTTGAGGATCTGTGTCCAGCTATTCCTGATGCTTATATTGGACATGGCAGGATCTGTGTCCAGGCACTTCAGTGCTGGATTGGAGAGCTGGAAAAGAGGCACTGCCACAGGGCTGCTGTGTTGACACCTGGCTTTTGGCCACCTCTGGCATCTGGGTATTAATTCTTTGTTTTATGCCTTTTTATCTGTGCAGAAACTCCCTTTCCTCGACGGCCCCTTGCCCAGTGAAGGCTGCTCCTCACCCAAGGCAGGACCTGCTGCTGCCAAAGCCCCAACTCCTCCTCAGGACTGTGGAGAGGGAGCAGCCCCTGTGCTGAGCAACGGCCCCTCCCTGGGCCACCAGAAGCACAAGGAGAGCCCAGCCCAGCCCCGGGATCTCGGAGCCTCCACAGGGGATGGGCAGGCTCAGCACCAGGGATGAGCTCTGGGAGCTGCTGGGTGAAGCTCTGGGGAGCTGCTGCAGCCCCCGTTTGCAGCTGAGTGTGAGTAGGGGTGTGCAGGGCTGGGGGAGCAGCTGCTGTGGGGCACAGCTCCTGCAGCTCAGGTGATGCAGAGCTGCCAGGAGGCTGCCTGGCATTCCTGAGAACTTGGCTTTCAGTGGGAACACGTGTATTTCTGAGGGTCTGGGCTGCCTGCCAGCACTGGTGCTGGAGGCTGGAAGAAATCCTGGCCAGTTCTGTGAGGAGCTGGGCAGTGTTTGTAACTGCAGGAGGAAGGATGCAAATCCCTCTGTTCTCTGATGGTCCAAGGTCATCTTAAAACGAGAAAAAATTTCAGTCTGTCTTCAATTGATAAAAAAAAACCCCAACCTTTCTTAGCTGTGAATGAATCTCTGCATGGACCCTTGCCTTGTAGCAGAACTGATTCATGTTTTGTTTCCTATGCATATTTGTTACACAAAACCAAACCCCCTGTGCCTTTTCTGAGACAGTGTCAGTGTCCAGCCAGGCCATTGCTGTTTTTGTGTTGGAGTTTGGAGTGTGGTGTTGGCTCCTGCCTGTAGTCAGTGTTTTTGAGGAGGTTTTCTCCTGCTGCAGCTTCTCCAGGGTTTTTGCTGATGCCCTGAGTTCAGTAGCTTCTTTCCAAGCTGACCTCTTGAAGAATCAGCTTTTATGGACCTCCTTCATTGCCAGGAGTGCAGCAAGCCACAGAGGCAGCCTGGAACTCATGGATTTAGGATTAGAAATGAGGAAAGACAGGAGAACGTTTATGTGGAATTTTTCTCTCTTATTTTATGATCTTGATTAAACTGAAGCAAGAGAGTAGCTGTTCCAAGCTGGAATCATTGATGAGACAGCAATTATAGATGGGCTGTATTCTGTTATTGAAATGGGGCCCAAAATTATGAAATCACTTGCTGAGTGATTCGAGGGAATGTCCAAATTCCTGGAACATTAGGGATGTTTTGTCTGTCTCGTGAACAGTATCTCTCATGGCAATGAACTTGGGAAGAAACAGAAGAAACAAGCACTTCAATCCCCAGGAACTGGGTGTCACAAATGAGTGTTTGAAGGTCACCCAAAGAATCCTTGGGAGAGGCATCAGCAGAAGCAGGTTTGATATCAAAAAGTGTGACCAAATTCATTGGCAAGGTTCACTCTGTTACTTATTAAATGGTTAAAGCACACAGAGAAAAGCTGAAATAGAAAATCAAGCAATCTAAAATCAATCAGTGTGGAGGCTGGGGATGGAAAGGAATGAGTGAGCTCCTCCTGTTGAGTCACAAGGCTCAGAGTGGACCAACCTGCCAGACTGAGCCCTGGAATTACCAACAGGTCAGGCCTAAAGGGCTCCTAGAAACAGAGTGGCAGCACTTAAACTCAACAGCAGAGAATCAGCAAATAAGGAATTGAACAAAGGTTTTATGGAGAATTTCCTATAAGCACAACAGGAGCTCCCTTAGAGGCTGAGCTTACAAATCTAAAGTCCTCCAGAATCCAGGAGGGCAGCATTCCCAGTGCTTTGGCTCTGGCACAGCCCCAAGGACCATGTCCAGGTGTATCCCTGGGAAAAATTCCCCTCGAGTTCCCTGTTTATAGAGTCCTAAGAGAGTTGGTTTTAGTCAGAGTCACTTTCCAGCCTGGCTGCAGTTTGGGTCAGTATCTTCCTTTGAAAGGTCAATAACAAAAGTGTTCCACTTGGGTTATTCAGGCAAGAAAAATCAGATTGCAGGGCTGTTGGTTAAAGCCAGGATTTGTTATCCAGCCCTGGGAGCAGCCAGTGTTCCTGATAAGGTCAGGGTGCTGCTTATCAAGGTCAGGGTCTGAGGACATTTCTGAGATCATGGTGTGGCCTTGGGGGCTTGGAAGATTCACCCCCCCAAGGAAAGCTGTGCCACAGTCCTTGTTCTGTGCTGAATTGCACAGAATCCCCCTGTGCAGCTCAGTTCAGGGTGCTGCTCTGCTCTCTTTTCAATCTGTTGTTTAAATTAGGTGCTGCCATTAAATTTTCCAATCAGTTTTTCTCTTTTATAAAAAATTTGGAAGCCAACTGAAAATATTTGAGCTTTCCCAATCTCCAGTAAAAGTTCGAAACATTCCAAAATGACACCAGGAAATGCCATAGCTGTGCTCATGTGCTTTTAACCCGTGGTGAAATCACTGGGTTAGTCCAGTGTCCAAAAACCAACCAAAACCTCCCTGAGTGGCTCGTTTTGGGTAAGAAAATACCTGTTCTATTAAGCACATCAAAGGCCCAAGGAAAAAGAGAGCACACAGTTTCTCCACTGCCTGGAATGGCAAAGAGGAAGCTTTTTAATACTGAGGGTTTGTCAGACTTAAATAGAGTTGTTGTTGAGGAAGGAGTGGGAGCCACAAGAGGTGATGGATTAAAAATTAATTTCCTGATCACTTGGAATACTGACCCAGGTGTGAGTGATGGATCAGCCTTGTCTTGCCTTTCCAGGGAGTACTGGGCAACATCCATCCCCAAATTCTGTGAGAAAATGGGACATGAGGCCAGGACAGGCACTTTTTAGGACCAGTTATTCTGTGGATCATCAGTTCTTTTAATATTTTTAATACATTCCCTGATTTTCATTAGAGATACAGAACTGGAGAAGGTTTTGACTGACTACTGAAGGATTTAAAGATGCCATGGTTAATTCTTGTAGGATTCCAGCTTGCAGAAGGCTCCTGTAAATGTTCATGTGTTGCTTTGCCTTTGGAATTGCCAATGGAGGAGTTTAACAATCTTTCCTTGTTTCCAAAACTGATGTCTCCACAAAACTCCAGTGTTACTACAGGTGTGTACAACCACCACCAGCTTACTCAGACACTGCAGGTGGTGTAAGCTTGGAGTAACCTTGCTGCTTTTAACTCCAGTGGCAAAACAGAGCCAGAGCCAAAAATTAATGTCCTTTAAACCTCCTGGGTTTCATGTGTACAGGCTCAGGCAAAGGCTGCAGTGTGTTAAAAGTCTTTCATGCTGGTGCTGTAATTTAGGAGCTGGAAAAGATTCCAGGCTTTCCTCTCTTTCCATGAGCTCATGGATTGAAAACCAAGGAACAAGGAGCTTTTTGGTTTTGCTGGTGACTCTGGGCTGTTTGAAGAGCTAAAATGAGGAGCTGCTCAGAGCACTGCAGTGTGTCCTGAGCTCAGGTGGGATCTGCTTCCCAGAAAAGCCGTGCTCCCTGCTCCTGCAGCGTCCTGCTGGCAGCAGGGCCCGGATCCTCTGCTCCCTGGAGGTGTGAAAGGAATGCAGAAGCTGTTACGTGGGAATCTGCTGCTGCTGCTGGGCAAAGTTACTGCAACTTCTTTATTCCTAGGGGAGCATCCCTGCTTTGTGAGGTCAGAAATCCTGCTTTCCTCTGGAGCACTGCGACTCCTTTCCATTCGGATTCCTGTGACTGGGAGAACTGGGAGGGAAGAGGGATCTGATCTGCTGCAGATGGGCTCTGCTTGTGTGAAACTCTCCCTTTTCTGGAGCTGCTCCTGCTTCTCCAGGATGTTCCAGGGCTTCTCCAGGACATTCCATGGCTTCCTGCCTGTTCCCAGTGTCTCCTGTGCTGCAACCAGGTGTAACCTTGTAGTGGGCCGGTGCCTGTCATACTCAGAAGCTCAAGAGGGACTCGTGGAGCTTCATTTGAAATGGTTTTAATGTGAATTTCATTCTGTGTGTTATTAAATTGGGTTTTCTTTTGCAGTTGTCACCTGTGGGAGAGAAAATCCAATTGTTGCTGTTTGCTCTGCAGGGAAAAAGTGGGAACAATTGGGTTGTCCATAGTTTTAGTTCTCCATGGCCTCTTTAAGGGTGAGGAAAAGCAGTTTGGGAAAGCTTCTAGGTCTGATTTATTCCTGATCTGTTCCTGTGCTTAGTGATTGCCTTTCCAAGTTAATTCCTTGGAATAAAAATCCGCCTGCTCTGATCCAGAGCCACCCTGGCTGGGATGGAGGAGGAGATGGGTTTGGAGGGAGCTGGGAAGCTTCAGGAAGCTTCCCCAGTCCTGCAGAGTGGGATTTGTCAGGAGCTGAAGGTGCCCAGAGCTCCACAGGATCTGCAGGTGCAGCTGTGGGGCTCCAGGTGGGAATGTTGGTGTGGAGCAGCCCTGTGGCTGCTGTTTCCATCACCTCTGGAAGCAGTGAGCCCTGGGAAGTGCTCCCAAAGCTGAGGCACCCTGGGAAAAGCATTGGAAATGGAAGAGCTCCTGTTCAGGCACTGCTGCCCTTCAGCTCCTGGCAGGCCTGGGCAGCCTCAGACCCCAAAGGAATTTCCTGGCTGGATAGTCAGGGGTGACCAGGAGAATTCCAAATGTGTTTTCCTCTGCTCCCCGTCCCCTCTGCTCTGTGCTCAGGGCTGGGGTTGTTTTTATAGGGACCTATCCTGGCTATTCCTGGTTTCCATCCATCCCTCACGCACATCCAGGCATTCTCTGGGGGAAGAACCTGCTCCAAGTGTCCTATTTATGTTTTAATTAGCAGTCCACACTTGATTAATTAGCTGAGGAAGCAGGGGATGTTCAAGCCTGTGTTTGGGGCCAGGCAGGCAGGTGGGCCATTCGTTAGGGCAGGTTTGCTAATGACATTAATTAATGTGTCCTGCTGGGAGCTGCAGGAGCAGGGCAGGGCCAAGGGGTTGTTTTTCTCTCATTTCTCTGTATTTCCATCTAGTTCATGTAGCAGAAACTACTGGAGTAACTCAGCACTGGATCCCATCCTCCAGCTGGATTTTCCTTGTCATCCCCAAGCTGATCCTTGTAGGAATGTCCCTAAAACCGTGTGTAGTGCTGGCTGGGAATGTCCCTGTTGCTGTTTTTGTCTGTGTCACTGGTGAGGGACATTTGTGGGGGATGAAGCCCCGTTTGGAACGTGCCCCTGAGGGGCAGTTCAGTCCCTGCACTGCTTGAACCCTGTCTTGTCTAGAGGAGAATTGTGTCTGTTCTCTGTGTTTGTCCCACGGAGTCTCACTTGGATTGCAGGTATTTTTATTCCCTACACCAATAAACCCCTTGCCTTTTTAAAGGAACTGGCTGCTCTGTTTATTGGGAATTAACTCAGGAAAACTTGGAAAGGTGAAGTCAGTGAAAGGATATTAATTAATAAAGTGAGTCTGGAGCCACTTCCCCTCCACAGCATAGAAATGGGGTGATACCTTTGGTTTGGAGGGGTGCAGGGTCTTAAAAACAACCCAAAAAGGCACATAACCAATGGAAAAAAAGGAATATAACTACGGGGGGAAAAAGGAATCTAACCCGTGGAAAAAAGGAATCTAACCAATGGAACTCTGTTAAATCTTGGTGTCTTCTGCAAACTGTGCTGCTCTGGAAGGGGTTTTATTTAGATTTTCCATTCTGTATTAAACCCAAGTATCTCCTCAGTGTTTCCTTGCTCCTGGAGAGCTGTCTGTCCCTCACTCACCTGGCCACAGCTGTCTCCAGGCTGGCTTCCAAAGCTTTCTGAGGAGCAACCAGAGCTTCTGGAAGGAGCTGAGTCCAACCTTTGTGAGTCCAGTGAAGAGGTTTTTTTCTGATGGGTTCAGAGTGAAGAACCCACAGCCCAACTGCTGATGGTGTCCTGGAAAAATCCTCCTTTATCCCATTCTTTTTCATCATGGATAGAGAGGTGTTACATTTTTGAAGTGCAGACAAACTCAGCTGAGATGGGAAGATGCTCAGGAGGGAGATTCCAGGTACAAAACTTCCCTGTGAATGCTGGGAACAGACTCCAGACCCATTAGCTGGCCCCTGATGAAGATTTTCCACCTTAAAAATGGGTATTTTCTATGCTTGAAGGCAATAAAATGGGCCTGGCACTGGGGTATCCTCAGTCCCTGGGTGTTTCACAGGCTTCTTGCTAATTTTAAATGTTCTTAGTGCTGCCAGTGAAATCCTTCATTTACTCAATTAGACTCGCCTTGCATTTAATTGGATTATTAGCATTAACACTGGCTAGGATTGATAAAACTGCAATTTAATTTGGGGGGAATTTAGACAAAAGGTGTGGTACTTGGAGTTTCTCCTGCCTGCAAGCAGCTCATGGATTCCGGTGTTCTCCTGGAATTTGTGTTTTCCTTCCCTTTGGGGGCATGGAGAGGATGGGGGGATACAAAACCTTTCTCTCAACAACAGATCTTGGAGCTGTGGCAGAGAGGGAAGGGATCCAGTGTGAATGGAATTGATAAAAATCTATAAATAACCAAAAACCCCAGGGATGGACCTGCAGAGTTATGGGATGCTGCTCCTGGATCCCTGAAAGTGTCCCAGGCCAGGCTGGATGGGGCTTGGAGCAGCCTGGGATAGTGGGAGGTGTCCCTGCCCATGGCAGGGGGTGGGAGAGGAGGGATTTTAAGGTTCCTCCCAACCCACACCATCCTTTTATCCCGTTTTCCAAAAGGGAAGGGGCTCCCCGAAGGCAGTGGAAGCAGAGAGCTGAACTCCTGTGGGTTCCAATACTGCCAAAATTCCTCAAGGAATGACTCATGGAGGAGAAGAAACAGTGCTGGATTCCTCCTTCCTTCCTAAGCCCGTCTTTCGAGGGTTGATTCCCCAGACAAATTGGGAATTCCCATCAGCACGGCCCTGGGAGGGACGTGCGGTGCAGCCAAGGGATGCTGAGCTGCCGTCCCTGCCCTCTCCTGGGTGATTCCTGGATAACACCTGGATCTCGGTGCTGCTGGAGCCACTCCACGCTGCGTGGTGAGCAGGGAGAACGCCCAGGGCTGCGTTTTGGAATGCTGGGAGCAGATGGGATGGCACAGAGGGCAATTCCAGAGCGCAGAGCTGTGCTGGGGCAGTGACTCCCGGCCCAAAGGCAGGAGGCACAACAGCCCCACTCCCCAGATCTGCTTTCCCGACCTTGAGCACTGTTAGTAAATCCCTAATCCCTGCAAAATCATTTATTTGGGACTGTTTGGCTCGAAACTTTTAAGTGCTTAGCACTGCTAAATCCACAAGCTCATTAGCTCCCTTCAGCTGCGTTAATAACGATAATCTCTTTAATGGAAGCAACTTTGGGCAGGATTTACCTTCCCAAAAAACCTCATTGACTGGCATTAAATACCCTTCTGCCCTCTAATTCTTCCCCAATTAACAGGGAGCTGATCAGGAACTGCTTCCTCCAGAGCAGAGGCCGCGTCAGTCCCTGGCTCGGGCCCTGAGCTCAGGCAGAAGGTGGAAGCTTTTCCCAACTCCTCGTCCTTCCCTGGAGTTCGAAGCATTGGGAAGCTTATCCCAAACGGGTCAGGCTGGTCTGCCACCGCTCCCTGGGCTCCTGGTGGGGTTCATCTGGCTCTGCTGCTGGAAATGCCCCAACGGGACGTAAGGAACAGGCTCCTGCAGCGGGAGCTCCGGGAGCGTGTCCCTGTGGGATTCCAGCGGGGGGTTCTCGGGTTCGCCTCGTTAGGACTGGGTTTAATCTGCTCCTCACCACAGAGCTGCTCTTGTTCCTAAGATCTTCCTTGGTTAACAACTAAGCAGCAGCAGCAACAACAAAAGAATAAGCAGTTTATCATTAATTTGCCATCCAAGGATTTCCCTTTCATCTCCAAGTTTCCTACATTTCACATTTTCTAACACTTCTGTTGTCTGCATTCCCTTTTTTCCCTTTGTCACACTCTTTCTTTTTAATGGCTGCTTTGATTTCTGTGTTTCGTGGAAGGGCTTTCCAGCCAGGCTTGGCTTTTGCAGCTGCAGCACCCCCGTTGTGGTCGCAGCTTCCTGACTCTCAGTGAAAATAACCCCGAACTCCCCACTCCTGCTCCAGGGTTCATCCACCTCCACCGTTCCATTCCTGCTGCTGCCTTTGGGGAACTGACCTTTGTGAAGCAATAATCTCTTTTTGACTGAATTTGGAGAGGGAAACTCTGAGCAAGTCAAAAGTCAAAACCCAATCAATATTGACCATTTTCCTGCATTACAGGCTTTCCATGGGGAGGCTCCAACCCAGGACTGTGCTGGTGACACAGGGACAGCACGTTTCACAGAGCACCCTGATCTCACTTCTCGCAGCAGTGGGGATTTTCCTGCTGGATAATTTGGGTCTCTGTTGTTATCTCTTACCGTGATAAGGCTGCCTCAAACCGCCAGCCCATTCCTGCTCCACCACTGAGGAGTTTGGAAAGGTTTAAAGGGAGCTGGATAAAATAGGATTGCACTTCCCAGCTGACAGCTTTTGATAAGGCCCCGGTGCTGCTCCCCACTCCTTTTGTTTGCCCTGGGAGGTTTCCTGCCTGCCTGGGTCCTGTTTAGCTCTGGGAAGCCTGGCTGTGGTTCCTCCTGGCAGGTGCAGCCGAGAGCTGCTCAGGGGGGAAATCCAGACCATCTTCAGGACCTTTTGTCCTTCTGGTGTTTAATAAATGATTTCAGAGGTTGCAAATGGCCATTGGTGTCACTCTGAAAAGGGGAAGGAGCACAGGAGAGGGGTTGAGAGGGAATTTGAGTGCCTGGCAGCAGCCAAGGTGAGGTAGAGGCCGGTGCTACCCTGGCAGGGACCCCAAACCGCCCCGTTCCCTGCGATTTCTGCGAGGAAACAGTGGAAAAAAAGCTTTGTGTGTGCCCAGAGGGGTCGAGCAGCCTCCAGCACCTGTCCCAGCCTCCCCCCACCCCTGTGCCCTCTCTATATTTACCCAGGGGGAGCTTTCCAAGAATGGAAGTAGTAAGATAAAACCCCAGAGGGGCTAAAATTAGCCCCGTCCCGGTCCCGCCATGGCATTTCAGCTGTGAGCTCCACAGCTCCGGCCCCACACAGCCCTGTCCATCCCAGCCCTGCCAGATCCTCTCCTTCACTCCTCATTTTTGGGTTAAACCACGGGAGGACTCCCCATGGGACCCCCCAGACCTCAGGGGCTCTGAGCATCCCCCACGCCCCAGGTAAGGCAGCAGCACCGGGACCTGGGCGGGCGAGGGAAGGGAACTGGGACCCAGAGGGACAAATGTGTGCTCTGTGTGCTCTGTCACAGCCTCTTTTTGGGGCTCTGGAAGTGCCCAAGGCCAGGCTGGATGGAGCTTGGAGCAGCCTGGGACAGTGGAAGGTGTCCCTGCCCATGGCAGGCGGGGGATGAGATGAGCTTTAAGTTCTCTTCCAAGCCAAAAACCATTTCATGAACCCATGAATTTTGCTTTGGGCTCTTCTGGCTGAGGAACCTCCCTCAGGTCCCCACACAAGAGCTCAGGCCGACCAAGGAACCTCCCTTTGGAGATGCCATTTGTGTGTTCAGGAACTGTTACAGCTGCTCTTTCGCTTTTCCACACCATTTCCTTGGGATATAACTGGGAACATAACTGTCTTTCGGACTCAAATCTGCAATAACCCCCCCACCCCCTTATCCATGTGGGTGGGGTGATCCCAAAGCTCATTAGCAGTGTCGAATGAAGAGCAGCAGCGTTAGAATTTCCCCATTTCTCTAGAACTGGGGCTGCCGTCAGCCGTGTCCCGGTTCCCCCGGCTGTGCTGGTGGCCGTGCCGGGGTCCCCCGGAGCTGGTGGCCGCGTCCCCGTGGCTGATGTGGGACGGGTCCCCCGTGGCTGCCCCGGCACCGACGGGCTCAGGTGCGGAACGAGGCCAATCGCTCCGTGCAGCTCCTCGGCTAATTAACTGTTTCCTTTGCTAATTAATTGCTCCGTGCAGCGCCTTGGCTCCTCCCCGGGCAGGTCAGACCCAGCTCTGCCTCCGCCGCCTCTCCCAAGGAAACCCGAGATGCCTCAGGGCTGCCGAGAAATTCCTCTGCCCATCCCGAGCGTTTCCAGCTGCTCAGGTGCCAGCCGGGACATCCCATCCCTGTCCCCGCTGTCCCTCGGCCCCTGAGGCCACATCCTGTGGCCAGAGCCCAGCAAAGCTGCCAGGGTTCAGTCCCACCCGGTGTGATCAGCTCGGCATTCCCAGCCTTCCTCCCCCCGAATCCCTCACTGGATCCATCCCTCACAAGGATGTGGAGCTGTTGGAGCCAGTCCAGAGGAGGCCCCGGAGCTGCTCCCAGGGCTGGAGCCCCTCTGGAGCCAGGGAATGTTCACCTGGAGAAGGGAAGGATCCAGGGAGAGCTCAGAGCCCCTGGCAGGGCCTAAAGGGGCTCCAGGAGAGCTGGAGAGGGACTGGGGACAAGGCATGGAGGGACAGGACACAGGGAATGGCTTCCCAGTGCCAGAGGGCAGGGCTGGATGGGAGATTGGGAAGGAATTATTCCCTGGGAGGGTGGGCAGGCCCTGGCACAGGGTGCCCAGAGCAGCTGGGGCTGCCCCTGGATCCCTGGCAGTGCCCAAGGCCAGGCTGGACATTGGGGCTGGGAGCAGCCTGGGACAGTGGGAGGTGGCCCTGCCCAGGGCAGGAGTGGAATGGGATGGGCTTTAAGGTCCCTCCCAACCCAAACCATTCCAGGATTTTGGGATCATGATCCACGTACCCACTACAACACTGAGCTCCATTGTTCCCTCAGCCCTTTGCCCACGTGGATTCCCCCACTGTGGTGCCAGGGCCATGAGCACATCAGCAGCATCCTCATCCAATGTTCTTTGTCCATTTTTTGGAGAATCTTCCTTATGCTGGGTATAACCTTACACTAAAATGCAGCTGTTGGTGTCAGGGGCTGCTTCTAACCCAGGGGTGGTGCTGGTTTTGCTGTCCTGTAGATCTCTGCCCTCATCCTTTACCATGAAAACGGCACATGGAGCACAGACCCGACAAAATGAGCCTCATGGACATCAACAAAATGTTCTCCCTGCTGCAGCCCAGGGATGACGAGGAGGACAGCGGGGAGAGCGAGGAGCTGAGCCGGGCCGTGTGCGAGGACGATCACGAAACCCTGGACAGGCTCCTGTCCCAGGACAGGTACAAGAGGCTCATCAACCGCAGGAGCGGCTGGGGCGTCCCCAGCACCCCCCTGCGCCTGGCGGCCACCTGGGGCTGCGTGCGGAGCCTGCGGGTGCTGCTGGCCCACGGGGCCGAGGTGGACAGCCTGGACGTGAAGGCTCAGACCCCGCTCTTCGTGGCGGTCAGCAACGGGCACCGCGAGTGCGTGCGGGTGCTGCTGGAGGCCGGCGCCAGCCCCGTGGGCAGCGTCTACAACAACTGCTCGCCGCTGCTGCTGGCCGCCAGGGACGGCCACGTGGACATCCTGCGGCAGCTGCTGGAGCACGGCGCCGAGGCCAATGTCCAGGCCCGGCTGCCCGAGTGGGCGGCCAACTCGGTGGCCTGCTCGGGGCCCCTGTACCTGGCGGCCGCCTACGGGCACCTCGAGTGCTTCCGCCTGCTGCTGCTGCACGGCGCTGACCCCGACTACAACTGCACCGAGCAGGGCGTCCTGGCCCAGATCCGCGAGCCCAAGACCCTGCTGGAGACGTGCCTGAGGCACGGCTGCCACAGCGACTTCATCAGGCTGCTCATCGACTTTGGGGCCAACGTGTACCTGCCCAACCTTCCCCGGGACGGGGCGGCCCCGCGCAGCGAGGGGCTGGAGCTGCTGCTGCAGGCCAGAGGTGATGTGGCTGCGTGCCCCGGGATGGAATGGGCACAGCTTGGCTCTGATTCCCTCTCCCTCTGCTTCCCAAGAGCCCTACCCAGGTTTTCCTTCAGCCTCAGCTCCCCTTGCAGCATTGCTGGGCTGTGTGGGTCTGTGGCCATCCCAGCCCTGCTCTGGATCCCTGGAAGTGTCCCAGGCCAGGTTGGATGGGGCTTGGAGCATCCTGGGATAGTGGAAGGTCTCCTTGCTCGTGGAATAAGATGATCTTTAGGGTCCCTTCCAACCCAACCCATTCTGTGATTCCATGATTCCCACAGCCTGGGTTTCCACTCACTCATTGGGTTACAGGCTGCTTTTCACTCTTCCTCTCCTTTCTGCTGCTCAGTTTGGGCTCTCCTGTACTGCCCAAGTCTGAAATCCTGCACTTATTTCCATGTGGGGAAGAAATATTTCCTCGCCATGCCCAGCTCCTGTGGGGGCTTTTGCCCGAGTCCACAGCCACAGCCCCAGCCCCGAGGTTGAGTTTTCACAGGATCATGGAACGGTTTGGGTTGGAAGGGACCTTAAAGATCATTTAGTCCCAACCCTGTCTGGTTTGGTCAATCCATGTCCTTTCCTTTGGATAACACCGGGTTGGAGGGCAGCAGGGTTGTGTGTCTTGAAGGTGACCGTGTGACTTTCCTTCCACAGCTCATCCCAAATCCCTGCTGTCCCAATCCCGGCTGGCCATGAGGCGTCTCCTGAAGCAGCCTGGCCGCCCGGCTGCCCTCGGAGAGCTGGAGATCCCAACAGTCCTGGCCAAATACCTCCAGCACCAGCCGTGATTCCCAGCCTGCCCTCAGGGACACGACTCCGAGCACCCCAGTTAAAACCTGCTCCGACCCCTGGCAGCGAATCCCTGAGATCTGTGACACCGCTGGGAATTTGTGGTCACGAGTTCATTTTTGCTGTCGAGCTGTCTCCAGAAAGCGGTGCCTGTGTGGAAAGCTGGGAAGGGGGAGAGAACAGGACACCTCAGCTCCTGGTTTGGAGCAAAGCGAGGATAAAGCAGGATTTGATTTCCCTGGGTTTGCCTCTTTACTCAGGGATTTACACCTTTAGGTGGTGTTGCTTGGAGAATGGGCTGGGAAAGGGTGTGGAGGGCAGAGGGAGAGGAGCTTTTCCCTCATCCCTTCCTGGGGACAGGACCAGGCCCCCCCGGTGTCTGTGGGTTCCCTCATAGTGTGGCCTTGGCTGTCTCTGAACCCCCTTTCCCAGGGTGGCAGGCCCTGGCACAGGGAGCCCAGAGAAGCTCTGGCTGCCCCTGGACCCCTGGAAGTGTCCCAGGCCAAGTTGGAGCAGCCTGGGACAGTGGAAGGTGTCCCTGCCCATGGCAGGGGTGGCACTGGATGGGTTTTAAGGTCCCTCATGATTCCACAACTCCCAGAGAAGTTCCCAAGTGCCTCCTCCACGTGGGAGGGGCAGGATTGGGGCTGGCCCCAGCCGTGTGTGCCCACCCCAGTGGCAGCACAGGCAGGGGTTGGGAGGCATATCCAGAGTCCCAACATCCCCACTCATCTTCCTGTCCCAGCTCTGACCCTAAACATTGTCTTCTCACCTCAAAAGTGCTTCATGTCGTGGATGAGGGTCCTTTGGGATTGGGCAGGGTTGGGGGTTGAATTAAAAGTGTTCTATTATTGGTTTTAAAGTGTTGTGGCCTGTCTGGTGAGATGTCCCGTGTTTGGGAGAGCCCAGCAGCCCTGCCAGGATTGCTGGGAAGGGACTCAGGGAATCGCTGCAGATGGGGAATTTCAGCCTGGAGTGGGGCATCGCAGCATCACCTTTGGGTCCCTCCATCTCTCCCGCCTTGGACACTGGGATCACCCTCGCCGTGGGGGCTGGAGGTGCCTTCCTGCCTCTTCCCACAGCCAGGAGCTGATGGATAAATCCTACTGCTCCTCAGCAGCTCAGCGCCCACCCACAGGTGATGCTCTGGACCACTTTTGGGATGCAGCAGAACGTGTCCCGTGGTTCATTCCATCCTGCCCCGTGGAATCCCAGAGGGAAATGCTCCCAGGCCGAGGCACGGGGGCAGAGCTCCGTGTCAGCAGCTCCAAGGGTCGCTCTTGGCCAAACACAGGCACCTTCCTGCAGGATTTATGGGCTTGTGGCCGGGGCTGTGGGATCTATTAATCAGCATCTATTAATTAGGCTGTGGGGCCTCTCCCAAGGGGAGCATTAGGGCTTGGAAGCAGCCTGGACAAGGCGCTGGGAATTGCTCCACGGGAATGACGACACTGGTGCCACTTCCCTCCCCACCCAGCCACCATCAGGAGCACAGCGGGAGATGCGGACTGGGAGAGGCCGCCCCGCGGGGACTTTGCCACGCTCTGGTGCGATCCCCACTCGTGGCGTCCTTGCTGTCACACTCGTGGGGATTTGAGGCGCTTTTGGCATTTGGGAGTCCCCAAAACGGGGACGGGTCTTCGCTGCCGGGCTGCTCAGGGGGGTGTGTGACTGTGGGTGTGAGCAGGTGTGCGGCGGGTGGGTGGCTGGCAGTGGCCGTGGGTGACACGGCACACGCGGGGAGGTGTCCCACGGCAAACACGCGGCGTCACGCGGGGGGCGGCCATGCCACCGTCCCCCGGCATCACCCCCCTGACCCCCGGCAGTGTCACAGACCCCGCTCCCCCCACCCGTGTCCGTGTCCGTGTCCGTGTCCGTGTCCGTGTCCCCGCGTGTCCCGCCCCACGGCCACGCCCCCGCCCCACGGCCACGCCCACTCACGGGACGCACAGCGCTGGCCACGCCCCCTTGTCAATCATACCCGGAACGAGGCCGCGCCCCCAAACGCGGGGACGGCCCACGAGGCCACGCCCACCCCGGCCCCCGGGCTCCCCGGATCGCCCCGGGCCACCGGGGAGGACCCCGTGGGAGGGCCGTGGGCGGACACGGCGGAGACCGCGCCCAGCGGCCGCGCCCCGGTACGGCGAGCCCGGTGTGGAGGCCGCGCCCTCACGCAGAGGCCACGCCCCTCCTCCGCCGGCGGCGGCCGCGCCCCGTCAATCA
>NW_024581134.1:6341951-6362278 GCF_017639235.1 Corvus kubaryi | reverse complement strand
CCCCCCCCCGCCCCTCGCGTTTTCCCGGATCCTCCCGAAAGTTTGGGAGCGCGGCGGGGGGAGCGGGGAGGGCCGGGCTGGGGGAGCGTCCCCGTGCGGGGATGGGCGGGCCGGGGGTCCCTGAGGGTCACCCCTGCGGGTGAAACGCTGCATTTCATTGTTACGGTGCTGCGTTTTGTTGCTTTTAAACCTTATTTTCCGTGTTTTATTGGTCGTGGCTCTTTGCCCTCGGTGCTCTTTATTTCTCTTCATTTCATTTTTATTTATTTCATTTTTATTCTTCTCCAGCCTCCCCTCCGCAGCAGTGCCGGTGCTGACGTGGAGCCGGAGAGAAATGATTCCCAAAAGGAATTTTTGAAATCCTGGCTCTGCCTCATGCCCTTCCCCGGCTGTTTTCCAGCAGCCCCTGTCCAGGTGCAGGTTTGGGGGCTTCACCCCATAATTTTCCAGCAGCCCCGCACAGATCCAGGTGTGGGGGTTTCTCCCAGGCCCCTCTATCCAGGTCTCTCCAGAGGCTTTGGAGACACCTGGGACTCGTGGTGGGCTCTGGCAGAGCTGGAAAAGCCCAGTTTGCCGGTGGGGAGGTGGCTGTGCCAGCCGGCTACGCCCCAGCTGCTGCCTCCAGCGGGACAGGTGAACGTGAGGGGTTATCAGCAATCCCAGAATTCCAGAATCATGGAATGGGTTGGGTTGGGAGGGACCTTAAAGCCCGTCCAGTTCCAACTGCGCTGTGGGCAGTGACTGCTAGATCAATATAGAGGCAAAGCAACGCAGAACTGAGGAATAAAAATAGACCTGGAATTGCGGGTTTGCTGTGGGGTTGCGGGAGCAGAGATAATCGTTTGGATGTATTTTTAATTTGGGATCTCTGGCTAAACACCTGGGGAAGGTTTCCTGGCCTCCTGTCAGTCAGAGCTCAGCCTGGGGCGTTACAGCTTGGGAGCACGTTAGGATTTTATTGCATTTAATTTTTCTACTCTCACCTCTGCAAAAGAAACATGATTGTAATTGTTTTATTTCTCCTGTTCCTGACAGCAATCCAGGGTCAAATTTCAAACCTACCTCTCTGCTTCCGGGATAATCTGATCAGGGGGTTCACAGTGGGTGTTTTTAATGCGATTCTCTCTCGCTGGACAGATTATTTTAAAAACAAGTGAAATCTTCTATTAAAAAAAAGCCAGGGTAGTAACCAAAGTGGTTTTTCCCTGGACACGTGCGTAGGGAGGGCTGTGTCCTGGTTTGGCCTCCCTCAGGATGCTCTTTGGAGGCTGGCATTAGGGCTGGGAGGGGGTTTGGGAGGTGCTAGCTCTCACTTAAAGGTAGCCAAACCTGATCACCCTGGAGACGAAAAGTCTGGGAAGCTGAAGGGTTTGGAGCGTGGAGGCGCAGGGGTCAGACCTGCCTGTCCCCAGAGGTTCTACCCAATGGAGATGAGTGGTTTTCCTGCTCTGGCAGACTGGTAAATTTAAGCGACATTTTGGTGCCTGGATTTTGGAAGTGGAGAGAGATCTTGGAGGCTCCTGCAGCTGGTGATGGAGCCCTGAGACCCCGGTGCCTTCAGCTCTGCCCCTTGCGCTGCCGTGTCCTCACCTCTGCTCTCTCCCTGTGCCTCAGGTCGGCGGTGATGTGTCCACCCCTGCTCCCGGAGCGCCGCGCTCCCAAAGCCGCCGCTTCCAGCTAGATCCAAACCCGCCCCGCTGCCATGGAAACGGGCAGCCCGGAGGAGCGGGACGGAGGGGACCAGCGGCGGGAGGAGGGCGGGGACGCCCCTCCCGACAGCGCCAACGGCTCGGTGCTGACAGCGGAGCCGCAGCAGCCGCCCCCCGGCAAGCTGAGGAAAACGGCCTTCAAGCTGTTCGGGGGCAAGCGCAGCATCTGCACCCTGCCCAGCTTCTTCGGCGGCCGCGGCAAGAAGGGGCTCAGCAAGTGCAAGACCCACGACGGGCTGAGCAGTGCTGCCTGTGACAAGGGCAGTGGGACACAGCCGGACAGCCCCTCGGAGGGCAGCAGGGATGGGCATCCCGGCCCACTGCCCAGCTCCCGCAGCGCTCAGCTGGCTGTGGACTCTGGTGCCAGGGGGGATTTGGGCCAGCAGGACAGCTCTCCCCCCGGCAGTATTGAGGGCTGCGACAAAAAGCCCAACGGGGAGAAATCCTCTTTCCCCAGACCCAAAAAAGGGCTGAAAGGATTCTTTAACAGCATCCGGCGCCACCGGAAGAGCAAGGCTGCCGAGAGTGAGAAGGCAGAGCTCCCCGAGTGGAATGGGGACACGGAGGAGGCCGGGAATGCTCCTGGAATGGCAGTGGAGAGCCAAGGGGCCGCAGAGGGCAGGGGAGCAGGGCCGGTCCCTGAGGCCACGGCCTGCCCGGGGGGCTCAGGGGGTGACCCCAGCTGTGGTGAGGCCACTGAGCCCGCTTGCCCCGTGGCCGATGGAGGCAGCTCTGAGGGTGACACGATGGCCGTGCCAGGGAATGGGGACGTTCCAGATACAAAATCAGAGGCAGAGACTGCTGCCTGCGCTGAGTTTGACCGTGAGAGTTTGCTGCTGGCCTTCCACCCTGACCTCATGGACAACGAGCCTCCCTGCCTGCACTCCGGGGACCTGCTGAGCCTCATCCTGGACGACGTCACCTCCCTGAAGAGCTTCGACTCCCTGACAGGGTGCGGGGATGACATCGCCGAGCCTGACATCGCTGAGAGCAGCATCTCGGTGGAGCGCAGCCGAGACGCCACCAAACGCAGCTCCTGCCTGGTCACATACCAGGGTGGTGGCGAGGAGATGGCCATCCCTGAGGAGGCTGAGGAGTACCTGCACCAGGTGTGGGACAGCGACGTGCCAGGGGACAGGAGCTACGGGGCCCAGGTGTCAAGCAGCAGCCTGGAGACGCACGCCTCGCACGAGGCCGATGCCCACCCCTACATGGGGGACGCCATGGACGGCGTTGACCTCCTGACGCCCCAGAGTGACCAGCAGGAGTCTGCCCCGAACAGTGACGAGGGGTATTACGACTCCACCACGCCAGGGCCGGAGGATGAGGCTGGAGAGGAGCTCAAGAAGGACCGACTGCCCCGGGACAGCTACAGCGGAGATGCACTTTATGAGTTTGACGCCCTGATGAGCCCCTCTCACAGGGAGGAATCCCTGTTCGAGGGCAAAGTCCCACGCCAGGGCATCTTCAGCTACTTCATGGACTTCTGCCTCCCTGCAGAGAAGAGCCTGATCCAGCAGATGATGGATCAGAAAAGAGGGCTGATGGAAGCCGAAGAAGAGGGGCTTGCAGCCATTCAGAAGGAGCTGCTGTACTGGGAGCTGCAGAGGGAGCCGGTCCTGAAGCGCCTGGATGTGTCCAGCAAGGAGAAGTGTCCCCGGGAAAAGCAGTGCATTGAATGTAAAAATAGAGCAGCTGGCTCCATTGGCAAGAGTCAGAGTGGCCTTGGGAGTGAGCAGGTGGCCTCGCACACCCCAACCCAGGCTGTCAACGGTGGGGTTGCAGTGGCTAGGGCTGAAAATCCAGAGTGGAGGGATTTTCCAGGGACTCTGTGTCCGGAAAACTGTTACAACAGCCAAAAAGCCCCTGGAAGTTGCCTTACTCAGCTCACAAAGAACAACCCGGGGTTCAACACAGACCTGGACTGTGGGATGTTTGGGGACTCCATCCACGGCAGCGTGGCCCCAGCCAAGGCAGGGATGTTCCCTGGGTTCAGGCTCCCGGAGCAGGAGCGCGGTGGTGGAGCAGAGCCCAGCCCCGGCGAGCCCCAGGTGGGCAGTGAGCCTGAGCACGCCGTGAGCTTCTCGCAGGCTCTGGTGGAGTTCGCCAGCAGCGGGACCCTCTTCTCCAGCCTCTCCGAGAGCCTGGGGAGCTCGGCCTCCAGCTCGTCCTTCACCCAGAACCTCCCTGCCCTCCCCACCATGGTCACCTTTGACGTGGTGGATGTGGAGCAGGACGGGGAAGGGGAGTGCGAGCAGCACCCGGAGCTGACCGCGGGCGAGGACATCGCCGAGGCCTTCGACGACAGCTACGGACAGAAAGAGTCTTTGGCTGAATGTGACGAGAGAATGTCCCCAGGCTTCTCCCCGGGCTCCTTCCAGAGCTGCAACTGGGGGGTGGCCAGCCTGCCCCGCCACCTGCGCCTGCACGGGCTGAGCCCCTCCATGCCCGCGCCGCTCTCCGTGGACCGGAGGAGCCGCTCGCTGGACACGGAGAGCCTGGAGTTCGAGCTGGCCGAGCCGCAGGGCGCCCGGAGCGGCCCCCAGCCCTGCCGGCTCTGGGCCAGGCGTGAGGCCAGCAGGAAGGACTCTGCTGGAGCCAGGAGGAGCAGGAGCAAGGAGGAGGGCGAGCTGGTGGCTCCCGAGGGCGGCTCAAGCTGGCCGGGCCTGCGGCACCTCCAGCCCGGCACCGACACGGCTCCTGGCGGGATGGAGCTCTGGGGCTTCGTCCCGGCCGGCGCCGTGGAGAGCATCTGGGAGCCATCGGAGCCGCCAGACACCGTGTCCCCTTTCCTGCCTCTCTCCCGGGGTGGCACCGGGGAGGCTCCGCAGAGGCGGCCCCAAGATGCAGAGCTGAGCAGGCACCCGCTGCGGCCCTCCAACCTCCCCCTGCAGCTGGAGACCAGGTGGGGCTGGGAGGCAGCCGGGTCCTACCGGTACCACGGGGACGTCCCCAAGCTGTCCCGCTTGTTACCCCTGGGAGAAGCCGAGCTGCCCCCGAGCTTCACCTTCACCTGCTCCCCGGAGCACCGCACCAAGGGCAAACCCGTGGGCATCGCCCAGGGCGTGCCACAGCATCCCAGTGGGAGCAGCGGGGACACCGAGGGCCCGGAGCGCTGCCCCGAGCCCCTCAAGGGCAGGGCCACCCCGGGGCACGGCGGCTGCCACAGTGCTGTGCTCAGTGTCACCGATGCAGAGTAGCTGCAGGAATGTCACCACGTCACCAAGGCCGAGTATCTCCAGGAATGTCACCGTGTCACCGTGTCACCAAGCCATGGGGCTGCAGGAATGTCACCGTGTCACCATGCTGAGGCTGCTCTGGGCAGGGCTGAAGTGGGGGTAAAGGGCAGGGAGGGAGGAAACCGGGAGCAGTTTTGGGGGGACTTTATTTGAGCTGGGCTGATGCTCCTCTCCTGCGGCCATCCATGGCCTCACCTCTGCGGATGCTCTGGCGGGGTTTGGAGCTGCCTCCAGGATTCCTCCATCACCACTGAGGCACTTTCTGGTTCTCCAGCCCTTTCCAGTGCCAAGTGCAGCAGCAGCCCCCAGCAGAAGCTGGGGATGGACCCGTCGCTGGTGTGGCAGGTTGGGGTTTGCGCAGGATTGGGGCTGAGGGAACAAGCCTTGGGCAGACTTTTGAGGGAAATGGGGCTGTTTTCCTCTTTTTGGTGAAATGTTTTGGTTCAGACTCACTTTGAATGTCTTCCACCTCAGGCTCAGTCTGGGGAGCTGGGAGGAAGGGTGCCGCTTGTTCCAGAGCAAGGATGGGGCGAGGCAGCTGGAAAGGGGAACTTTGCAGCAACGTTTTTATTTATTTGGTTTTTTCCTTGCCCCAAAGGAAAGCAGGAGCTTTTGTGTGCGTGCTGATAACGTTCTCCAGGTCTAGTTTGAGTTTGCTCAGAGAGATGTGCTGTCCATGGTATCCCTTTGAAGAACAAAGTGTTGGTCCCTTCTTTGTTGTGGTCTTCACAGTGCAGAATTCCTGGTGGAAACCTTTCCCGTGCTTTGTCCTGGGCTCCTGGCCTCTCCAGGGCCGTGGGGGCAGGGATGAGGCCTTTGAAATAAGCTAAATTTGCATCGTGCCTGTAGCTGTGAAGTGGCAGATGCTGTTACTTTCTCAAAAGGAAGCTTTGTGGCTTTTTAATTTAATTTTTTTATTTTATGGTTGTTTTCTTTGCATAAACCCACAGGAGCAAAGTTTTGTGTTCGTTGGAATTCGGGATGGACCGCAGCTACCTTGGGCTTCACAGCTTCCTCCTCCTGACTGGAGGGAACAAAAAAACTGGGAGTTGCTGGAGGTTTGGGATTTTTTGCATCTTGGAAGGAATGTGGAGGAGGGACACAGGCTGAGGGGACCCTACAAGCTCCTGTGCCATCTGTTCCAGGCTGCTGATCCCCCCTGTCCTCTGTGATCCCAAACCTCCAATCCATGACACAAAGCTGCTTTGTGTCCTGCCCAAGCTCTGTGTTCTGATTGAATTCCATTACCAGTGATTTTTGTTCCCCCCCCCATTGCCCTTTTTCTATTTTACTTTGCAGCAGAGTTTGTAGCATTCAGAAAAATCATCCCAAAGTGGAAATAGCGGAGTTTTACCACATTTGTGGAGTGAGGGATGGCTCTGCCTGGGTCAGACTCGATTTTCCTGCTGGGTCCTGCCCTGCTGGGTCACCTCCTGCTGCTTTCCTGCTCCGTATGGATGTGGCTCCATCAGCTGCTCCCTGCTATCCCTGGATTTCCAGGCACAAGGAGCTGCTTTGGGTTTGATGGGGATTTTCCCTCCCCCAAGCAAAATGAGGTCTTGATATTCCTTTTGAGAAGAGATTCCTTCTGCCCTGCCCTTGGGTATCTGGGAAGGAGCAGGGAAAGGCAGAGCCGGGTTTGGTTCAGCCTCTGTGTGTGATGTGATTTTCCTGCTGAGGCTGAGCAGATCCATCTGTGCATCCATGGGCTCAAACCTGAATTTTTCCCTATTTTCCTGCCAGCCCTGCTGTGGGGAGTTCCACAGGAACGTGCTGTGCCATGGTTCTTCTCCCTCATCCCTCTGGGGCACCGGAGAGGGTTTCCTGGGACAAACCTGGCTCTTGGTGCCACGGCCACACCTGGAGAGGAGATCAGGGTGAGCCAGGGGAAGGTGCCCTTGCTGGGAGGTTGCCTCCCCTCATTAGCACAGCTGCTAATGAATATTGGATATCCCTCCCTGGAGCAAGGACAGGGTCGGGTCTGTGCCCATCTCACCCTGCTCCCAGCACACAAACCACGGGCAGAACCTGCTGGGGACACCACAGGGCCCTTGTCACCCCCCTCACACCCCTGGCTGGGTTTGATCCCTGCTTTATTTCCTTTCAGCGTCTCACCAAAGGCATCTTTGGGTTCCAGGCTCTGTAGCTTTGTTCAGCCAAAGTCCTGCTGAGGGCTGGGAATGTCTTGGTGCTGAATGAATGTTCCAAGGTGTCCGTAGGAACACTGGGTTTGGGTGTAGGTACGAGATGGGGAGGTTCAGTGGGACCAATACAGCCAAGGCTTGATTATCTGACTCTATACCAAAGGTTTCTCCTCTTCATTCCATGGGAATTCAATGAGGCAAATATCTCTGGAATTCAGATGAGTTTTCCTAACGCAGTTTAGTCACTAATTCGCTGGATCTTTGGCAGATTCTGCCCCATTAACCCAAAGAAATCAGAATTTCCAGCACAGTAACTCCGCCTGTAAATGATCGCTGGGTAGGGATTGGATTCCCTGCCTGATGAGCCACTCCTCCCAAAAAACCCCACTCGGGATCCCTAGGAACAAACCTGGTCTGGAGCTGGATCAGTCCAACACTGCCTTACCCGAGGAGCTCACGTTTGGGGGTGGTCACTGAGGCTTCTTCTGCAAAAGGGCTTCCCTACCAGAAACCAGTCTGAGAAGTCAGGAACAGCAGATTGTCCCGCCAAGGTACGGAGGGAAAACTCGAGGAATTGCCCTGTCCCTTGCAGGGAAGGCCTTGCCTGAAGTGAGGAATGGGGCTGTGAAGCTGTCATGAAACCACTGCCGTTGGGGTCAGCCTGCCAAGAGGTTCTGTGTTGCATTCTGGGGACTTTGGGGTTTTCTTTGCTTTGTTTGTTTTTATACGCATAAGAAAACGGTCGATTTTCTCTATTTTTGTATAGTTTTGCATTTTATAATCATGGGGAAATTTTACAGACTGTTCTTTTACTCGTGTGTCTTGTCTTTCCAAGTGGTGTGGTTTGCTTTTCCGATGGAGAAAAGGCCATTCCTGCTGCTGCCATGCCCGGATCCCACTCTGCTCCCCTGGGAATGTGCTGGGGCCTCTTCCCAGCCCCTCACCAACACACTTTGCACACACCTGAGACATCCTTAACCCTCCTCTGTCACACTCAGCTGTCCCTTCTTTGCTTTTCAGTGTTGTTTTTAATCTGAATTTGTGGATTTTGGTGATTTCTCCCTCCAAGTGTTGTAAAAAGCCCACAGGTTTCAGCTGAGGCTTTCCCTGCTGTCTGCTGATGTTATTTTATCCAAAATTGGGGCTTTTCTTAAATCCCTGTGCAGGAGATGCTGTTGGTTGGTGCTTGGAATTGCTCTTGGACAGGTTTCCTCTCCCCTTGGTACTCCCTGGCTGGGCTGGGAGCTGGGATTTCGCCCTGGTGCCTGAGGATTGCTCCTTAAATAATCCTGGGATGAGCAGGGCTGCCCAGTTTCTCCTCCTCCCTCCTCCAGGGAGCTCCAGCCCTGTGCTCTTGCATCACTGAAGCTTCTCCCTGGAATGATACTGCCTTGAACTTTGGGATCAGAGGAGAGGAGAGCTGCTGGAATGCTAAAATCCAGCCAAAACCAGATTTTTTCCCCCAGCAGAGGTGGCAATTGCCACTGATTTGGCTCTGCATAGATTTTTATGTTTTCTCATTAATGATTTGTCACCTAATGGTGCTTTTAAAAGTTTTTCTTGATAGGGTTTGCCCCATTCCCAGCACACGATGGACGGGAAGGTTTCTCATCAAACATTCCTGGGGCACTCAGACCCACCTTCCACATTCCCTCTGCCCTGGAATTTTGGGCTGCCTCCTCTCCACCTGGGGCCTCCTGCTCTTCTCACCCACACTGAGTCACCCTCAAGCTCCATTTGGGTGAAATGAGAAATGAAAATCCCAAAAAGCCTCTCAGTTGTAAGGAAATAAGGAATTAGCCCTTGTCCTTGGCTGCCCCATCCCGCTGCCAGGCTGGCGGCTCCTCCCAGGTGACCAACCTGTCTGAATTTGGGGTTTTTTTGTTTCCTTCCTGGTCTCATTGCTACTAGTCCTTTCAAGTTTTTAATGTATTGATTGTGTTTTAAAATGAATGTTCCTTTCACTGAATTCTAATGAATAAACTGCAGATTTTTAGAGAACTTTGGGTTTCACTGGTGGTTTGGTGCTTTCCTGCTTATTTTACCCTTGATTTATAGTGTTTTTCTTTCCCTTCCTCTCCTATCTGTTGGTTGTTTGCCAGTGAAGTGGATTTTTCCATGGGAGATAGCAACAGAGATCCTTTGGAACAGGGTAAGGCTCCTCAAACCCCTGCCATTAATGAGCTCTGGAAAAATCCACCCTTGAAGGCTCCACAGGCAGATTTTCCCTCTTTGGGCTCCAGCAGTGCCAGGGCTGAGGTGGGTGCCAGGGAGCAGAGCCTGAGGGGACCCCACCTGGCTGGGACATCCCTTGGGATGGCAGAGAAGGGCCGGGAGGGATGGTTTGATTTGGGATCCTGCTGGATGTGTTCCTCAAGTGCCTCCCAGGATTTCAAAATGCACTGGCAGACCCAGGAGAAGAGTCCTGCCCTCCCCTCCTGCCTTCCCCGGGCAGAAATTGAATTTGTGAGAAGCCGTAATTATCTTAGATCCTGATGAGCTGCGCCCTTAATGAGCCCCGAGTGAGCCGGGGGTGCCCTGGGGAGGCTTCGTCCTTTCCCGCTGCATCCATTGAAGATTCCCGGCCATCCGTCGAGCTGGAGGGGAGGGCAAGGCTCTGCCCTGGCGGCTGTGAGCCTCTCCTCCTCCTCCTCGCGCTGCTCTTCCTCGGTCCCAAACCTCCTCAGGCAGGAGGCTCCTCTGGGAATGCTGAGTTTCCATCAGAGCTCCCTCTGCAGCCGGGGCCTTCCCCAGTGTTGCACGGTGGGGAACTTTCCCGTTCCCAGCCTGAATCCATCCCTGTTTCATTTTAGAATCAAACCGGCTCTATCACGGCCACAGCTTCTGCTCCTGGACCAGCAGATGTGGCAGAGCACCAGTTGGAAAAGCCTCCCTGAGCCTTTGGATACTCTTCAGGCACCTAAGGAGCTTTTCTGACATCCCTGTGCAAATCTCCTCCCCCTGTGACCCCGCAGAGCTGCCCCAACCCAGCTCTCCCCTCCAGCAGAGGTTGCTTTTTAATATTTTAAAATATTTATTTATATCTAATAAACACGTATTTTTATATAAATAGATATTTATATCTATAATTTTATAATTTTTAGATATGCTTTTAAGTATTTAAATATATATATATACTTTTAGGTATTTTTTATATTTATTTCATTATATTGTTTCCTGCTGCATTCCAGCTGGGAATAACCCCCCTCATCCCACTGGAAAAGCCGCCAGCAGCTCCCAGGGCTCTGGTGCAAAGGGGTGAGGCTGTGGCTTCTCCTTTGGGGTTAAACAAGGTTCCTTTGCCCCAGGAGCAGCTTTGACTGTGGCACCTCTGATTGTCACAGCTCTCGTGGCTTTTACCCCAAACAGGAGCTGGGGGAGGAGGGTTGAGCCGGGGCTTGGGGCAGCTCCATCCCTGCTCCGTCCCCAGCACCCCTCCCACGGGACCCTCTGCCGGGCCCTCCCCATCGTAGGGACAAAGGCAGCAGCTGGGGCCGCCTCTGCCAGCGAGCAGAGAGGGACCAGCGCGGGGCAGAGGCCACAGCCCAGGGCTCCTGCGGGATGAGGCTCCTGAGCAGCCCTGATTGGATTTAGGGAGGGAAAAAATAGCCCAGGCGGGGCAAGGGCAGAGGGCAGGAGCCGGCAGCTGCTGATGGATGAGCTCTGGTGATTTTCCTTCATTTTAAACATGGGAAGAGTCTGGAAGGCAGTCAGCTGGGGAAAATGGCACGTGGGGCTGGGGCAGCACTGCCAAGGCTGGAAAACTCAGCCAGAGGAGACAAAAACCCGTGGAAAAGGCCGGGCAGGGCTGAGTGTTGTGTGCCTGGGGGTGCCTGGGTCCTGAGCTCAAAATTCAGGCTTCAAATTCCCCCTCTGGAGTGGTGATCCCATCGCTGGGCTGTAATTCCAAGCACTCTCCCTGCATCCCAAGTGCTTCCTGGCTTAAAGAGCATTCCCAAAAGCCCTGGGGTTGCCTTCCAGATCCCACTGTGAGGTCTGAGCCTGCAAAAGCTGCGAGGGCACTTTCTCCCGAGGATGATGGCAAAGCTGGGATTCCCTGGCAGGGATGGGGTTATCCAGGGGATTCCTGGCTCGTGCCTGGGGGTGTTTCATGCCCTGTGGTGCCCGGGAAATATCCCCTTGGCTTCACCCCCAGCGAGGGGCAGCCCTGGCAGGGACGGATGTGGGTGAGCAGCGGGTGCTGGAAGCCCCGACTGGCACAGGGATGCAGGAGATGGATTTCACCTCCTCGCTGGGTTGTTTTCTCCTTCTCCCACCACCTTCCCGCTGCACACAGGGCAGGAAAAACCTGGCAGTGGAGCGCTGATGGTGAGGACAGTGCTTGGGATGGCCCATCTCACCGGGAACACTTCAAACCCTCAGCTCTAATTGCCTCCTTGTAAACACCGATTGACTCGTTTGCTGCAAGCAAGTTCCTGCTGAAGAAAGCTCGCTGGAAGTCAGTTGTCATCACAGGGATGTCTCCCACACTTTGAAGTGTTTCTTGTTTTTCCCCCTTTTTTCTCCATAGTGATTTGAAAGGCGCCGACACAACAACTTTGTGAGGGAACACGGAGGCGTTTGTGGCACTGCCAGGCTCCTCAGGCTCCTGTGCCCAGAGGCTGCAGGGAAACCGGTCTGGCTGGGCCTGGTGGCCTTTTTGTTACCTGCAGCTCGATGGCAGCACCCAACTCCTGTCACCTGAAGTCCTTCCAGTGGTTTGCTGTCATCCCTGTGACAGCTTAGCTTAGGTTTAGTTAGACAGGTTTAGTTCCTTCCCTATTTCCATGGATCAAGTGGAGCTTGTTCCATCCCATCCCATCCCATCCCATCCCAACCTGATTTTATGGGGTCAGTTCCCAGCCAGTGGCTCCCACCGGCTCAGCGCAGAGACAGCCCTGGGATACCCATCCTAGGATTCCAGTGCTGGGATACCCATCCTGGGCACACAGCAGTGCCCCCACATCCCCACAGCCACCCTTCCTGGTGGTTCCTGGGTCCCCCCACAGCTCAGCCCCGAGGTCCAACCCCCCAGGGCAGCCCCCAGCCCCGGGTGCCACTTCCCAGCAGTTGCTCCATGCTGGAGGATTATTTCTAATCCCTCTATTTTTAGAACAATGCTGAAATCTGTTTAGTGCTGGAGGGATTTGGGGAAGAAAAAGACAAACACCAAAGAAAGAGGAGCAATTTTCTTTCTGATGCAGGAGCTGTCAGTGAAGGGGGTTTTGGGGGGTTTTTCGTTTGTTTTTTGGGTCTCTTTGTTGAGTCATATTTGTCTCTGAGAAGGAAGGAGGGAAGGAGGAATTGAGCTGTAAGGAAAAGCTCCAAGGGGTTGTCCTGGCTGTTCTGGGCATGGAAAATTCCACAGCAGCAGCAGCAGCAGGACCAGGTCACCCTGCTCCCCAAAATCTGGAGGTGGCCAGGCTTTCCCCAGGCAGGGGGATCCCCTGAGCAGGGGCAGACACGGAGCTCAGAGCAGCCCATGCACGGGAAGGAGCAGGAGAGCATCCGGGAGCGCTCAGCTTTTGGGAAAAACCTTTGGCAACACCAAGGGGACTGCAGGCGTTGGGGACCGTCCCCTGCCCACCCTGAAGGGCCTCGGTAACCAAGTCCCAGCTCTTTGCAGGGACTGCATCCTTCTCGGGGGAATTCCGGGCCAATTTTGGTGCTGGGCTGACCTCTAAGGGAGAGCTCCGTTATTGCAGCTCCTGGAATCCCAGGAGGGCTTGGATCAGAACTCCTTAAAGCCCATCCTTGGGCAGGGCCACCTCCCACTGTCCCAGGTTGCTCCAAGCCCCAATGTCCAGCCTGGCCTTGGGCACTGCCAGGGATCCAGGGGCAGCCCCAGCTGCTCTGGGCACCCTGTGCCAGGGCCTGCCCACCCTCACAGCCAGGAATTCCTTCCCGATATCCCATCATTCCCACATGTGGAAACAACCCAACTTTCACCCAGGAACGCTTGGATTCCCTGGCTGCCCTGGGATGTCCCGGAGCGGAAGCAGGGCAGGAGCTGCCGTCTGCCAGGCACCAGCTTTTCGTGTGTTTCCTCCCTTTCCGTGCTGCCAATAAAAGAGAAAATCCTGTTTTCCAAAGGAGGGCGGGCTGGGACAGGGAGCGCCTGAGGCTGGGCGGGCTCGGCACGAATGGGAGGGGACACTGAGGGGCTGGAGAATCCGAACGAGGATTTGATGTCCGAGCATTGCCCCTTGTCCCGCTCAGGTACCGTGGGGCCAGTCCCCAGCCTTGGCCAGAGCTGTGGCTGTCCCCACTGCTGCCCTCAAATGTCCCTTGGTGTCCCCACCGCTGCCCTCAGCTGTCCCCAAAGGCCCCTGAGGGGTGTCCTGGGGTCAGGCCAGGCTGGAGCAGGGATGTCACAGGGACAGGGTGCCCGGGACCCGCAGCACACAAATAACCCAACCCCTCCCAAAGCCACCCGAGCCCGGCTCTGTCTGTGCCAGGAGCCGGCTGAGGAAGGCTCCCTCCTCTTCCCCGCTTTGGGAAAGCACGGGAAGCGTTCCCGGGCATCACCTGGCACCTCCCAAAGGTGGACAGCGATTCCTCACTGCCCTTTCCCTGCTTCCCGCTGCTCCCTGCGGGATTTCTCCCTCAGTCCCTTTTCATGTGCTTTGCTCCACTCTGGTTTTGTTTTCTTTTCCTTGGGAATACCACGCCCAGCACAGAGGGGCTTTGGAACCCCCTGCTCCTCCTGGAGCCGTGCCGGGAGCCTCTGGGAGCCGTGCCTGCCTCCCTGCCAGGGCAAATCCCACCGGGATGGATCCCACCGGGCCCAATCCCACCTGTGTGCCCATGCTGAGGGCTCGGTGGCGGGAAGAACTGGTGTTTTGTCCCCCAAAATCCAATGAGAGAGGGCAGAACTCCCGTGGCAGGGAGTTCTGGGATCGGGATCTAGGGGGATGTGGAGTTCTGTGGAGCAGGAGAGCTGCAGTGGCCACATAACAGAGGAAAACTGGCTGTGACCAGGAATTTCTGGGAACTGGCTGCAAACCTGGGATCAAGTGACCTCAGTGTCTGTGCTGTGGCCTCAGCCTCGCTCCCTTGGCTGCCCATCCCAGAGGGACTTGGGTGAAGCTGTTGCTTTTTCCCCACGAGGAACTTTCCAGGAATTTTTTCCAGTTGGAACCAGGGTCTGATTTTGGTGCAGGTGCTGATGGAGCTGCTCCTCACATGGGGCTGAGCTGACCCTGCCAAAACCACAGGGATCCCTCGAATTCCTCCAGGAAGGAGCGTGACCCACTTGCTGCTGCAACCAGGTGTGTGGAAGGATTGTTTAAATTGGTTTAAAAAGCAAATAATAGGGATTTGGTGGATGAGCGGGAGGCTGGGAAGCAGAGCCAGGTAAATGAGCACAGCCTGACAAAGAAACCCCTGGTTTTTTGCTCTGGAATTAATGCTCATTCGGGGTGAGCTGATATCATTCCTGGTCACACTGCAGCTTTCCAGAGCCACCAGGTTCTGGGATAGGAGGGAGGCAGCATTCCTCACCATTTACTGCAAGAAATGACACCACAGTGGGGAATTGTGCAGCCAATGTTTCCAGGGCTGTTATTTGTGCCACAGGCTGTGTCAGTCACCGCAGCTCCGCACTGGGGGTGCTGGATCTGCTCCCTGGCTGGGGTTTGAGGGAGCTGGAGGGATGGGATGGCAGAACCATCCTGCTGGGTGAAGGAGCTCCATCCATCACCTCCAGCCAACCCAGACGGTGCTGGAGCAGCTCAGCAGCTCCCTGCCTCCACCAGGCTTTCCTGGGGATTGTGGCTCCATTTTCCCATTCCAGGAGGAGCTGCCAGGACTCCAGGAAACCCTTCCAAGGTCTGGCTGGGAGTGGTCGTGCTGCTGCTGTGGTGTTTGAAAATTTGCTCAGGGGAGAGCCAGGGCTGGGAGCTGCGGGGCAGGAACCTCCCCAAACACGAGGTACAGGATTTGCAGAGGGTATTTGGCACCTGAGGACGCTTTCCAAGGTGGGTGGGAGACTCCCCATTGCTCTGAAGGCTTTCATTTGGAATTAGGGGGTTTCTCCAGTGTGGGTTTTACCTCCAGCAGCATCTCCAGGGCAGCAGTAAGTGAAACGCCACGGTTTCAGAGCAGGCTGGATAAATACAGTTATTTCTTTCAGGCTTAAAACCAGCTGCAATATTTTGCAGGGTGCTGGGACCCTCCGTTCTCCCCTCTTTTCCCTGCTGGAGCAGCACCACTGCAGAACCCATGGAGGAGACGGATTCTCGGCGGATATTCCTGCGGGATCCGGAGATAAAAGAGCTCTTTGCCAGCATTCCACCTCTCTGCAGCTTCCCTGGAGCTGGGCCTGGAGCTTGTCCAGAGCCCCCGGTGTGCCCGTGGCCGGGCCGGAGCTGTCCCAGGGTGTCCCGGTGGCCGCAGGTGGCTCTGCCCGGATCCCGGAGCCGCTCCAGAGGGGCAGAGCGTGAGTCAGGCTGCAGAAATCTGCCCGGGGCTGCTCCCGGCTCCTGCCTTTGGAGACCGTGCCCATGTGCAGCGAGCACGCTGCGACTGGCCCGGGCAGAGCTGCCGAACTGGGTTGATGGTTTGGCACCCCCGGCACGGGGGAGCGGGGCTGGGGAGAGCCCTGGGGGCTCCTGCTCGGGCTCTCCAGCTCGAATCCCCAGCCCGGCTCAGGGGGGTGGTCCCACAAATGCCATCCCCTGCCTGGAGGCTTCGGGATGAGCTGTGGCCGGAGGGTGGCCCTGGAGAAACGTGTCCCCATGGGGAGGACGGCAAAGGATGGACACGAGGCGGTGAAATGGGGCTTTGGGTCCCATCGTGTCGCTGAGGGGTGACTCTGGCTGCCCCCTCTCTGCTCGCTCTGCCCTCCTGGCTCCCAGCACCATTTGCTTTGCAAATGCGGGAGAGCACAGCTTCCTCCTCCCCGAACAGAAATTAATGAGATTGCAGCAGTTCGATGTTAAAAGCGCAGTTCCCAGAATCCCAGGGTGGGGAAACGGGGAGAATTTGGGTGTTTCCCTGATCTTCCCTCAATGCTGTTTTCCTGAGAGATGTTTGCAGGGCAGCTGCAGGAGATGTGGATTGGTGAGTGGATCTCACAGAGGAGTGATTTGCTGTGAGTTTAGTGAGTGGATCCCACCAGGATCATCCCCTCCCGGGCACAGAGGGGTGTCGGGGCAAGCACTGGGATCCTGGAGCCCCAGCCCTGGCTCTCATCCACCCTGTGCTATTAATAACCCCCTGTGAGGCTGCCAGGCCGGAGGAAACGGAGGAAGTGAAGTTAATACATGGAAATGTTTCCTTGTTTTCCCACTTGCTGCTCGGGGCTGGCCTGCTGCTCCCTGTCATTCTCGTCCAGCCCGGGCTGTGGCTGGGCTCAGGGGCTGGGTGGTGCTTCTGGGAGAACCCACTTTGGGAAAAAGTGTTAAAGAATGGGGATTCTGGGGATACAAGAGGGAAAGGAATGCTTAAGGTGTGTTGGAGCTGCTCAGAAAGAGGGAGGGGGCTGTTCCCTGGGGCGAAGGGGGAAAAAGGCACCTTTCCTTGTGGATTTGGGGCCAGTCCCGTGCGGGATGTGGAGCCTGGAGAAGCAGCCCGAGCTGTGCGGGGCCGGGGCGATGCTCCGTGACTCAGCCCCGCCGCGCTTCCCTCGCCGGCAAGTCCCTTCCTGCGGCCACCGGGACGGGCTGAACCCCCGCAGCCCCCTTTCCACCTCTCTGCCTTATTCCTGCCCTTCTCCAGGTGGATATTGTCCCGGGGGATGGACGCTGTCCCGGCTGGATGCTCTCCCGACGGCTCGGGGCTCTGACCCCAAGCACACCTCGAGGTTTCCCCAGCTTCTCCCGCAAATCCCAAAGGCTGGCGCGGGGCAGAGCACGGGCTCCGTCTCTCCTCGGCGTGGGGCGGGTTTGGGGGATGTGCGAACTCTTGGTGTTGTTTGCTGTTTGTTTATTGTCAAGACAAGATCCTCCTCAACGCGTTCCTGGGTGGAGCAGAGCCAAAGGATGGAGCTGGAGTCCAGGAATGCTCTGGGATGGAAGGAAATCCCTGCAGTGGATGCTCCACGTGTAGAAACCTCCACAGATGGAGCAGCACGTCAGTCCTGCAAAGCGAGGCCAGAGAAACGGGGACACCAAGAAACATCCTGCAAACTCTCTGCTGAGTTATGGAAAACCAGCCAGGAACTGCAGCAGGAAGAGTTTCCTGGAAGCCGAGCAGCTCCAGGGATGTGCCCCACGCTCAGCTCTCACCTCGGGGAGTTCATCCTCCGGGTTTCCCACCCTGGATTTGTTCCTGCTGAGGTTTGCCCCCGCTGGGCTCTGGCGGCTCTGGTGGGTGATGCTGAGGCAGCTCCTGTGTTGCTCCAGGAACGCACTCCCGGGCTCGTTCCCCTCCCTGAAAAATTAACCTTGCAGAGAAGGAATAAGCGAGGCCCAGGGCAAGGAGTCACCCCTGAATAAACACGGGGAGGGTGCAGGGGACAAGGAGCACAACGAGCCCTCATGACAGCACCAATCGGGCGTTAATGAGCGTGGTTTGGCGATGAGCAGAGCTTTTCTCTGCCCCATCCTCCCTCCAGCCATCAAAACGTTAAACGGAGGAAAAACCAAACTCTGTCTCTTGCTGTGGGTGGGCCTGCCTTATCTTACCTTATCTTTGGGAAACCAGGCCCTGGGTGATGGGTGCCAATGCCGGGGTCAGGGCACCCATCCCCTGCCCGGACTGGGGGCACCTCCCCCTGCACCCCCTCCTGTGGGGCTGGAGCCGAAGGGGTGAGCTTTATTTAAAACGCGGTGTAAATCTGCTGCTGGGCACTGGGATGTGTCCGGCCCGCTGTCCTGCACCCGGCATCACACCCGCGGTGGCTAAAGGGCAGCTGTCCCCAAGCTCCTCAGGGCCACCACACCCGTCCATGGGCCACTTAATGAATTAATTGTAGGCTCTGAAAGCGGGTTTTTGGGCTAAGCCACCCAGTGCCTGCCTCCTCTGAGTCCCCACATCACCATCAGCTGAATTTAAGCCTCAAATACCAGTCATAGGTATTTGTCCATCCTGAGAGCCAGAGGGAGCACCAGAAAAACAACAAAGTGAGAAACTGCCTGTTTTTAGGGGGCTGCATCTGGGTTGGACTCCCAAGGTGGGGTGGGGGGTGTTTCTCTCCCCGAGCAGCCCCCTGTGCCATGCTCGAGGGGAGTTCCTGGGATTCCCTGCCTGGATCAGGGCATGGCACCAGCTGCTATCCAGGCAAATCTGCAGCGCGTGCCCACCTGGGAGCTCTCTGATTTGATGCCCGGCTGTGGTGGGAGGCTGCTGGGACCAGGTGTCCTGTCTCAGCTGGAACTATTTGAGCTAAATGTAACAGAAAATGAAAGAAGACAAGAAACTGCTGGGACCTAATACGGGTAAAAGCGAAGGAATAAATCGGGAGTATGGAAGTGCCGAGCCCTTCGGGGCAGGGGAAGGAGCCTGTAGAACCTGCTCATGGGGTCTGAATTCAAAATGAGGATGTGTGGGTCCATGACCTCGTGTTTTCATGGATTTCAGTGCACACATCACGGATGGAGAGGTGTGAGACCGCCAGCGGGTTGAGAGCGGCAAGGACTCCAGGTTATGGGGTGGGGTGACCCCATGGCAGTCCCTCCCCTGCGTGCCTACCAGGAGAGGCTTATCAAGACCCACTTCTCCTCAACCAGGGCGTTTTGCAACCCACCCAGCTGTAAATCTGAACCCCTGTAGAAGCCTGAAGTCTCCTCGGCAAGGCAGCTGCAGTTCTGTGGGGCTGAGCTCCCCACAGGCACCCCAGCAGGGAGCAGTGGGGATGCCTTAATCATCTTTAATCACATTTTCTGACTCCTCCATCACTGCAGAAGCGTTGTTTGGGTTTCCAAGAGGCTGCTAATTCCTTATCACTTTTGTTTTGTGTTTTTCACACTTCAGAGATATTGGAGGAGTCGCATTTGATGGCCCTGGGGGTGGTTGTGTCCTTGGATGGCACTGGAAGCAAAGCATCTGCTGGGGGAGAGGTGAGGAGGGAGGAAGGGGCTGGATGGTGACAGGGGAGGCCACCCCATGGCCCTGTCTGGTGGGTTGTGTTTGAAATCTCAGGGCTGCTACATCATCAAAGCTGGGGTTTAGGGGGGAAAAAGGGCTGGGGGGTGTGAGGTGTTACCTTCATCCCTTTGGGCATGTCAGTGTTGCTGCCCCTGGATTTTGTGCTTATTGTGATTTTTCTTTTCCTATTTTATTTAATGCATCCCAAGGTTTTCTTCAAGCCCAGCTTACACAGCTGCGTGACCCCCTCAGATTTTCACCTTTCCTGGAAAACAGAGCTTTTAGCTGCTTCCCACGAGGAAGAAAACAGGAGATGACACAGCTTAATGTTCCAAGTGGGAATATTAACTGCAATTTGGAGCAGAGCCCCCATTTCCCCAGTCCCAGGTGTCTGATCCCCAGGACGGCAGCTCTGTGGGTGAGTCCCGTGGTGTTTATGGGATGGGGAGGGGGCTGGATGTGACCCCTGTGTGGCACCAGCAGGGCTGAGCTTTCCTTGGGAGATCCCTCAGCCTCAAATGCTGCCCTGCCACGACGCTCTTCCGTCAGATGTTGGTTCCTGGGGGGAACTGGGATGGAATTTTGGCCCTCACATTAACTCCCCATGAATGGGCCAATGGCACAGGGCATGAAGGAGCTTCTTGCTGCCTCTGGTGCATTTCAAGTGGTTTTTTGGCTTTGGTGCATCATTGAAACCATTGGAAAAACAGGCGGAAAGCTCTGCGCTTGTGCTCCTCCACGGAGTGATTGATATGATGCTCCCAATTACACTTAATTGTGGTTATCCCATTAATAACAGCCTGGTTCTGCGGCACACACCTGCCTCGCCATGGGAAACACTGTTAACATAACTTAAAACACCAATTACACGCGATGGAAAAGCAGCAATTAAATCCACTAAGCCTTGTCTAAATAATTATTTCATTTCCCTGTAATATTTTTAATGTTGTAGAGGCTGTTTCTTAAAAGCAATTCTTTTATTTGTGTGATCTCATATTTATCCATGTAGGAATATGGACGGAGAGCAGGATGGAGAGCATGCCTGGGTTTGCAGGGATTTATGGAGAGGGGGATGTGTGGTCAGGGTGGGAAAGCTCTGCCTTGTCATTTTAAGCTCTCAATGTTCAAAAAATGCGTGGATGTGGCACTTGGGGACAGGGGTTGGTGGTGGCCTGGGAGAATGGTTGGATTCTATGGTGTGAGAG
>NW_024581134.1:6321687-6341551 GCF_017639235.1 Corvus kubaryi | reverse complement strand
TTTTAAAACGTTTTTGAATTTTTTTTTTTTCCAACATTTCAACTTTCCGACGCCAGCGCAGAGTTTTGCCCTGATCGCCGGGACCGCGTGAGCGTGCGGCGCCGAGGCCATGCGGTGAGCGAGGTAAGAGCGGGGCTGGCACCGACACCGGGGCTGGCACCGGGACCCCCGGCCCCGTCCCGGGCTGGGGCTGCCCCCGGAGCCGCGACTTGAATGAGAGCAAAGGGCCGCACCCACTTCTCTTTGTGTTCTGACCCCGTAACTCCGTGTCACCCCCGCGCAGGTACCTGCGGGACAATCCCTCCTGTGCCCCAGAACGGTCCCAAAGCCGCGAAGTTCGGATTAGTTTCGGAAGGCCCCCTTTTTTTTATATAACGTCACATGGGAATCTTTTCTTTGTTGGGGTTTTTTGGCTGTGTTGGAGCTGCTGAGGAAGCACCAGCTCGAAGCTGAGTTCTTGCCGCGGGCCCGGGTCTGGGTTTATTTTGCACCGTGTGTGTCAGAATGGAGCGGCTTGAGCCTGGTTTACACTCATGTAACTCCCGAAGAACTGGGTCATTGCTCGCCCAGGCTGATTCAAGGCGTGTTTGGTTCCAAGAGAACATTTCTGTGGGCTCCGGTGGGAGTTCCGTGGTCGGGAGCGTTCACTTCTTACTGGTTTTAGTGGTCTTGGGGAAGCTGATGGGGCAGCCTCGGTGCGGAAGCCTTACTCAGGTGTTCACAGAGCCTGGCTGGAGGGCTCCTGATCCCGCCTCCACCTTTGTGGGTTTGTTTTACACCTGAACATTTATGAGATGAGAGATTTCAAAATGCGGGGATTAAGGGCTGATGTCACCTCCCTGCTCCTCCCTCGGGTTTTGTTATAAAACAAGGCACGGCTCCTTCCCCGCAGTGACGACAGAGCGGGCAGCAGCTCCGTGTTGCAGGGGAGCGGGCTGCGGTGCCCAGGTCAGCCCTGATCCCACGGGCTGGGCGGTAACAGGTTATTAAACCCTCGCTCTGCTGGATCCAAACGTACCGTAATGGTTAAATCGAGTGTTCATGGAATGCTGCTCACTCCCTCCGCCGTATCGGCTCTGCTCGGCTTTGGGGAAAGTAAAAGTGCCAAGTTTAGGTCTGTTACTGTAAGTGCTGGAGCAGGTGGATGCTCTGCTGGAGCCCCTGCACAGAGGATTTGGGTGCCCTCCTGCTGTGCTGAGGGTGCCCAGTGCTTGGAGGATGGATGGCTCTTTCCAGTGGCATTTGGTGCCTCATTGACCAGACAGGGACCGGGAGTGCTGAATTTCTGCTGTGCCACCTCGTTTTCCTGGAATGAATTTGATTTCTGTGCGTTGCAAGGAGAGCTGATGATGTGTTTGTGTTGGGGTGGAGAGGGGACACTGTGCTGCCCCGCATCCGTGGCATCCAGGGAAGCTATGGACTCGGAGCAAACCCTCCTGTCCTCCCGTGTGACACTGATGTGACCCCTGTGGCCTCAGGGAGGGCTCTGTCGTTGAGAGAGGCGACAGTGACCTTGCTGCATTGCTCTCCTCCTGCACAAGGAGCTGTCCCAGAGCCCAGGAGCTTGTCTGGGGGGGACTCCAGGAGCTCTGGGTGGTGCCATCGCTGGCACAGGTGGGATGGGATGGTGCAAGGGAAGAAGCTGCTGGTGGGGAGGAGGAAGAGGCAGGTGCATCATCACAAGGGGAGGGAAAATGCCTCCTCTCCTGGGGGGAGCCTCCTGATGAATTCAGCTGGAAGTGCTGCAGAAAGGGCTCCTTTGGAAAGATGAGTCTGGAAACTGTGGTTGTATTAAAAGCCACAGGTGCAACAAGTTGATTTCTGATCCTTTGCTCCATTTTTGGTTCATCCCACACAAACCATTATTTCTTCCCATCCTGGTTCCCAAGCACTGGAGGCTCCTGCCCGCTGTTCCTGCTCGTTTTCCTGAGTGCTAATTGCTCTCAGCATCCTGTTCAGGGTTTTTTTGTTCTCTCCAGCTTGCAGGCTCCTGTGAAACTTCCAGGTGAAGTTTGAGAGTGGGTTTGCTTTTTGATTTACCTTACTAAAAGGTAATTTTCTACTCAGAAATAGTCTCGAGGATCCCAAGGAGCTGAAAACCCCACAGTGAATTACTGCAGCCCAGTGGCACTTGGAGCAGTCATTTCTGCCTGTATTCCTCCAACTCTTTGTGTCTTGTGATCCCAGGGCTTCCCCAATTTTTGAACTGATATCAGCTGATTTAATAAAATCCCTCTGCCTCAGGATGGGTGGGTGCTGCTCCCACCCCAGCCCCCTCCGTGGGCGAGGTTCCTGCTGGCACCACAAGCCGGGGATGTCACCACGTGTGCTGCCCTGTGGCCCCTGCCAGCCTTGTTTCAGGGCATAACCGTCACCAAGTTTGATTTTTGTGGGGTGTTTTTTAATGAGAAGTTTGTTGTATTTGGCTTTCTTGCATCCAACACGCCATGGCTGTGGGAAGGAGGTTATTTCTGGGTTGGTGCTGACATTAGCACACAGTATTAATTTTCCGTTAAATGACAGATTTATTGGAGTTTTCTTCATCTGCACAGTCTGACCTGGAAACCTGAGCTGGAATTTGCCAGAAGGGGGCATTTTGCAAACATCACAAAGGATTTTGGTGGCGGGGAGATGGGCAGGGTGAGCTGGGCTGGGGAATTGGGCAGCGATGCGTGTCTGGGAACCACGGACTTTTGGGGAAAATTCTTGTGCAAATAAACACTAACAAATGAATTTTGGGTCATTTAGTGCTGAGGGCTGAGTGCAGGGAGACCAGTCCCACTGCAGCCTGCTGGCTCCAAGCAGTTGTTAAAATAAGAAACTGTGGAATAGCCTTGGATTTTTTTTTTTTTTCCCCCCCAAGGAAACCATTTAAAAATGCATTTTCCAGTCATCTCCCAGTAATTGTTTCTTGCTGTAGGTTGAGCTCTGGTATTCTTGCATGAGGTTTCTCCGCTCTTCTTTTTGGGAAAGAGGGTTTGGAGCCCACAGCTCTGTGTCCCCTCTGTCGGAATGTGTTGCTGAGCTGCCGTTGCTCATCCTGACCCTGTCCTGCCCAGTAAAGCCAGTCCTTCACTGTGGCACACCAGGAGCTGTGCTGGGGCTCTGGGGGTTGGTCTTTTACCTGCAGTGTGTGTTGGATTTGGGCTTGCAGGCAGTGTGTGCTTTCCAGCCTCACCATCTCTGTCCTCACCTCTTCTGTCCCCATCCCAAACCCAGAACCCCTCCTTAATCCTGGGATCAAGGCTTGGCTTTCTCTGCCCTTCAGCATTTACCTGCTGCAGGTGCAGGGGGTATTTTAGAGGCTGCTGGGGTCAGCCCTGCCCTGTGCTCAGCCACAACCTCAGCTGGTGGGAGCTGCTGTGTGAGTGGGAACCTCATCCCATCTTCACTCCTGGGGAGAACAAGGCAGAGACAGTTAGGTGAGCTCATCCAAGAAATGGGGTGAAAACCTTGTTTCTGTTTCCCTGGTTTCCTCTTTGACGTGCCAGCTGCTGGGTTAGAGTTTTGTGTGCTAAATCCAGCAGTAAGGGACTGAACCTGGCCAGTTGTGCTCATTCCAGGAGGTCCCATGGAGGTGCTGGAGCATCCCCAATTGTTCAGGATTGCTGCTAAGCCAAGCTCAGGTGCCATCACCCGTTTCCTGAGCTTTTATCTTCTGCAGTAAATGCTGAACTCTGCACATCCAGAGCGATGGGCTTCCTAGGGTGATGGGGAAGGTGTGCAGAAACAAAACCGAATCTTAAAAACACCTTCCTGCCACTCCTTCCTTCTTCCCAGGCTCAATTTCTGTCCCAGTTTCTTCCCTTTCTCCCCCTCCGTGGTGTAGGGTGATGGAGAGTGGTGGCTGTGGCCAGCTCATCTCACCTTGGCTCTGCCCCTCCTTCCTTCGCAGGGCACTCCTTGCACTCTTCCCCTGCTCCAGCCTGGGATCGTCCACTATTCCTGCTTGGCTGTAGGAGCTTGTTCTTGGCTTTTCTCAGTGTTTGGGATTTTCTCCGTGTTTGGGGCTGTGTTAATCCCTCATTCCAGGCAGAAACTCCAGCAGGTCAGCACTGGAGCATTTTGGACGCAGTTGCTGCCTCTGGTGCCTGATGCCATCGGCTGCCCTGTCCTTGCTGCACCTGTGCCATCTTTCCAGGAGAGATGGGGAGATTTCCACGAGGCTCCTGCACTGCTCAGGTTCACCCCTGAACCTGGAGATTAGAGCCTCCCAAAGCCCAGCCTGCTCTGTGCCGCTTTCCCAAGCACTGCAGGATATGAAACATCCGTGAGAGAAAAGCCAGGTCCAGATGTTGCAGAGGGCTGCTGTGATAGTGGGTTATCCACAGCCATTCCCGGGCTTCATGGCTTCTGTTCCGAGCTGCTGCTGTGGTTCTTTCCCTGCTTCCCAGCCTGGGCTCGGTTGTGGTGCTTTGCCTGTTGCCAGAGGAGCATCCCAGCACGGCCAGGAAGCTGGAGGGGCTGCCCTGATGCTGCGTTCCCGTGGCAGAGCTTTCCCAGGGTGTTTTCTCCCGGGAGCTGGCGCGCGCCGCCGCACAGGAAATTCTGGTTGCACCATTATTGCGGAGCCTATTGTTTGGGGCAAGGGCAGGATTCGGGCTTGCTCACATCCTCCAGTGTCTCGCTGTGCTGAAAGGATGTGGTGGAACGGCCAGGGCTGCCGGAGGAGCGGGGAGCTCCGAGCTGGTTTTGTGCAGAGTTCACGCTTAGCCCAGATCCCTGCGTTTCTGCCCAAACCCGCCCCTCTGGTTTTTTTATGGGAAACCTCGGGGTTAAGGAAAACTTGGAGTGAAGATGAAGCAGGGCATAGTCATTTGGTGCAGTTTGCAGGGTTCTGCTGCTTAGCCCGCTCCTGTCTGGGGGTGGTGTGGAGCAGGCACACCTTGAGGGAGGTAAAATCAGAGTTTGGGGGATACAGGCCCCACCAAGTGCTGCCTTTGAGATGGCAGCACACGTGGCCTGGATCTCAGCATGTGTGTAGGCAGGCAGAGCACGTGGCAGCTCTGTTTTCACCTGCTGCAGCCTCGTGGCGTGACCAAGGCTGTCTGTTCACCTGGCCGTGCCTCAGTTTCTTATCAGAGCATTGGAGCGAGCTGCTCTGCCTGTGTTTGCTTCCACTTTACCTTTTTCCCTTAACTAATCTTTGTGGCTTTGATGGTTGGCAGTGATAGCTGCCTTTCCCAGGCTGGGCTCTGCGGGTTGCAAAAGCTGCTCCTCGCTCACCCGTGTGAGCCACAGCTCCTTTCAGGCAGGGCTGCCTGGGATGTTTGGGCTGGAGCAGGAGGATCCCAAAGCTTTGCTGTCCAGACTGTGTGGGGGCTGACTGCTCACTCTCCATGGGTTTTTCATTCCCTTTTGGCTGCCATCCCAAAAGAGGGAAGGCACCAAACCGGGGCAGGCGTAAAGAGCGAAGCTTGCACGTGTGATGTTCCTCTGCTGCCACATGCCAGGGCAGAATTCAGCTTGGATTTTTGCTGCCCCAGTAGAGCCCTGGGGAGCCTGTGCAGGCAGCCAGTCCCCTGTGCACAGGCTGCACGGAGCTGCCCTGCACAGGCAGGGAATTTGCTGCTGGAATTTTGTCCCGGTGCACGTGAGGAGGAGGTGTGAGCCCTGTGGATCCAGGAGCTGCGCACTGGGATGCTCTCACTGCACGGGCTGTGGGGTGAGGCTGTGCTGGACTGTGGGGCAGGGCGGCTGAGCTGGCATGGGAAAGGGAACCAAGCTGCTTCTGGGCCGTGTCCGTGCTGCCACGTGCCTGGCAGAGGGATGGGGAGCCTGGCAGCAGCCGTCCTGTGTCCCTCAGCTGAACAAGCCACACTGGCAGTGGCTGTAGCTCATCTGCTGCTGCTCTCTCGCTGGCACAGGGCACCAGCTGATGCCGTCCCGCTGCCACTGGGCTGGCATTGTCTACCAGGGGCCTCCCGCACACTCAGGGCTTGTTTGAGAGAGCCATTAATCAGTTTAAAGCTGCCCCGTGGCACTCGTGGCTGTAAGAAGTGCCTATTGTGTGTGGGAACAAGGGCACCGATGTGAGCGAGCGGCTGCTGGCCCGCACGGGAACTGTGTCACTGGAGGGGTGAGGTCACACGTCCTGCTGGACTGGGGTGGCTGTGGAACCTCCACAGCTTCAGCTGGGCAGTTGGGCTTCACCATGGCACTCTCTGGCCTCCTTCGGCCAGGCTGGTGCAGGGGGTGGCACCAGGGTCCTGCCTGAGCTCAGCAGTGCAGCTGAGAGTGAGAGGAGGAGGAGGATGAGAGCATCCACCAGGGGTTTGGGCAGTGAAAGGTGTTGGGTTTGCACTGAAAGGGCTCTTCCCATCCAGCAGCCCCAGTCTGTTACCATCTTCCCATCCCTCCCTTGGACTGTGGGGAGCTGGACAACATTCCTGCGTGCAGAGCACGTCCTACACCGCTGTGTGTGTGCTGGAGCTGGGAAAGGCTCTGCCAGCTGTGAGAGCAGGCGAGCAGCACACCCTGTGCCCCCCTGCAATCCCACTGGGAGCATCCACGTACGGGTAACGGGGAAAGCTGGGAGAAGCAGCAGGGCTCAAGGTGGTGGCCTTGGCATCTCCACGGAGTGCCCTGTGCCCCATGGTGTGGGTGATAGCAGCAGGCTGAGCACGGCCCCATGGTGTGGGAATGCTGAGCAGGGCCAGGATGGGTGCCCGGGAGCCCACCTGAGCCTGGGGGATGCTCTGTGCTCTCTGTCTGTGTTTTCCAGGGAGATTTTACACACCACTGGCTGATGAGTTGACTTTATGTGGTGTAAGTCCTGCCAAAACAATTTCTTCCTGTTATTGCTGCTCCAGTTTTAGAGAAGTGATAAGAACCTTTTGCAGGGACCTGGTTTCTCCCAGGGGCTCTGCTGCTCTGAGCTGGGAACTTTGAGCAGCTGTTCCTGGGGTGACTTTTCTTCAGTCCTTCAGCTGAGTTTCCAAGTTAGATTTAGTTAAATGATTTAAGGAACGTCTGAGTATAGTCAGTGTAGGGTCTCTCTGCAGCCAGATGGATCTGGTTCATTTTGAGTGTTATTTCCCATGAATTATCTCTTCAGTTGCCCAAGGAGGTGGTTAATTAGAGGCACAGACCTTGAAGACAAGGCTTGTGTTAAAATGTATTGAAATGAGAGCTGGGACAATCAATGTGAGGCTTTGCTTGGATCTGGACTGGAGTTGCGGCACCATCCCAGGGCTCAGCCCTGGTGCCTTCAGCTGATGGTTCCTCTTGTCCCAGCATTTTGTCACACCATTTCGCAGATTTTTAAGGCCAGGTCTTAAATATTCCAATGGGAGTGAGAGTGGATCTTAAACCCCCTTCTGCTTGGTTTTAAATTCATTTTGAGTGAACAAACTGAATCTAAAGCAGAGCCACCAGAAACACAGAATCCCAGAATGGTTTGAGGTTGGAAGGCATCTTAAAGAACATCTTGTTCCAGCCCTGCCATGGGCAGGAACGCCTTCCTCTGGAAGGTTTGTGGGGCTGCAGCGTGGCCCTGTGCCAGGCAGTGCTGGATCAGCTGTGGTGACTTATGATAAAGGAATAATTCCGGGTTTCCCAGCAGCAAACACAGTGCCAGGGCTGGGAGGGCTCCGGCCGCCGCCGAACAATCGGGATTGAACAGGCTGCACTCGTGTTCTGAGAGCAGGCTGCTGGGAGGAAGGAAAAACAGGAAAAAAGGCAGTTAGTCACTGGGGTGAGGTGCTGCCCCTCTGCACAGGGTGGCAGGGCTGTCCCAGCTCCCTCAGGTATGGAGAGTGGGGTGGAGGGTGAGAGAAATGGGGGCCACAAAGCCCCTTGTAAATGCAAACATTTGAGCCAGGAGGGTTCTGCCAGGAGGGAGGGAGCTGAATTCCTCAGCTGGGCTGTCCACAGGGACCTTTGGCCAGGTGTGATGCTGGGAGCTGTGTAGATGAGTTGGTGTTTGTGAGCAGGGATCTGCTGCAGCAAGAGCCAAATCTTTGTTTCTGACTCGTCAGTGGTTGATGTTTTCTCACTGTGGCCTGCAGCAGCAGTGCCTGTAATTCTCCAAGGAATTCCTTCCTAGGAAGTCCTCTGTGGCCCCTCTCTGGTCTAGAATTGGGCCCTGTGACTTCTTGCCATAATAAATAAAGCCAAGCATTTAAATAAACTTTTGTGAAGATAATGCGTTGGTAGGAATATTTGTATAAAATGGGAGTAAATAAATGACATTTAAGCCCATGTTTGACACAACTAGAAACGGTTTTCTCCAAGACACAGAATACTCCATAATTGCTCCTGAATGAAGTTCTTACCCCTTTCCTCTGAAGGGTTTGCCCTTGTCCAGAGTACAGGAGGGAAGCAGCAGGTTATGTGGAAGTTACGTGATCCAGGCTGGCTTGTTCGTACTCCTTAAAGCTCCTCTGTGATCAGTGGGTTTTGCACCCTTAAAGGATGAGGACAATGCCATGAAAATGGCCTTTAGGATATAGGGGGAGTCTCTTCCTGTGATTTCAGGCTGGAATGTTGTGAGTGATAATTACTCTGTAATCTTTTCGGGCACCTTGCTTTGATTCCTGGAAAATCTCGCTTCTATTTACAGCTACAGTGGAAGTGTGTTTAATAAGACAGACTTAACTTAAAGAAGAATTTTTTTTGGGAAGAGCTTTGCAGGACAAATCCATGGAACATGGATTGATTGTTGGATGCTCCTTGAGGCAGAAGATCCAAAGCATTGCCTGTCTTCCCTCAAACACACAAAATGAGGTGCAACTTTGGCTGGAAGCAGGAAGGAACCATGGATTTAGGTGGTGTTGGAGGACCTTCCTCATTCTTTCTATCCCCTCTGCAGCATGAGGATAACACATGGCAAGGATGAATAATGAGATCCCTAATCTGAGTTTAGTTTAGACACCTAAATACGTGCTGGAGCATGTCAGTGGGAAATCTGACTTTGGTGGTAAGGGCACAGCTCTCCCCCCTGGGAGGGAGCTGGGTGAGGGGTGTCTGGGTGGGAGCATTTTCTGAGTGTGCAGGAGGGTTTCTGGAGAAGCAACAATCTGGGATGGGATCTTGTGCAGAGCCCAGCCAAGTGCCCTTCAGAGCCTGCTGTTCATCTGCTTTTTGCTGATGGTAGAGAGCTGGGCTCCAGCCTCACATGGCTGCAGTTGTGATTTTGGACTGTGGAGGTGTGGGGAGACCACGTTTTAAGCTGGATAAATCAGATTTGGTCTGGAGGCTGTGGAGCTGCACTGCTACAGAGATGGGTCAACACCTTGTGTTCCTGAGTTGGAAAGGACCCACAAGTCCAGCTCCTGGCCCTGCATGGGACAGTCCTCAAAATCACTGTATAACCCAGCTCCCAGAGGAGATGCTTAATTAACTTATCTCTTCCTTTGTGCCTTTTCTGCTCGTACACCCTGCTGCACTGGGAGCCAGGGGAGGGGCAGCTTGGGAGGGAAGTGCAGCACAAGCTTCTGCCAGGCCTGGAAACAAATGAAACAAGGGCGATGCCTTGGATGTGAGGATCACAAAGATTTCTGTGGGTTTCATTGATTTTCATTGGGTGCTTCATTCCTGCCCCATTCCTGCCCTCCTGGACCTGTTCTGTCACCCACTGGGGGCTGTGGGCAGAGGGTCACTGCCTGACCTGTGTTTCTGTGTCCACAGGCAGGACTGAAGCACCCACCTGCCCCTGTGCCAGCCCTTCTCGATTGCTGTGTCCTTCAGGGAGATCATCCTTGGCACGCTCTGTCAGGTTTCTTGATTTTCTTGCTGCAGGTAGTTGTGAAATAGCAGCTGCTCTGCAAGTGCCACTGCTGGGCTGGCACTCGTTTGCCTGCTTCTGTGGGGAAGAGAGAGAGTGAATTAAGGACAGATAAGAAAAAGAGGGATTAAAGTCAATGGAAGATCCTTCTGGTTCTGTGGGAATTGAGTTTTGCCCAGGTTTTCTGCTGGACAAGCCCATATTCTTTAATTAATTTTGTTTTTTGAGCATGTCTGTTGTTTCCTTTGAAGGAAGAAGGGGTCACTTTTTCCACACTGCTGACGTGAGTGGTGAATCACAGTGGTTGTGGGAAGGTGCTGTCACTGGGATCAGTAACCTGTCAGAATATTTGCTGCCTTCATCCCGATGTCCTGAGGCGCTTTGCAGCCCGTGTGCCAAAGGGTTGGGTATGACCACAGCTCAGAATGCACTTCTGATGCTTCTCAAGGGGGATGGGCAGGAAGGATTGACTCCTTCAAGATTCTGATTTCCAGGCAGTGCTGTAGCCTGTGGATGGGAGGTCATTTCACTACAGGAAGGAAATGTGTCAGCACGTAGCAAAGACCCAGCGCATGGTCTGGAAGCCGAGGGGGTTTTGCCTTGGTGCTCCAGCCAAGTGAAAGGCACAGCTCTGGAGGGACATGTGGAGAGGTCAGCAGGTTTTGTGGATGCTGGCAGTGCTGGGGAGCTCCTGGGAGCTGGGGCTGCTGCTGCCCTGCCTGTGCAGGCAGGTGGAGCCTGCGTGGGAGTTCCTGCAGCTCCTGCACCTGCTGAGCAGGGTTTGAACCCCAGCACTGAGGAAACACGAGCTGGGGTGCCCTGGCTCGCTGCACCCTCCACAGGCTGCACATCCTTGCAGAACTCGTGTCCTTGTCTTTTCCAAGGATTTGCAGCCTCATGCCTGGCTGCTGTGGAGCTCCAGGGCTTTCCAGAGCTGTGGAAGGGTATTGCTGCTGCTCAGCCTTAGCTGAACACTGTCACCTATAAAGAATTTAGGTTTGTGTGACATGAGCTGGCAAATCAAGATGTTGTTGTTTTTTGCCTGATAGCAATGTTTGGATATCCACGCCGTGCAATTTCCTGCAGAAACTAGATATTGCCTGCACATGTTTCCCAAACTGTTTGTGTTTTAAAGCCTGGCTGAAGTAGCAGGTGTGCCGGGCTCATCCTTGGACCTGCACCTTGGAAAGGATGGGCACTTTCAGGGTGACTGATCTTCTCCTCCCCTGCTTGTGGCTTTTGTATAGACCTTTGCTACACATGGCAATAAATTCACTTGCTGTTGAAAAGGAGAGACTAGAATATACAGAATATAGAAAAGGGTGAAATAGAAAGGTGCCTCATACTCAGAACACAATCCCAACTCCTTGTAAAGAAGATTCAGGTTTTGTTCCATAAATAGGGACAAAGGGAACCTTTAGTTGCTCCTGCTCTGCTGAGCTTTGAATCCTGAAAAAAAGGGGTGAGCATGCTTGGGGAGAGCAGGGTGGGCAGGCAGAGGAGACACGGCTGTGTGGCCACCTGTGCCTGCACAGCCCCATCCCTGTGGCTGGGGAGCGTGGCAGGGGCAGAGGCAGGAGATGAAAAGCTCATCAGCAGTGATGCTAATTGGATGTGATGTTGGTTCCCTGCATGGCCCAGCGGAGTGTGGCCGGCTCGAGCAGGCCCTGGAGCGTGAGCAATGGGAGCTGACAGCCCCTTTTGCAGGGCAAAGCCACGCTGTGGACACGGTGCATGGCCAGACAGGGGCTGTGCTCCCGGTGTCCCTTCACCTCGGCGTGGTTGGTTTAGTGTCCGTGTGGGATCGTCCTGGTGGGCTGGCGTTGGTAAACTGTGGATTTGAAGTCTTGGGTTAGGAGATGAGGACCAGGCTGGGCTGTACAAATGCAGGATAACTCATCAAGGGCAACATTCCCACCAAGTTTGGGCTCCAGACATCACCCACCCACCCACCCACCCGTAGGTCCTGCAGAGCATCGCTGTGTGCCAGCCTGGGCTCAGCGTGTGCTGCTGGTTGGTGTGCAGTGCCTCTGGATGCAGATAGGGGTGATTTTTGGTTGTTGCTGTTGAGGGGGAAGGCAGCAGAAATGTGTCTTTCTGTCTAGGAGGCACCTTGTGATTCCTGAGGATTCTACACCAACCTTGTGAGGGAAAAGTGAGGTGCAGGCAGGTGTCAAACCCCTAAAAATTCTGTGTGACCCCTAAAAGTGCCTTTCTGGGATGAAAAGCCCCAGCCTGAGAGCAGGCAAGGCACATGGCAGTCACTGTGATTTTCTAGAAACACCAGATTAGTTTTTTCATGTGCCTAAAGGCAATTCAGTGCAAGGCCACCAACCTTCCTGAGCTGGATACCCCGGAATGCTGCGATGGACAGAGGCCCAGCAGGTGTCATTGGCCTGTTTGGGACATCAAACCTCCAAACACCCACAAACTGGGTTGGTTTTACTGAAAAGCAGTGCAGAAGACTCCTCAAGGAGTTGTTTGCTGCTGAGGGCAAAGACATTTGTACACCTGATACCTGGGGCTCTGAAGTGAGACATGTCACCAGTTTCATAGCAGGGTGGGGAAACACCTCACCTTGTACTCAGAAGGCTGTGCTTGATGATTGGGTTTTCCATAACGTGGTGCCTGGGGAGTTGAGAGCCAACCAGCCCCTGTCCAGTCCTGTGCTCCTGGGGTCGTGTCCAACTGCTCTGAGCAAAAAGGGAAAAGAGAATGTGGGAAATTCCACCCATGCAGCTGCCTGAGAGGAACAGGTCACTTGGGATCTGTTTGGAGATAGAAATAGGGCTGGAAGTGAGATGTAAGGTGTCCTTTGACATCACCAGGGCCATGTGAGGGAGTTGCTGAGTAACCTGCTGAAATAATCCTTGGAAATGTTTGAGCAGAACGGGTTGCTGCGTGTGCTCCGAGTCTCTGCATGTGAATCTGGGGTTGGCGTTGGCACCCAGCTCTTTGTTTCTAATCCTGATCTGAATGTGCTGAACATACATTAGCACAGAATCCCAGATTGGGAGGTCTGTAACTATGGCAATATCCTACAAACGTGACCCTCCTCTCCTCATCTCAACGCTGGCATCGGCGAGCTGCCATGTAAGGTGGCACTCCTTTTTTATCTAGTAGTAATTCCATGTCAAAGAGGAAATAAAAATAAACTCCCCAAACAAAAGAAGCAAGGAAAAAATAATTCTTTCAAACATTTGAGCAGGAACAATAGGGTAGGATATGCACTCTCTGGGGAGGGCTAATGGCTGAAACCGATAGGAGCACAGTCTTGGGCTGTACCTAGCCCAGAGCTTGGCTCAGCGAGGATTATTTATAGCAAATGTTATGGCAGAAGCATGTGTGACCTGTGGGCTCCTGGCGAGGGGAAGAGCTTTCCTGTACTGTCTCTGGGATACAATAGACAATTATTTAGACACTATCTTTGTCTCAAGATATAAACAATTAAATGCTGGCTACTGATTTCTGCTCTGATGTTCAGGCTGTGGGCAGCCATGATTTCTTGCTGAGGGACTCGTGGAGAGGGCAAGGATTTTTAAGAAATGTCACAGCTGTGAAGTTCCTGAGGCATCTCTACTAAACAGACTGATTGGGAATGCAGAGTAATGTCACAAGCACCACAAAGTTGTTGCTTCCAAAGGATGGCAGCCAGTGGTTCAATATTGTTCAGCTGACATTAATGGGGTGTGGGTGGGTGTAGACCCCTGAATCTGCCTGTTCTGTTGTGGTTTGGCTCATCACTTTGGTATTAAAGTACCTATAGCTGCTACTGGATAGTAATTAAATGTTCTTACATATAATTAACTTCTTTCAACTGACTACTGAACAGCTTAAATAATCTACATGTAATGGCAGATATTTCTGTATTAGAATGGTGACAGTTGGTGCCAAATAGCTGGGGAGGTTGGGGAAAGAGCTACTGTGCATCCAAACGACCTTGTGCTGGCACACGACTCCTTCTTCAGGCTCCCTCCTTTTCCTGGGGGTCCCTGTCCATCCTGGATGCCAATACCAGCAGGATCCTTCTGGATCTCTTCAGGACTCACTTCAGTTTTATTTTCTGTTGAGCAGGAAAATTTAGAATTGTGAAAAAGGGGAAATGTGGAGGAGTGTGCAAGGGCTGATACTGCCACAGTTCAGTGGGTGGAGGGTGAGTCTGCGGCTGCAGTTCCTGGGTCAGCAGTGTGAGTCTGGAGGAACATTTAACACAGGTACAGTGCCAGAGTGCTGTGGGCAACGTGAGAGGCTTGGTCTGAAATCCACCTTCAGCAAGAACTGATCTGTGTTCGTTGTTTCATTCCAGTTGTATTCCAGAGCTTTTATGCCTCTGTGCTTTTTCCTTGAGTTTCTCCTGCTCAGCTTTGCGCAAGGAATTGGGTTTGGCTCTCTCTTCTTCCCAGTGTGCATAAAGCTGTTCCTGGCTTGCTGTAAGGTTTTAGTGCTCCATGTGCTGCAGAGCCCAGGACTGGTGCCCTGTTCAGCTGCCTGGCACCCCCCTGCAGTGCCTGCCCATCTCCCACCAAGCCCCAGAGTGGAGCTGTGGTGTTTGCAGGGAGCTGGTCCCTGCCTGGCAGCACTGGCACCAGCCCAGTTTGTCTGACAGATGCAGTGGAGCAACTCTCTCTCTCTCTCTCCCTCGGCCGTGGGCAAAATGAGTCTCCTGCTCTAATTTCATTGTGTTTAGCCACCGCACAAACTCTAAAGCTCCCTGAAATGGGAAGGAAGTAATGTTTAAATTATACATGAGTGAACTGATTTACTCAGCCTGAAGTTTTGAGTTCCGTCCTTATAAATACAGGGCTGGAGCTATCAGTCTGTGCATCCATCCGTCTGCCCGCTGAAGATTGAATTAGCAGGAACACAAATGCAGATCCAGGACTGTAAAAGCTTTGGCTTAAACCAGTGCAAACCGTGCGGGGCAGGTGCTGCTGCCACGGGGAACGCAGCGTGTTTGCCTGGGGTTAGCTTGTCTGGGAGTCTGCCCTCGGTGATGGAGGAGACCATTGCTGCAGGGTCCCTTCTGCCACTGGCAAGTGGTGTCACCATCCCTGGAAATATTAAAGAAGTGTGTGGATTTAACACTTGGGGACATGGTTTAGTGGTGCTGGGTTGATGGTTGGAATCGATCTTGGAGGTCTTATCCAACCTTAATGATTTTGTGATTCTAAAACTCAGTGTTTTGATAATGTCTGTCCACTCCTGACTGGGAAGGGATTCAGACTGCTCCCCTGTCTGCCTCCTGCTCCTAATGAAGGGGTTTAGCTTCCTGTGGAAGGGATTTTGCAGAGCATGTAAAATGCTGGTTCAATTCTATGGTTGCTTCCTATGGGCACTGGCCCCGCGCTCCTTGGGGAGCCCAGCGCCGGAAAGTCGCAACTGCGCTTGCTGATGGCCTGGAGATCCCTTTTGCAGATGTTTCACCCAGGTTTCTCCTTCCACCTCTATTGAAATAAATGAACAATCACGCTGCAGTGCTGCCATGCCTGGCCGGGGCCCAGCGGCAAACCGTCCTCCTTGACCCACAAACAGAGGATGCTGGATTTTTGTAGGGGCTGCAGCGGTTTGTGGGGTGGGGATCTGCTGGCAGGGCTCTGCCAGGTGGGCAGGGATTGATCATCAGGCTGCATCCTCAGGGTGTGCTCTGTGAGCAAGCACGGCTCTGCCCTTGGTCAGAGAGGCTGAAATGTCTGCCGAGACATAAACAGAAAGGGGGAGAAGTCACAATTCTCTCCCTATTTGTTTGACCTAAATACACTGAAGTAACTGTACCCCCATGAAAATGATAATTTCCTGACGCTGGAGAGCTTAACATCTGTTTCCTCCCATTTTTTTTCAGTGGTAGAACATGGTAACGGAAGAACTGGCGGGGTTTTCTTTCCTCTTTTTCTTTTGTATAGCAAGAGGCGCTGCATGCTTGGGCTAAATACGCTCTCCGAGAGCAGACAGGTTTCTCTCAAGGGTTATATGATCATTTGTTCTCTATTTTCTCTCCTTCCTGCCTCCCCCGGCCCCTCCTGGAGAGGAGCGGATACAGCGAAGCCCAGGCAGGACTTCCTTAGCTCAGCCATGCCTTCTGGCAGGCTGCGCCGCGTGCCCTCTCCCCGTCACCCCCCTTCCCCGAAAAACAATGGCCAAAGGCTCCTTCTTGTTTGTTATTTTGGATCCTGCAGAGGAAGAGCCGAGTGGAAGATCGTGTCCCCGGGGGCCCTCGGTGCATTCCAGCTCCGGCAGCGCCCGGCGAGGCTGTCGGCGCCTGGGCTGCGCTGGCCCTGGGCCTTTCGCTCCAGCCGTGTGATGCTAGGGGGGACAGTGGGTTTGGAAGCAAATGTAGCTCTGCTGAGAAGTGAGAGAAGGGGGATGGAGAGCCTTGGAGGGGTGTCTGGAGTCGCTGCTCCACAGGGAGTGCAGATCCTGTCCTTGGAACGTCCAGCACAGCACAGGTTGTCACGGTGCCAAGAGGAGCTGGGCTTTTGTACCGACTTTGTGACATTGATTGAACCCCCCAGCTTCTCCTTTGCTTGTCGGGCTGTAGTGAGCCTCAGACTCTCTCTACCTCTGGCTCCAAAACTTTCCAGGATGACCTTGGGTCTCTCCAGGTGCTTTGAGCCAGCGGCTCTGTGGTGGGGAGCACGTTTCTGGCACGTGATGCTGTCTAGGCTGCCCCAAGGGCAACCCCACCACCAATTTCCTCTTCGTTGCCTTCAAAGGTTTGTTGTTTCCCAGGGCCCTAGTCAAAATAGTTCTTTGGGGTCACTTGATAGAAGGGATTTACAATTTGCCCGAAACCTGGAATACGCATTTTCCGGAATCCCACAACACCAAGGGATCCTGGAATCACAGAATGGTTTGGGTTGGAAAGAATCTTTGAAATCATCTTGTTCCACCCTCTGCCATGAGCAGGGACACCTTCCACTCTCCCAAGTTGCTCCAAACCCTGTCCAATCTGGTCTTGGACAGTTCCAGGGATGGGACAACCTCTGCCAGTGCCCTCCTAGTGCTTTAGAGCACTAAATGTTTTTTAAAAAAAGGTACTTGTGCTTGTTGCCCAAAACCTGCAGTGATCTGAAGAAGATTTCAGGGATTGTGTGGTGCCTGCCTGGCAAACAGCCTGAACTGTGTGGTGTTAAACGAGCAGTTTCTTGCTGTCACTGGGGTCTCTTGAGAAAACTCAGCCTGGATCAGACCTTTCCTAATTGATGCTTCCTTTCTAGCAGGTCTTGCTACCCTGCTGCCTTTGGACCTGATGTTGTGGTTTAACCTGGTTTAACACCCTGGGTTTGCTCTGCTTGTGGGTAACTTGTGTAGGGCAGCTCAGCAGAAGGAGATTGCTCATGGAAAGTGTCACTCCTGGAGGGGTGGCTTGTGTCAGCCCTGATTGCTTGGGCCTGATTCAGTGTCCTTTACATCTATGAGAACTGTCAACTTCAGTGGGTGTTCCCTGGGCCCGTGCTGTTATTTCTGCTGGCTGTCTGCTAAATCACACTGAAAAGGAGCAAAATTGCTGTTACTCCCACCTGTATCGTGCAGGCAGAGCCCGTTGCCAAGGGAATGTTGTGCAATCACGAGTGAGATGCAGAGTGCCTACTTCTTTCTTAGAGATTGGGATAACTGAAAAAATACGGAAAGAATTTGGAGGGGGAGTCATGGCTGTAGATACAGATGTTTGTATAACACACCCCCTGCCCTTGGCTGGGGATTTTGTTACTCTCAGCTTATTTGTCCCCCTCAGTGACCTGGAAAAGGAAAGTGAATTTTCAGAATGAAGGGCTGCTGCTTTTGTGATGGGAAGAGCAGGGCGAGGTAGGGACCCACACAGCCCCTGTACACTGGAGCTGTTGGCAGTGTTTGGTTGACAGTTGGAGTTTTATAAAGCCATCTTCCCCTCCAGCTGAGATTCTGTGTGTTTTGGAGAGCAAACACACAAGCCTTTGGTCTCCAAACCTGGCTGAAAGGCTTCAGGTAGTCTGTAAGGGCTTCTAGGGCTCAGGTAATCTGAGGGGAGTGGAAGAGGTGGAAGGTAATTGTGTTACCTCGTGTTTTCTGTGGTTAAAGCCCTGCTTTAAGTGATGTTAGCTCAGCTCAGCTGCTGGGTGGTAACTTGCTACGACTTGACATCTGCAACTGCAGCTCAAGGAGGGGAAAAATAAACATGTGGTTGATAAGTGGTGTAGTTTTCTGGCTAATAGCTGTTCTTGAAGCGTTTCTTCAAAACCTCTTTCTCCTGCACCCCAGAAAGGTGAGTAAGGGTTCATCAGATACTCTCAGGGCTGTTCTCCTCCATACTCAATTTTTATTCTGTCATCGTGGGCCTTAATGCCCCCAAGGCCATGTGGTTTGGTTGGTAAAGCCACCTTTGCCCTGCTTGGCTGATGGAAAGCACAGGTTTCCCCCAGGCAGCTGCTGCAGGTGTTTGCACAGCGGCGGACGCTGCGTTCGGCGGCTCCATCGGGCACTGGGGCGTAGCAGATTTTGGCTCCTGCTCAGGGAAGACTGAGGGGAGCTGGCTGGAATTTGCCCCGGTGGTGGGAGGCTTTGCTCTGGGTGAGGCAGTCCCAGTCCCAGGGCTGGAGCTGGCTTGGGGCAGTGCTGGACTGTGGGTACAGAGGAAGATGTTAAATGAGCAGTTTCTTGCTGTCATTGGGGTCTCTTGAGAAAACTCAGCCTGGATCAGACCTTTCCTAATTGATGCTTCCTTTCTAGCAGGTCTTGCTACCCTGCTGCCTTTGGACCTGATGTTGTGGTTTAACCTGGTTTAACACCCTGGGTTTGCTCTGCTTGTGGGTAACTTGTGTAGGGCAGCTCAGCAGAAGGAGATTGCCCATGGAAAGTGCTGGGAATTGGCTCCTGCCAAGGTCAGCCTGTGGTTTCAGTGAGTGCAGTCCTGCAGGTGTGACTGGGGGGAATTCAAACACCAACAAGGTGGTTTTGAAGATGAGAAGAGGTTCAGGTGAGGCTGTGGTGGAAGGGAAGATGGAGAGGAGGCATCAAGCACTGGTCACAGAATGGGTCTCCTCTCTGCTTAGAGTGCTCGGGTCTGGCTTCATGGTGGCAGCTCTAATTTACATCTGGTTTAAAGCTGCTTAAAAGAAAAATAATTACCTCCCCCATTTAATTTTAAAGCCACCCGTATGCCCTGTGATTCTGGATTCTATTGCTTCTCTGGGGAGGGCTGTGCAGGATTTGTCCCTTGTTATGGGCTCTCTTTTGCCTGACACATGAGGAACAGCCTGTCTCCTCTTTGCTAGCATCCTTCCAAAGACTTCACAGGCAAGCCTCTTCCCTTTGAATCTTCTTTCCTCATCCACCCAGCCAAAAACAATAAAACATAAAATGGAAAGAGAAAACAAACAAAAAAAGGGACCGTTCGTGATTTCTGTCTTTTGCTGCCAGTTGGCTGCACGACTTGAACACTCTTTTTTTTTTTCCCCCCACTCGTTCCAACCCATTCCAATGTGGTAGTCTTTAAGTTGCAGCAGGAATGTCTGGGAATAACTCGCATCCCAAAGCGACAGCCTGAGAAATGAGGAGCTGGTCTCCTCCTCAGGCACCAGATGGAGGAACTGTCCTGCTCAGCCCTTGGTTTTTTGGGAACAAAAGCTTCTGTGGTCTCTGCAGGGACCCAGGACAGCACAGCTCCTGCGTGAATTTCTGCTACAGGGTTTAAATGGAGGCAGGTGGTGCTGAGGTCCCAAAAGTGCCTGGGGAAGGAGGTTCTCTGTTAAAACCTCCATGGTGGCGAGTACAAGAGGCTGAATAAAGAGATGGCTAAAGCAGAGCGTGTGGAGGGAGCATCATCACTGTACTGGGGCTGGGTAACTCTGGGGTGTAACTGCAGGTACCCACTGAGCTGTGTGCCTGCGTGGGGTGTATTTGGCAGTGGGCATTTAAGATGTGTAATTGTAGGGCATGTTTGGCTGTATCCAGGGATGCTGTGCAGCTGTGGGGTGTATTTGGGCTCTGTACCATCAGGGTGTGTAACTGGGGGGTGTATTTGGCAGTGTGTATTTAGGATATCTAACTGGGGGTGTATTTGGCTGTATTCCTTCAGGATGTGTAACTGTGGGGGTGTATTTGACTCTATACTATCAGGATGTGTAATTGTGGGGTGTATTTGGCAGTGTGTATTTAGGATAT
>NW_024581134.1:6296037-6321677 GCF_017639235.1 Corvus kubaryi | reverse complement strand
TATTTGGCAGTGTGTATTTAGGATATATAACTGTGGGGTGTATTTGGTAGGGAACATTTAGGATCTATAACTGGGGGCTGCATTTGGCTGTATTCCTTCAGGATGTGTAACTACGGGGTGTATTTGGCAGTGTGCATTTAGGATGTGTAATTGTGGGGTGTATTTGGCTCTATACTATCAGGATGTGTAACTGGGGAGTGTATTTGGTAGGGTACATTTAGGATCTATAACTGGGGGGTGCATTTGGCAGTGCACATTTAGGATGTGTGATTGTGGGGTGTATTTGACTCTATACTATGAGGATGTGTGATTGTGGGGTGTATTTGGTAGGGTACATTTAGGATGTGTAACTGTGGGGTGTATTTGGTAGAGTGCATTTAGGATATATAATTGTGGGGTGTATTTGACTGTATTCCTTCAGGATGTGTAACTGTGGGGTGTATTTGGCAGTGCACATTTAGGATGTGTAACTGTGGGCTGTATTTGGTAGGGTACATTTAGGTTGTGCAGCTGTGGGTTGTACTTGGCAGATCACAGTGAGGCTGTGTAACTGTGCAGGTGTATTTGGCTGTATCCAGTGAGGCCGTGTAGCTGTGGGGTGTATTTGGCTGTATTCCATCAGGATGTGTAATTGTGGGGTGTATTTGGCTGTATTCCATCAGGATGTGTGACTATGGGCTCTCTTTGGCAGGGCACGTTTAGGCTGTGTCACTGTGGGGTGTGTTGGGTACAGCTGGTGCCACCAGCAGCTCCATCACAGCCGTGAGTGGAGCCAGCAGCAACTCTGGCAGCACCTCACGTGGTTAATAAAGGGCAAAAATGGCCAAGAAGAGGGATGGGGGGATAAAAAACGGTGAGGAACAGCACTGTGAGCACTAGGGTTGGTGAAGATGGCAAGGAGGAGGTGCTGGAACAGGGGGATGCTCCCTAGCAGGAATTGTGGCCCGTGCAGACCCCACACAGGAGCAGGTTCTCCTGACAGGAACCACGGCCTGTGGAAGCCCCATGGGAGCATGGGACACCTACGAGAAGGAAGGACAACTATTGTGTCCCAACCATATCTCTCCCAGTTCCCAATCCTTCTGCAGCCCTTGGTGGGAGGTAGATCCCTCAGAAGACGGGAAGTTGAGCCACGGTGCGTGGGGGTAAGACATTGTGTCAGTTTTATCTTTATTTCTCGTTATCCAAATCAGTTGGCAATAAATCAGATAGACAGTGATTGGAATGGGATCACCGTACTTCCATAGCAGCCCATCAGCTTTTTCATCTGATTTCCTGCTTTGCCTCGGTTGGGCAGCACAGAGGGTGGACATCTGGCAGCCCACCACAGCAGCAAACATTCATTTCTGCTACCCTAAGCTTGGCACAGCCCTGTGGCAGGGCTCACGGAAAGCCAGATGACTTGTCCGTAAAAAAGTGGGATGCTGGTTGTTTCTGTTGGCTGGGCTCTGCTTCCGTGGTGCCTCTGCCATCTGTGGGGTCTCACGGGTTATCCCTTGTTGAAGACAGATGTGGTGGCAAGGTAGAAACAGACTTATTTGACTGAGTGCGAGGGTCACAAGATGCCCAAGGCAGCAGCTGCTGCATGGATAACCTTAGTTTCAACAGAAAAAGCAAGCTGAAATGTTTTCAGTAGATGTGGGGACTGTTCTCAGTGCTGGTGTGGCTCTTGTGTTGCTCAGGGGAAAGTGGAGGGTTTCTGCATTGTCAGACCCGTGTCTTGGGGGCTCTCTATTCCTTCCTTCTTCCTCTTAAGAGTAGGATTAGAAATGGAGGGAATTCAACCCTGTGGAGTGCCTGGCATGTAGTTCTGCTTTGTGGACAGCAAAGCCAGGACCAGCAGATCCAGCCCCAGGAGGCTGTGATACCGAGATAGGGCAGATGTATTCCAGTGGAAGGGAAGCTTCAGGATCTGAGCAGGAGTTCAGCTGTATTCCCACAGGTGGTTCAGAATGGTTTCCACTGCTGCTCTGTATGGGGGAATTGTATTTTTAATCCTGTTTACTGGAACTCACTTGAGGGGAATGTGTTTTGTGTAGCGTTGAGTGGTGGCCAAGCAGCTTTCATTGAGCAGACCAGTTCCAGGAGGGATTCCTGTGCTGGTGCCATCGCTACAGTAGGAAAAACCTGGCTTGGGCATTCCATGAGTTTTCTGATGTTATAGTACTTCAGAATTGCATTGCTTCCAGGAAAAGGCTCATTCTGACTTTTCTTTGAATGCCTGCCTGGAGAGACTGAATTATTGAGAGAGTGGTGGGGTTCCTGGCAGATGGGGATGGTGGAGATGACAGTGGCATGTGCAGGACACTCACTGGAATTTCCTCTCTCCCTCTCTGCCATGAACTCTGATGCATTTAGAGTCTCTGTGACTTGGAAAATGAAGATGTGATTCATGGGATTCTGAGCATACCTTGTAGTAACTTTATTAGTGCAGGGAGTTGATTTGTGGTCACTAAATGTTCAGTCGTTCAAATCAGATTTAAGTAGCTTTAAAATTTATATGGTTTGGAAGCAAAATTTCAGCCTCCCTGGAATCAATGGGGAAAACCACCACAGCCACTGGGATAAGATTTGACTTGTGATGCTTTAAGAAATGTGTCTTCTAAAAGCTTTCTGCTCCTAATTGCATTCCTTTGTTCTTTTTCCTTAAAGTCTTGTGAAGAAGGCAATCTGAGGACCATGCATCCGTGACTCCTGGTACCAGCCTGTGAGCCGGGGCGATGGAAGTTCTAGAGGGCCGCCAGCGTACTGCTTCTGTGACCATTCCCAATGGATTTGCCAACAGGGTTTTCCAAGCAAACATGGAGGAAGGGAGCACGGACGCCTTGGAGGCCTGTGGTGCTGAGCACTGCGCCTCCGGCGACGCAATCCCGAGCGAGCAGGAGGAGACACACAGGTATAAGAAGACAACCAAGGGCAACCGGATCTGGAATTTCGTCAGGCGAAGGAAAGGACTCTCTACGAATAAAGACAGACCCCAGTCCATGATCCTGCTGGGAGTTACGGCTGAGGCCTCAGAGTTAAAAAAGCCATCCTTCATGGACAGGGTACGGTCGTCAAAAAAGGGAAGATCCTCCAGGACGCCCAAGAACGTGGATTTGAGAGCGTCCAGAGTGCAGGACGTGTGTGACCCTGAGGAGGACCTTCATTCCAGTGGGCAGAGAGCTCTCTACAGGGTCAAGAAGCTGGGTGATGGCCGGAGGCCCTCCCGCCACTCGTACGCGGGGTACATCGAGGACTTGGACTCTTCTTTTGAGGACATAGAGCTGAACATCAGCATTCCTGAACTCGATACCACTGAAAGCAAATGTCTCAGGGATATCAGTGGCAGATTACACGGGGAGGATAATGATGGTAACTGCCACAGAATACCGGCCAGGAGGAGTGACTCTTTGAATTTTGAACACATTAAGAGTCCTGCAATTACAGAAGGGGACAATCAAAAGAGGTGTGCTGTGCTCCCACAGGAGAGCAGGAGAGGAAGGAGCTCTGATGTCTGGAGCTATCTGAAAGGAATTTCATTAGCTGGCAAAGATAATTCAAAGCTCCCAGATCAAAGGGCTGAAACCAATTTCCAGAACTTAGAAAATACAACCGATCATTCCGCTTCTTACTTTGACTTTGATACAAGATGTGAGGAGAATCTCAGCCAGCGGAAAAAATCAAACGGTGCTGCCAAAGCCACTCACTTTGGGGGTGTTGTGAGGTTCCTGACCAGCGTGGCTGAGGCAGCTCGGCGGCTGCGAGGCTCCTCGAGGGCGTTTTCCCCCGATGAGAAGAGGCCTCAGCGGAGTTTCCGAGGCCACAGGCAGGATGTTGCCTCCCCCAAAGAGGGCTTGGTTATCGAGAACGAGAGCGCAAAGGCCTTCTGCACGGTGGGAGCCTGTCTGCAGTCCCCGGATTCGGGCACGTGGGAGAACCTGAGCTTGGAGAGTTTAGCGGGGAAGGAGCCCATGCAGCACTGCAAAACCACGGAAGGGGCAAAAGGCGTTGGTTCCTCTGGGCCGGACGGTGGGAATGACAGACTTAATGAAACATCACTTTCCCCCTTTGGGCCAGAACCAGCCATGTCCCACCTGGCAGAGCTTGCAGATGGCTCTTTCACTGAGCTGAATAGCAAAGACCCCTCTGAGGATCTGGCTGAACTTCCACAGACGACTCCGGCCAAACCGATTCAGGACTTGGGCACTACTGCAGAGAAGCCCCAGATCGTGGCCAGGGACCTGCCACCTTCTCATGATCTTCCTGTGAATAGTCTGGATACTGGGGACTTGGGCTGTTCTCCAGCTGCCAGTGGGGACTTTTCTGCAGTGACTGGGGCTCAGACCCACCTCCCACAGGCATCACCAACTAAACTTGATACTGAGCATGTGGCTTGTGCCCCGGTGGTTGCTAAAGACGTGGATCTGTCTCCAGCAGTTGCTCAGGAGCTTTCAGAGACAGAACTGGATAATCAGGACTTGAGAAATCCTGAGCTGCCTTTGCAAAACTTGTCTGGAGGTGAGCTGGAGTTTCAGGACACTGGCAGTACCCTGGAGAGGGTCGTGGGCAGGGACCTGCCACCTCCTCTTGATCTTGTCAATAATTTGGGTGCTGCAGATCTGGGCTGTTCTCCAGCTGCTGATGGTGCCTTTTCTGCAGTGATTGAGGCTCAGACCCACCTTCCACAGACATCACTGACTAAACTTGATACTGAGGATGTGGCTTGTGCACCAGTGATTGCTAAAGACATGGATCCATCTCCAGTTGTGGCTCAGGAAATTTCAAGGACAGAACTGGATAATCAGGACTTGAGAAATCCTGAGCTGCCTTTGCAGGACTTGTCAGGAGGTGAGCTGGGGATTCAGGACTCAGGCAGTACTCCAGAGACATCGCAGGCTGGGGGCAGGGATGTGCCACCTTCTCCTGATCATCCTGTGAATAAGCTGGATACTGTGGACTTGGACCATTCCTCAGCTGCCAATGGTGACTTCTCTGCAGCAGCTGAGGCTCTGATCCACCTTCCACAGGCAGCTCTGACTGAAGAGATCCAAGACACTGTCAGTACTCTGGAGAAGAGTCAGGTCATGGGCAGGGACCTGCCACCTTCTCACGACGTTCCTGAGAATATTCTGGATGCTGGGGACATGAGCTGTTCCGCAGTTGCCGACGTTGACTTTTCTGTAGTGACTTTTTTAAAGTGCTCCACAGTGAGAAGGCAGGGTTTGGAGCAGCCTGGTGGCCGCATTAAAAAGCGGGGAACCACTTCATTTGTGGAACAAAACTCTGTGGAGGTCATGGACAGAGTGGAAGAGTTCAGCTGCAGCACGGAGTGCAGGCCCTTCCAAGTGCACGTCTCGAGGATTGTCTCCTCTGGACGGCTCAAAAATGGAAAGGTATGAGCAGCTTCTTGAGGTTTGCAGTAAGACCACGCTGTTGTACATCTTACAAAGCTGGTTTGCACTTGGAAGCATTGTTTTACATCCCCCATTGGGATTTCCAGTTAAGGAGGTTGTTCTGTGAGTGGTGGCAGTAGACACAGCTTTTACATCAGTCTGAGCTCTTATTTACTAACTTCCAGAGCTGCTTCTCCTATGACCCTTTGTGTGGATCAGTGTCTCTCGAAGAGGGAGTAGCAGTTTATGTATTTCTAGACACTGCCTTCAGTTTTTTTCCTCGCTGCATTTAAGTTCATTTGAAGTAGAAGCTCCTAAGAAGAGGGGTTTTGCCAAATTGAGAGTTAGGTGCTCTGTGGGCAAACAGAATTCAGCAATTGCACTTTGGCCTCTGTGTTTTCTTACCTAAAATACTGCTGGGTAGTGTAGGAGTGATGGAGTGGGTGATGAAGGAGAGGTGGGCAATGCTGGTGGCTCCAATCATGGCAGGACGTTCCTGTCTGGTACAAGCAAGTCTTTCAAAGCCCTTAAAATCCTCAAAACATTTCAGTGGACATTGCATTTTGGACTAAGTTCTGGGTGTTACAAATCTGTCTTGTCCGGCTTATTGCTGGGAAACCTCAGAAGTCCTGTGGAGCCAGTGTGAAGCCCAGCTTTAGGGTTCTTTTGGGTACCTGCTGGTTAGCTGAGGCTGGAATGAGGACTTTTTCTTTTATCAAGGTGCCAGGTAGAAAAATCAGGTTGATTTCTGAAGAAACTTTCTCTTTTCCTTTTGGGTTTGGAGAGACAAGAGATATTCCAGAGGTGGTGACGCTGTTCCCTGTTGGAAAAGGGGTCACAGTAGCTCCTGAGCCAAGAGGGGAAGTGTTTGAAAATTGGCAGCAGATTAGAAATGCTGGGGGGGAAAAAATCTGAACTTCTGACTTGCAGCTAAAACAGGCAGTAGCATTGTTAGTTATTCCTGGTTTTGTTTTTCTGCTCTGCTTTGTGTAGTACAAAGAATTACTGAAGCGCTCTGTGTAATCCCAGGCACTCCAGAACACTGAGTAGTGGTTGGTCACTTCTTGGGGTTGCTGGAAGAAACATTTTTAGGAGGAACTTGAGAAGGCTGTGGTTTGATATCCCTTCACAGGGACCAAGCTGAAAGTATTCTGGGCGGGAGCAAGATGAGAGAGGCACGAAAGGATGGAGTGGAGCAGAGGGAAATACCAGCACTCTCCTCCCAGAGCAGCCACATCCCCGCCAGGAGCGCAGGGGCTCCTGTCTGATCCCAGTGCTCTCAGGGCACAATCCCAGCGCTTTCCCAGCTCAGCTGTGTGAACAGGAGATGCCCTAAGCCCCAGCTCAGCTGTTGCAGCTTACAAACATTACAGAGAAACTTAAATATGGTGCTTGAGATAACTGGGCAGGAAACCTCCCCCGAGTTCCCGTGGAGCGTGGCGATAGCACACGACCTCCGGGCTGCCGCGGCTTCCTCTCGCAGGGAGGGCTGGCTGCCTCCTGGGCAGGAGCAGCAGCAGGGTGGGAGGGATGGCAGACAGCCCCAGCTGGGTTGTGGACGCCTCCAGCACCCCAGGAACTCCTGCTGCAGGTTTGGAAATGCACAGCGATCTGGTGGTGGCACCAAGGCCAGAGCACAGGGAGGCTAAAGGAGGGATCTCCTGGACAGGAAGAGCCCTGGATGGTCTGCCAGCAGCTCCAGTAACAAATGACCCGAGATACCCCAGGGATTTGCTCGCCTATCTCCCATCAGGGAGCGGCAGTCGGAAACACTTTCCCAAAAATAAACATGGAAGAGGAGTAACTGCAGCCTGAGCGTGACAGTAGCAGCAAACTCCAGCCTCTTATTGTTTTAGGGCTCAATCCATCTCTTTGCTGGCACCTGTTCCTCAGGACAGTTGTTGGCCCTGCTGCCTCCGGTCCAGGCTGCTCTGGTTCACTGTAGGATTTGTATTTCAAGGGAAGTGCCCAACCACAGGCAGGGAGAAGGTGCTGCCAGGATGGGCTGGCTTGGCCAGGCCAGCTGCTGTGAGCAAGTTCTCCAGCAGTTTTACAGTGTATGAGCAGTGTAGGGCAGAAAGCATTTCCCAAACAACTTAAATATTGTCCCACAAAAAGCATTAAAGTGCCTGTTCCCACAGGGGCTCCTGTGGGGAGATGGTGTGACAAAGTGAGGCTGGTGTAGCACAAGGGATGCTGGAGTGGGATTTAGGGCATCTGTACATTAGTTCTGTCAGTCAGTAAATCTGTTCAGCTGTAATCTCTTGCAATTAATGCCCCTGTTTTTTGCTTCCTGGTCTTGTCTTTTGAAATTGTAATGTCTTTGGGCAGGAGCTGAGAGATACGATGGGCAAGTAGCTGGGTAGGGTTTGATCCTGGTGCTTTAAAGGAAATAGCATTGCAGCAGCATTTGATAAGAGCTGCTATAGAAAAGTAGACAAGCACATCCCTGATAGTTGCTTTCATACCCCATCCCAAATTCTCATGTGGTCTGGGGACTTGGGAAACAGTGGAGATAAAACGTTTTGAAGAATTGGAAGAACGGTAAAGGTTAAAACCAACTGTCAGTGGGAAATGCATTACTCCATTCATGCTGCAGCAGCTCTGGAATCAAAGTGCCATCCTTACTCTGAGCGATACGAGAAATGGAGGAAAAGATGACATGGAGGTTTTACCAGGTTTTGGACAGAATTTACATTTTCCATGTCTCCACTGAAGTGATTTATCCTCATCCCACCTCTAAAAACACCACAGCACCCCAACAGGGAAACTGCTGCTGCAAGAAGCCAGGCGTAGCCCCAGGAGTTGTCTTTGACCACTTCCAGTAGCTTGAGATGATGCTTAGATGGAAAGCAGCTTTGATACCATGTAATTTGCAATTCCAGCTTTCCATCGGGCTTCCAAAGTGCCTCATGTATCCATAGACAGGGCTTGTGGGTGATATGATACCTCCTTTGGAGTGACACTAGGAAAGGGTGCAAAACAGGCACCTGAATGCGTATTTCAGGTATCAGTTTGGAGTTTTTAGGACCCAGAAACAAGGTTCAGGTTTATTGCTGGCGGAGAGATCTGCCATGGGATGGAGGTCCCTGCTTGTCCCAGGGCCACGACCGGGAGCATCTCAGAGCCTCTGGGCTCTGTCACCCTGGCAGTGACAGAGCAGAGGGCTCTCACCGCAGTCTTTCTGTGCCCTCTGCTGGCTTGTTGGGAAATAAGTAGTTCTTTTTATGGAACAGAAAGCCTAATCGTTTTCCTTGGGGTTCAGAATTTTATCTCCAAAGGGTTTGCAGGCTGCAACTTGCTTCTGGCTGATGTGGCTGCGCACAGACCCCAGCTGGGTTTGTGAGGCTGTTCTCCGGGGGAATTAGGATTGCCAGAAGTGTGAAAATGAGATTTCTCTGGGTTTGTCAGCCTTGGCAAAAGCTGTGTGTCCCATAGGGTGAGGTGCCAGGCTGATGGGATGCTCTGTTTGGTTTCAGGGCTCTGTAAGGGGCTGTGTGCTCAAACTGCAGATGTTCCTCCTGAGCAGCTGAGGTTGTTCCTCTGAGGGCTGGGCTTGGGATCCAAACTGTCCCTGGTGCAGGGTGGTGCTGCTCCGAGTGGCCCACATGGATATGGGGCAGGATGGGTGCTGTCAGGGCATGAGTAGGTTTTTGGGATTCTGTGCTGTAGCTGCTGTGTGTGGGAAAAGGAGCCTCTCCCTGCGCGGTGGGTCCGACTGGAAGCGCAGGATTACTGATTTGCCTGAGTGTGCACATGCCAGGGGATGGCTTTGCAGATCTGCTGCCTGATAGCTGGGGCATTGCTCAGATCCTCCCACAGCTTTGGGCTTTGGCTGTAGTGCAGCTCCAAGTGCCTTTCCACAAGAGGAACATCCATCAACTTCCCGTTTCTGTGCTTGCTGAGAAGTTGCAGGTGATGCCCAGCAAGTTCACAGCGACCTTTAGCTTGAGATTGTTCTGCTGTGGGAGCAGCTGCAGAGATGGGATTGCTGAGTGGATTTATCCCTTCCCTCCCACTGCTGAATGCCATTGACCAGGAAATGGTATCTGGGAGAGTTGATCTTCAGAGCTTTCTTCATCTCCTGGTTATTCAGCTCCTGCGTTGTGTCTCAGCCTGCTGTAACAAAAGACTTTATAGTCCTTCCAAATCAAGGAACAGTACTTTACTTTCTAAATCCTGCTGTTGCCAAAAGTGTGCTGTATTCCTGTCTGCAGCAAGGTGCAATTTACTTGCAGAATGAAGATTTTGGGTATTTATGGCTTTTAATATGGTTGTGTCTGACAATCATTTTATTTTTAGAGGAGACAAAACCTCTAAAGCCTATCTGTAAGCTGCTCAGATTCTTGTATTCATAATAACCAGGAGGTGCTAGGAAAATCTTGAATTAAAGCCTATATTTAGTGCTGTCTGTAGTGGGGTAGGGTTTTTTGGGAAATGTATTTTTAACACTGTCAGGGAAAGGCAGGTTGAGTTTGCAAAGCTGATAGGCTTTGCATGTATATATAACCAGCCATGGAGCACACGGATAATTCAGATTTCCACGTTTTCTTTAAACACATGGTGTGCCTTTCCTTTGTCTCATTCCCAGCCTCAAAAGTTACACCAGGGCATCAGAGTACGGGTGAGAAGGGGCACCTTTGGGCATCGCTGGCCTTGTGGTAAAGGGATTGTGTGTCCAAAACTTCCCTGGAAGGAAGCTTTCCTTTGGCTTTTACCTCCTCCCAGCTGTTTTCCAGCCAAGGGAAGTGCACTGGCTCACTGGATATGATCCTGGTGCTGCGAGATGGAGCCTTAATTCATCCACAGCTTTCTTTTGGGGTAATTACGGCCTGTCTGCTTTGTTCTTCATCTGTAAATGAAAATAACAGCACATCAGTGAAAATGAGCTGCTGGAGTCTTGAGGATGGAAACACCAAACCATCCCAGGCACCCAGTTATTAGCAGGCTCCTGGAAGTGTGACAGATGTGTCTGTGATTGAGCCTAGAAACCTCCCAGAGGTTTCTAAGTTTGTTTGCTTCCTCTGACCTTTGTCAAATGATTTTTCTTCTGATTTCTTGACTCTAAGATTATACACAAGACTTCCACGGTGTCACATGTCACAGAGAATAAAATGAAAAGTAGGAGTTTGAATTGTGATGTTTTTAAAAAGAACATTCCATTCTGCAAAATGTCATGGTACAGTGTCATTTTCAGGAACTTTTCCTCTTGGAATAGAATAATAAAAGTTGGAGTGAGGAAAACGCCAACGTTTTTCTCCACTTAGCTGTAAACGCCAATTCTTTGGATTGCTGTTACCAAGCATTAAGGTATAACTGAGGTATTTGACCATTTTCTGGGTGCTTCAACCCACTGCAACTGTTTTATTCAGGTAAATATTTTGTAGGCTATAGATGCAAGGACATGTCTGGTTAGCTGTTGTCATCAGTGAGCTGCCAACCAGTTTGGCTGCTCTTTGCTGTGCCTTGGAAGCAGCCAGCCCTTGCTGGTACGGGGTCCTCAGCACCTGCTAATTCCTTCCCTGTGTGTGCTCCTGCTGGGACTTGGGAATGGGAGAGCAGCTTCACCCCAAAATGCAGAGCAGGAACTGGGTCTCCATCAAGGTTACTCCCAGGAGTTCCTGGGACACTCAGTGCCCCTGGAAGTGTTGGACTCAAAGCTGTGCAAGGTCTGAGCCCCGTGCAATGGGGGCTGCACACCAGGGCCAGCAGGTCCTGCAGTCAGAAATGCACCAGGTGCAGCTTGCAGCGAGCTGTGCTGCCCTGTCTGGGAAATCCTGTGTATTACTCTGTGCCCTGTGGTTGCTTTGCCTGAGACTTGACTGCTGTTGGTAAAATCCTTCTGTGCCCCTTCTCTTGGCAGCCGACATCTCATCCTTCGCAGCCGTCCCCGCAAGCAGCGCCCTTCAAGGTGCTGGTGGAGCGCTGCCGCTCCGAGCCCCTCTCGCAGAGCACCCCGATGGGGCTGGACCAGGTGGGAGGGCGCATGCAGCACCTGCTCCGGAGACGAGGTGAGTGGCTCTTCTCTCCCAGCTTTGTTTTTGGGTGTCTCCCATCCTGCAGAGCCAGCCAAGGGCAGGAGTGGAAGAGTCAGGAATGGGGCTTGCGTCCGTGCTGGTTACATCCAGGTGAGGGAGCTCCGATAGCCGCGTGCTGAGGAGCTCCTTGCTGGCTAATAGGATCTTCTTGTGCTCAGTGTGTTTATGGAATAAGGCTGTTCCCTCTCTTTAGTGTCTCTGAACACAGTCCCCATAATCTGGTTATGAGGGGATGAACAGGGGTAGGCACGTGAGGTGTAAAAGCTGTTCAGCAGCTGCTGCGTGAGTTTATATTTGGTAGTTTTCTCTTGGATTTCTGTCCCCTAGGGATCCTCTGTGGTGAGGGGGGTGATGGATACTGAGATCAGAACTCAAGGCTGATGTTTGTTTGGAAACACAAGAAGTAAGGGGATTTATCCTCTTGTGCTTGGGTGCTTTTCACGATGAGGGAGGGAATCTCATGAGCCAAAGTCCGGGGTGACCTCTCTGCATCTGTCCTGCTCACAGAGACGCCAGAGAGAGCGCTGTGGAATGTATTTGCTGGCAGGGTCTTGTGCTGGCAGGTAAATTGGTTGACAGCTGAATAGATGACATCATTTTTTTGAACCTCCTAATTAAAAGGATTGATAATGAGAGAAAGGGAATTATTTCCTGAAGGGCCACTGCTGGCATGAAGAATCCTGTGATTTAGCAATGGGCAAGCACGGGAGTGCTGCCAGATTGTGCTGGCATTGCTCGGGAGCGCTCCGGGGATCCGGGCGGCTGATGGATGGTGGCAGCACATCAGGGTTAAGAAGAACTAGGGAGGACAAGGCAAATTGGCTGCCTGTGCTGTTAATTGATGGCTCTGCTGCTGGGGTGCACATGTTCCCAGCACAGGGGAGTCACACCCCCCCCTCAGAGTGAGCATTCCCTGTTTGCATCCCGCTCCCGAGCGCTGCTCCATCGCGAGCAGCCTCCTGCTATAATCGGCACCGTGCTGCAGCCTGGCTCTCCAAGAGTCTCCAAAGTGAAATGTGGGCTACTAAAAATAGCAGCAGGCTGCCTGCATCAGCATTGAGGAAATAGGTCTCAGTGCAATCTCTCTCCCAGCAACGCTGGAAGAGAATCAGGATGGCTGCCCAGGCAGCCTGCAGCAGGATCCCAGCCCTGCTGCGCTCTGGCCTGGCCAGGGCAGAGCCCCCACCTGTTTGGCTTGGGGGTCTCCACTCTCCCAAAGCCTGGAACCATTTATGCTGGTCTCAAACCCCTCAGGACTGACACAGTCTGAAACCTCTGCCTGGTTAGAAGTACATCAGGAGATAGAAATTTAGCGGTGTGCATCTTTGAGGGAAGAATTCCAGAATGTGGCTGTTTCCTGTAGATCCGTGCTCCAGGACTGGGATGAGGAGCCTCCAGGTGCTGGAGACACCTGTGGGGATGCAGGTACCGTGTTTGTGTGCTGCCTGGATCACATGGACCTGTGCTGGCAGCTGCTGTGGGGGCACCAGTGGTGCTCAGCTCTGCTTCCTTCCCTCCAGGCCAGGGGATGTGAAGAGCCTGATGGAAGAAGGGATTCAAATCTAAGCTCGCCAAATGTGGGAGGGAAAACTCTGGTCTCACACAGAAATAGCAGCTTCACCCCAAAAAGAGAGGGATGGGATGTGGAGCTGAAAATTTGGGTTGATTGGAAAAGTAGAGCTCATTTGCTTCTTTCTCACAGGCTGCTTTGTGCCTGGGTAGTGCCATCTGCAAGGCCAGGCTGGGGTCTGGTGTGAGCGGTATCAATTAAAGCTAGAGCAGAACTGCATCTGTGAGGGCTTGGCCTGAAACGCTGGGGGTGAGAACTAGCCCAGTTTCCTTAAAAAAACAGCTTTTATGGACTTACCCATTCTTGTTTTGTGTGTAAATTCGAGGAGCTGTTTCTTTTCCAAGGTCTGGCATCCTGTGGACCACGGTGACTGTGCAGCTGGGATTGCTGCAGGTGCTGCTGCTGGAGCAGCTGTGACCCAGGGAGCTGCTGCCCTGTGCACACCGGTGCAGGTTGATGAGGGTCTCCTGCTCCTGGCAGAGCCTCCTGGCTCCACAGCCAGCTGGGCTGGCCCCACCTCGGGATGTGGCTCCCGGCTCTGCCTTTTTGTAGTATCCAAGCTGCACTATTTCTCTTGTATCCCAAGAGCACTGAATAAAGCACCTAAATATACTCTCTGCTCTCCTTTTCTAAAGGAGAGGTTGAATGAGTCTCTTGCAAACAATTTTGTTTCTTTCATTTAAAAGAACAGCCTCCGCCCCCAGCCTGAGCTAAAGCACAGCATTTATCTTTTGTCATTCCTTTTTTTTTTTTTTTTTTTGTTCCCGTGGATTTTCTCCTGGCAGCTGAGAACGAACAGGCTTCAAAGACCCTGAAGGTGCGCGGGAACTGCAGGAACGGTGGCCGTCGATGGAACCTCTTCAAGCCTGGAGCTGAGAAGCTGCAGATCAGCAGGGTAAGGAGCTGTGTGGAACGTGCCTCTGCCTGCTTCAGGGCTGGCATTTGCCTGCTTTGGCCTTTGTGTTTATAACAATGTGCTTGACTAACAGCTTCCTCAATCCCTGGTCCTTCAGCCACAGATGGGGTTTTGTTTGGTTTGTTATTATTTTGTAGCAATGAAAGCGCAGATGTGTTGTCCTTTCCCCCAAATCAGTGTCCCTTCAGTGTATTGCAGAGGCTTTCTGGGCTGTCACTGGGCCTCCTGTGCCTGTGGCTGAGTGTTCTGTGCAGGTGGAGGGAACTGTGACGTTTCACATCGCCTTCAGATCTGCTCCGTGGTTGTGATGGGTTTATTTTTTTCTCCTTCCCTTTTTAGCCGTGTGTCCTTTGGGTTTGGTGCTGCTCCCAGCACCATCTCGGTGACAAATTCACGTCACTGCTTCTTTCCCAAACTGTTTTGCAAATATAGGCACAATCCACTCGGTTCTTTTTTTGTGAATGATGCTTCTAGTGGGGGAAGTAAAAGCTGTTGTGGGCTTGGGGATGTTCATGTTTTTTTCCGGGCAAAATTCAGAATAGATGGCAAAAATTGTAGAATTTGTCTGATATGTTTCCTTGCTTGGGTGGAGGGTTGGTTTTTTTGCCGTGCCCTGTGTTTGAAATCTGGAGGCCTTGGTTATTTCGTAGTCGTGTTTTGGATTTGTAGTGCTCATGAGTCTGGTTTCACTGGTACCCAACATATCCAGATTGTCTAAAACCCAACAGATTTTCCAGCCTGCAGTGTGATGCAGGCAGGGTTTTCTAGTGAACAGGTTTAGCCCATGTTCTTCCTGTAGGGCACACGAACAAAGGATGCTCTGGGAGCCAGGAATTTCCCTGCTGGAATGGAGAGGGGAACTGACCTTCTGTGGTTGTGTTGCTGTGGCTCTTTCCCAGCCCACTGCTGTCCTTCCTCACCAGACCTTTATTGTATTCCTTTCCCCTTTGATATCTGCTGAACTGCCTTCCTGAAATGTGGTTTCCAGGGGGGGCCTGGCCTCTGTGTGTGTTTTTCCATCCCAGGAGCAGTAAGCTGGCCGTGGGTGAGACTGACTGCTCCGTCCTCCTCGTGTTGGGTGCTGGGAACGCGTGCAGGGATGGACTGCTGGATTTCTGGTCGCTTGTGACTTTCTGGAATTCCATCTTGCGTCACTTCTGTTTTCTTTGCTGAGTTTTTGTGGGCTGAAGTACAAAGGCAGAGGAGAGATAGACAAGGAGCTGAGCCCTTCTTTTTCTCTTCCTTCCCTTTGGGTCCTGCCTTGCTGCCCAGACATGAACTGCTTCTTTCAACTCAGGAAGGCTGCTCTGGTTTTAGACAAGCTGAACATCTAAAGCTTTGAACAAAGTTTTCCTGGAAGATAAAACGATCCAGATCCAATAAAGCTGTTTGTCCTTGGGGCCAGGATAAAGGCAGGTGGCTGCAGAGCAATAGAGCAGTGAAATACCCTGTTGTGCAGTGTGCAAGCCCTGCCTTGGAATGGCTCAGGTGTGTTATCCATTAGCTGTGTCCACGTCCAGGATCTGGTACTGACCAGTGCATGGGTATATTTGATCCATCTTAAGTAATCACTTTATTACACCTTAATTAATCACTTTATTCATCCCTTGAGAGGAACCTTTGCAGCTTTCATAGCTGTCCTGGAGAGGCCCTCCTGGAAGCCAAGGTGCTGTTTGACATAAAATTGCTCCTGAATTATGTGAGCCCTGAGCATCCTGATAAAGCCAGGCCTGTTTCAGATTGCAGAGACCCTCAGAGAGGCTGTGGAGAACTGAAACCTCAGCAAGCCAAATACCCTGCTGGAGTCTGGGAAAGGTCAGCTAAGGAACTGCTCCTCCTGTGGTGATAGCTGGGAAGGATGTGGAGCTGGGAAGGGAAGTGAGCTGCCCATGAGCACAGAGATCTGCGGGTGCTGTTTGGCTCAGACACGGCCATGCCAAAGACTTGTGCACCACTGAGGCAGAGAATTGGTTTTGGGGAGGCCTGTTCATAAGGCAGCTTGTTGCTAAATTATGGCCAACTGGCAGCTCTGAAACCTGTGCTGGGGTTTATAAATCAGAGGTGCTGTGCAAGGGCTGCAGGAGCAGGATATGTAAATGTGGCTCACAACAGCAGTACTGGAAAACTCATCTGTCGCCTCTGCCCCAAGCTCAGTGAACATCTACAGGGCTGCAAATCACCTCTTGGCCAGAAAGAAGTTTCTGCTCTGGCAAGATTTATCGATGTGGGGTGAGATTTGTGGGCCTGGGTGTCTCTTGGCAGGTGCTTTCATTGACAGCTGACACCAGCGAGGTGGCAGAGCAGTGCAGAAAGCAGGGATTTATCCTTCCAAAGCAGAGGCCAGGCTTCTGCAGGAGCTGTGCCTGATTGCCATCTTGAATGGGAATTTTGAGATGGAGAGAGAGCAGGAGGAGACTGACCAAGCATCAGGCTTGTCTGGGGGGCACCAGTCCCTTGGAGGGATGAGGGTGGTTGTGCAAGAGGAGCACTGGTGTCACTGCAAGTCCTTCAGAACTGCAGAGCCCTGGGAGCCCTCAGAGGCTGTTTGTTCTTTGCTCTGTACAATGTGCAGGTTTTGGCAAAAACATTCCTTTCCCCTTCTTGTTTAGGGAGGAGGGGGTGGTGGTGGTTTTGTGGTGTTGGGTTTTTTGGTTTAGGGTCGTTGTATGAGTGAGTTAGAAACGGCAGCTCTTAGCTACCTGCCAACCCCGATGTCAGGGCTGAGGGGCCGATCCCAAGCCCAGGGAGGAGCCCCCTTGGTCAAGACCACAGTTTGTTGCTGTTGTTTGTCACATCTGGTACCAGTGTCCATCCTGTGGCAGCTGCCTGCGTCTTCATCCACCTGTCCAGAGAGCAGGGATGGTGAATGCAGCCGTGGTGGTGGCAGGAAAGGAGAGACGGGCAGTGTCTGATGCTGTGCTCCATCTCCTCTCCACCTGTGAGTGCAGGTGTGCAGGCACAGCCTGGGGCTTTTCCCTCTGCTTGTGCCTCCCTTCTCCGTTCAGTCCTTCCCCAGCTGTCCTAGCAAGTGTCTGCAAGTGTGGGCATGAGCTGGAGAAGTTTTTTATGGAGTAGATAAAGTTATTGTTCCCCCTTTGTAGGTGGGAGTAAGAAAACTGAAGCACTGGAGGGTGGTATGTGTGGAGCCACACAATATATTTTTTTTTATTTCTCTCCCAGTTTAAGAAGCAGGTAAAAAGTAAATAGGGTCAGACTTCTAAAAGCTTTCAGTATTTTATTTTTTTTTTCCAGAGTACACTCTTCAGCCTGGAGAAAACTCTTGTGTTGAAGCAGTTTATGTGTGGAGCATTTTGGTTTAGCACTGAGGTCATTCAGAGCCTTTGCTTTTATGGGGGCAGTTTGGCTCAATCAAGACCAACTTGCAGGAGACCTCAAGGTGCCCTGACTGCAGACAGAGATCCCAAAGAGTACCCTGAAAGGCTGACAGGACCCTCAGCATCTATCGTGCCTCTGATTTACCCTCAGGCAGCTCCTGCCAGCTGGGGCGTGGCTGATCCTTGGGGCGAGGGGAGCAATGAGTTCCTTTCTGCAGCCCAGAGCGGTGCTGGGAGATGTTTTATGGTCTGGATGTCAGAAGCAGAGGGTGACAGTCCCGTCCTGACCCAAATCACTGGCTTCTGCTGCCCCTTGTGAAGGGACTCTTTGCTCCTGTTGGCTGCCCAGTCAAAATCATCACAGCTTTTTCCACAGATATTCTGGGGATGTGCTCCAGGACAAGACTCAGCCCTTCCTAAAATGGGAAGCCTCCTCTCAGTGTGTGGATGTGTGTTAGTTCTCTCTGTCTTACCTGTGATGAGAGATTTCATTTCCAGCCTCTAAAGCTGACTGCAGCCGTTCCTGTTCTCTGCTCCTTCCCTCCCTCCTGTCCTGCGTGCTCTTGTACAGGAGACTAAAGCCAAAATTTATATGCTGGAGGAAGCCACTGTTAATTAGCTAGACTGGAAACTTTGCATGAGAGGAGCTTCTTTGACATCCCTATACTAATAATAGGCAGGCCTGCTGTGCAGAGGTGTTGAATATTCACAAAACCCACCCCCCCCAGCCTGTCCTTACTCCTCTGGAAGTCAGGAGCTCTTTCCAGAGGCTGTTGGGGGGTTGCCAGAGTGATGATGGTGGATGTGCCAGTCTGCAGCTCCCCAGAGCTAAATCCCCACTGGCTGTGTTTATGAGGAATAGGAAATTCAGGCAACGTGCAGCCTCCAGGAGAACAGAGTGAAGGGGACTTGATCTGGGTTCTCTCTTGCTCTCACTGTGCTGCAACGAGCAGGGAATGCTGCTTGATATTCAGGGCCAGCTCTCCTGCCTGCTATTTTTATCCTCTCACAGAGTGCTGAGTGGGCAGTTTGGGCAGAGGGGGGATTTTTCTTTCCCTTTGCCAAGTGTCCTGCCCCGTGTTCCTGTGCACTGGGGCTGGGCTGGGGCTCCTGGGCTGCAGCATCTTGGGACGTGAGTGGGATGTGATGGCAGTTGTTTTGGAGCCCTCGTGTCCCTGGGAATAGGCTGGGAGAAAAGCACAGTCCGTGGCTTTCCTGCTGCTAATTAGTTTAAATATCAGTGTGCTGCTACAAGAGGTTTATGTGCACGTATGGAGGGCTGCCAGGAAAACAAATCCTCGTTGAGTCTCTCTTCCCTCATCTTAAACATTGAGTACTTCTGCTGGCAGGGTATGTCTGAGCCGTATATTTTGGGGAGGGCTGCTTTATATCTTGACAAACCTATTATGTTGTTCTACTTAGCAGTGCTCTGAAGTCTTTATGGAGTTTTTTTAAAAATATATTTAGCCATTTATAAATGCTTTTTGCAAGTTGTGAAAAACTCTGTCTGTGCGCTGTTGTTAAAATAAATCAAAACTGGCTTGCTCATTCAAGGGGGAAGCGGGGACTGAGCCTCAGACATTGCAGTGCTGCGATCCAGCCCCATCTGTCTGTGTGAGGAGTGCCCAGCCAGGGTCCCTGCACCCCTGGGCTTTGCAGCACCGCAGCCTTTTGGGCACCTGAGCAGTGCTGGGTCTGATCTGCTGTGGTCTGGGAGCTGGGCAGAGCCCGCAGAGCTGAGGGTGTGAACTCCAGGTCAGCCCTGAGCCCATTTGCATCCCTCTCGCATGAACGGGCCCTGCTCTGGGCTCACTCCCCGGGGACTGGGATGAGGAGCAGTGCAAAGCACAGTTAGGAAGCCTGGAACTAGAAATGAGTGCTACTTCCAAACTTGCCATGCTCTGGTTATTTAGGAAAACATCCAGAAGTGCTGTGGTTTTGTACAGAGCAGGGCTGAGGGGACATAACCCGTGATGACTGGTGATGCTCCAGCAGTGCCATAACACAGGTGTTTTCCAGCCCTGCTGGGGACAAACAGGGCTTCAGTGACTCTGAATCCTTAAAAGGAGAGGTTTGAAATGACAAATGGTCACCTTTGAGTTGTGCTGGGTAGCACAAGAGAGATTCGAAGTTCCAGACTTCTCAGCTCTTCAGCAGTTATGTCTAAGTCTATATTAAGAAGAATCTCAGCTTCCAGCTCATGATGGTTTTTATAGTGCCATTGAACCTTGGGGTGTCTCTGTGCAGCTGCAGGTGGTAGGTGCTGCATCCTACATGGTATTAAATGTGTGTGCAATGGTGACTGTACATAATCACTTCTGTACTTCAAATGGAGCTCTCAGCCTAACTTTAAATAGCACTTTGGAATGGCTCCTTTCTCCTATTGCTCAGTAGTTCCACCTTGATTGCTCTGCTTCAACTCATTACTCAGCTCTGTCACTGTGTTTCACTCTGGGATATGGTTTATACAAAAGAAGCTTTAATGTAAACTCAATTTGTGTTGCATTGCTAAAACCTTAATGACATTTTGCTTGGCAGCAGAATAGACTCTGTGGTTTGCCCTTCCCCAGTGCACTGTGTTCCCAATAAACTGAAGTCCGTGGTAGGTGTAGCATGAAGAATCCCTGAGTAAATATTGGAACAAATGCTTTTGTAGTGCTTCCTAAGCCCTGGCTGCGTTCGTGATTCAAGGCCACTGCGGTGTCACCAGTGTTTAGCTGAAGAGGAGCTAAATTTGGGAGGGACAGGTAAAAACACAGGTCAGAGCTCCAGAATGTCTTCTGTAGCTGCTGAGATTGGATTGTGAGATGCATCAGGTTTGGGATGCATCACAGAAGTGCTGCTGAAGCCACTGGGTGGGTGGAAACACCCAGAAAGTCATCAGGGGATGAAGGGCAGTGGTTGCCATGTGCGTGCATCCCTGGACTCTGAGATGAGCTCCGAGTGCTTCAGTGCATCACCAGCCTGACGTGGCCAAGAGCAATTCCCTTGGGATCCTGGAGAGGGAGGAGCCCTGTCCTGCTCCTGTGAGGAGCTGTGTGATCCCACACTGTGTCCAGAGCACTGATTTGGTTCTGTTGATGACCTGGAAGGAACATCTGGGACCATCCCCTTTGCTGTTCAAATGTGATGATCCTCGTGCAGTTTGGAGGGGGTGTTCATAAACCCCAAATGCTGCTGAGGTGCTGGCACCTGAAAATTTGGGCTCACAGGGAAGGTGCAGCTGCTCTGGCTGGGTTTTGCTCTGCACTTGGCATTCAAGAAGCTGAAGCAGGATTTGGTAACAAGCTGTCCCTAGTACCAAAGGTAGGAATAAAGGGTCTGATTTTGCCCCTGGTTTTGTCCTGCAGAGTTATGGAGGTTTTGACACGTGAATTGAACTTGGGGTATTGACCCAACACTGTGTTGGTACTTGGAGGAGTATAAAAGGAACAGGATAAGAGGCTGCAAAGGAGACTTGGGTATTATATTAGTGCAGTCACATGGCCTGCAATGAGCTCCTCGATGGAGCAGGGAAAGCTTCATCTCTTAACGGACCGCACAGAATATAGAGAATAATTCCCCTAATAAATCTCTTTCAGTCTCTAATAGCTAGGGAAATATATTATCCTGTTGTCCAAAAACCTTGAGAGATCAGTCTTATCTGAACAAGAATAGACATTTCATGGTAGCTCTGCTGTGACAGGATCAGGGATTGGCACCGCTGTGCCACTGGAAAAGAGGTGGAATAACCACTGGCTGCAGTGCTGCTCTTCCCAGTGTGAAATCCTGTTTGCCACCACAGGACCAAGACAGACTGTGTGCACCAGCACATGCAGGCAGCATCCTCTGGGGAGTGGGAAGGCTGCAGGGACTGCACCACTGTGAAGCTGCAGCAGAGACACCACCCCCTTGTTGGGGACACAGCATGGGACCACCTTTAGAGGGCCTTTGGCCACTGGTCTTGGACCACTCGTGCCCTCAGCAGTGGGTTTAACCATGCTGAGTGTGGGGAGCTGCTTGGCCATGGGTTGCTTCGCAGGTGAAGCTGTTTTTCTTGCACATCTCCAAGCTGACCCAGTGCTGTCTCTGCCACACCTTGCTGGTGTCCTGTGCAGGGCTGTCCCCAGGGATGCTGTGTCTGACCTGGGGAGGGACAGGGAAGCAGAACAGGCCATCAAGGGGCTGCTGCGAACTGCAGCTGGAGTGGGATGCCCAGGAAGCAGGTTCCTCCAGGAGGGATGAGTCACTGGAGTGACTCCCTTCACCCTCCTCCTCATGCAAGGACTTCACCTAAAAGCAGGAATAACTCCACCGCTGCTCTTTGTGTGACGGCTGCTCCTCAGCTCTGTCTCTTGACACATTTCCAAATTTTGAGGTGGGTTTAGCCTTGCTTGGAGAAACAAACGTCCCACTGCAGTGTCAGGAAGTGATTTGTCTGTCTTTTAAAGGGGACTTGCTGTGCCGTGGGGGTACTTGGTGTGTCTGAGGTGCTCAGATGTGGCAGGGGATGTGTCAAATCAGCGTCGGCGTAGTGCTGGGAAGGACTGAGCTGAGTAGTGAGCAGCACACTGCAAGCAGTCAATAGGCTGCAGTCAGGAGAGATCCTCCAGGAAGCAGGAAAACAGAGAGACAAAGGGAAATGGAAGTGTTTGGAGACTTCTCTGTGGCAGTGGTGCACTGGGGTGCCCTGGCCATGCTGTGTGTTCTGCAGTAGCCCAGGCAGTGCTGACAGCAGCTGTGCTGGGGGTTGCCTTTGCCTTGGCAGTGGGGACTCGCAGGTGCTGAGCTGTGTGTGCCACTGCTGGCTCCAGCACCTCTGGAGATTCCCACTGCCTGCCTGGGACAGGCACTGGGAGGCTTCCAGCCCCACAGCGACCCCAAGGAATGGTTGAAACACTGATCCAGAGGTCTGTGAACAGGCAGGGTGTTTTGTTGCCATCAGACCTGCTGCACAGTGTGCTGTGAGGTGTTTGCCCTGTGGCTGCGCTGCCTGGTGCCTGCTCTGTAATTCCCTGCTGGAATACAGTGCAATTGGACAGCACTGTCTTTCCAGTGCAGGGTAAGAAAGATGTTTCTAGGCTCTCCTCCCATCCCTGGCAGCTCAGTGGTTTGTTCAGGTGAGAAATTCCTTGCTAGAAATGAGGAGGGAGAGCTGTTCCCCACCACAGCCTCCGTCCCTGCTCTTCACTGTGGCTGGGCTTTGCAGGGGATTGAGCTGCTCGTGGTCCTGTGAGACTTCCCATCATTAATCATGAACTTGTGACTCCACACATTCATTACTCTGTGACTTCCCTGGAGCCAGTGAGTGTGGGAAGTGGGAGGTGAAATGCCTCAGGCCCTGTTAATGTTGGATGCAGGGGTGGCTGAGGGTGATGGATGAGGGGGGCAGGCAGTGAAGGGAGATGTCCCAAGTGGAACTGAGCAATAATCCTGCCCGAATGTGGAGTTCTTGCTCGGGCAGCACCATCCTGGGAGTGAAGGAAGAACCTGGTACTTTCCAAACCACATGTGCTCAAACAAAAATGGCCAATTCCCCTGGCTCAGTTGGCTGTGCAGATGAGGACAGCGTTCATCCCACCTTTACAGTGCTTTGCAGTGACAAAGTTCTTGTAGAAATGGGTTTTGTCCCTCTTTTGCCAGGAGCTGGGGCTTGGACAAGAAGTACCAGTGGTTGGATCCTTCTGTATGCAGGACTTACTTCCGTACATTCTTTATTTGAGCCATCTCTTTCTTTTCTAAGATCTCTCACATTTTATTTTTAATACTGGACAAATACCAAATATTCCTCAAGAGAGATCTGTGATTGCAGCTCAGTTCTGACAGTTGAGAATAGTCCAACCGACGTATTTGCCTCATCTGAAATGCTGCTATTTTGAGCTGTGCTTTTGTTTTTAGCCATCAGTGATAAGTTTGCATTTCCTGCGGATGATATTTTGGGTTGACGTGAGTTGTTAAAGCTCCACTGTGCAAAATGGTTTTCTTCCTGTGTGACTTTGGGCTTGTCTTTTCTGGTTTGATACCCTCATCCAACCCAGAAGCAGAATTAAATCCCCACATCCTAGCTGGTCATCACTAAATAATTTGTTTTACATCTTGCTGAAGCATTTCATGAGTGATGCTACAGGAAGGCTTGTTTCCTCTTATTTTTTTCAGACTTAAGATAAAGGCAAACTGAACTTTGCAGGCACTTCTCTGGCATCAGACATTTTCCAGCTATTATTTTGCAAACTATTAGAGCGGCAGATCATGAGGTGGGAACCCAGTTATGCAAACAAAGCCACGTCACTCTTGGCCAAAAATAGCTCCAGTACATGTGCAGTAAGGTGGAAACGAAGGCCTTTGGTGTACATGGAGCAAACAGGGAGAGAGGCAAGAGGGGAAGCTGCAGCTTTTTGTTTAGAGCCTCTCAAGAGATATTTAGAGCCAAATGTGTTTTCCAGAGACAAGCAGAGTGTCTCTTGTAGTTTCAGTGGGGTAGGAGTTCCTCCCTTCCTTGCAGATAAAGGGCACTGAGGGTTTGAGAGATGGCACTCTGGTCCCAGAGGTGTTGGTCATTTGAACATCCATGTGCCACACAGAGCATGAAGGAATACTGGACAAGAGTTGAAAAATGTTCTCTTTCCTTCCTCTACTCAGCCCATCTCCAGCATGGGGAAAATCTGGTCCTTTCTGTGTTCTCCTGGGATTCTGAGAGCTGTGAGGGCTCACTTCACATCTCATCCAGAGGTGCTGCCTGGCCTTAAGTCTTCATCATCTCTCTTCATTTCAGCCTCATCCACTGCAGTGCCCTAAATAATTTCGAGATCACCCCAGTGGCTGTTTGCTGTGTACTCAGGGACTCGCTGCCTCAGAGTTTTCTGGGTGTTTGCAGCAGGGCTGGGGTCTGGTTTCCTTTAATGTGCTGCAAGTGACTTTCCACCAGGCTTAAAATAATCTTTGTTTCTTCCTTCTGTAACATCACCACCCCGAGCTCCCTTTGCAGTGATGTGTTTAATTGCAGTTTGTTATTGAGCTGTTTGGAGATTGTTTTGGGCCAAGAGAGGAGATAAAGCAGGAGCTCAGGTATGGGGAGCGCAGCTGTAGCTGTGCAGATGTAGCTTCCATTGGATTAAAGCCTCCTTTTTATGAAGACCTGCAATTTCTTATCTCACAATACTTCTCTGGGATGAGTGGAAAGGGGGCTATAAAGTTGAGGAGAGGCTTGATGCCTGCTGTAATGGGCAGAGTGATTCCCAGGCTCATTCCCTATTCCTCACAGACAGTTTTTGTCTCAATTAGAAATTGTGTTCGAATTATCTCTGTATTCATCCAGAATTGCCAGTGCCTATCAGAACATCTTAATGTCTCCAAATGGGAGTTCTCCATTCCTGCTCCTCCTCTTTCCAAGGGTGTATATACAAGTTTTTCTCCTGCCAACATTCCCAAACACGGATTTTTATTGCTCAGGTCCCCCCCTCCACATTTTGTTACAGGTTTCAAGCATCAGGATGCTTTGCCTGGAGTGTTTTCCACGCAGGATTCCCGTGCAGGTTGTGCCAGTGGAATGTTGCTCTGTTCCAAAATAGCTGAACATCAGCATGCACAGCTACGCGGAGAGGGGAGATTAGTGCTGATTTATTGGCCTGTCAATTAAAGAGGAGTGTGAGGATTCTCACTGCATGGCTGAGATTAAGTGTTGTGGTGGCAGCAGCAGATCAGCTTTCTTAAACCTAACTGCTGCTTTCTATACGTTTATGTTTAATTAAAGTGTTCCTACATCCTGCACTCCTCAACGTTAACTCGGAGATGGATTTTGAACCATTGCCAGGGGAATACATTGTTATGGCATCCTCTTTCCACATCTATTAGCAGGAAGGGGATAATTGAGGAAATCTCACACAGATTTAATTGAGGACTGAGGGCAAGAGCGGGGAGGGGGGAGAAACACAAGGCAGAAGTAGGTCAGAAGTTGGGTAACTCTGGCTTGGCAAGGAGCACTGAGCAGTGCTGGTGGAGGCACCGTGGGGCTGCTGAGGCTTGGGGGTGACCAGGGAACTGCTGGGGGTGCCAGGGGAGCTGCCTCCCATATGGCTTTAGAACATCCTGCAGGTCTGGGCACCTCTGCGGGGGTCCTGGGGTGTTGATCCCTTGGGGAATTGTGCAGGATGGGTAAGGAATGGGGGCTGAGAGCACGGCAGCCTGGTTTGGGGGCAGGATTTTGCAACTTTAAGCTCTGATCAGGAAGGCAGATGATGTGCTCTGGTTTGCAGCTGCTCGTGCTGAGCTGGGGAACCAGGGTCCTGGCAGGGACGAGCCCTGGGGAACCAGGGTCCTGGCAGGGACGAGCCCTGGGGAACCAGGGTCCTGGCAGGGACGAGCCCTGGGCTGTGCTGGAGAGCAGGGTCCTGGCAGGGACGAGCCCTGGGAAGCCAGGGTCCTGGCAGG
>NW_024581134.1:6282790-6296027 GCF_017639235.1 Corvus kubaryi | reverse complement strand
CAGGGTCCTGGCAGGGACGAGCCCTGGGAAGCCAGGGTCCTGGCAGGGACGAGCCCTGGGAAGCCAGGGTCCTGGCAGGGACGAGCCCTGGGAAGCCAGGGTCCTGGCAGGGACGAGCCCTGGGGAAGCCAGGGTCCTGGCAGGGACGAGCCCTGGGGAAGCAGGGTCCTTGCAGGTCTGAGCATCCTGGTGGGGATGTGGCAGCTTGGCGTGGGAAGTGGCAGCAAAAGCAGCAGAGGGGGAAGCGCCACGGTGCTCGTGACTGGCAGACTCTCAGCAGCTCCTTTTTGGCGTTTGCCAGCCCACCCTGCACGGTGCTGGGCGTGGGCAGGGCTGGGTTCGAGCCTCCGCCGAGGCACGGCGCAAGCAGCGATAATCACAGCAAATGGAGCTATTTTTAATGTAATTGTGCTGAGTCACCGTGTGACACAGGAGAACTCCTGCTTTTGCTGTACTTTTGGCATTTCCATCCCTAGCAGGGGCAGCACAGCACGGCCTCCACTCATCCCAGTTCTCCACGCTGAGGGATGTTGGGTACAGGATGTTTCATTTGGTTTGTGCTGGTGGGGTTGCGGTGCTCAAGGCAGCCGTGTCCCTTGGGAATTTTTTGAGACTTGAGGGAAGCACAGCAGTGCTAGGGAGGGGTGCAGCAGGAACTCTGGCCCTGCTGGCTGGGATCAGTGTGCCTGGGGATGCTCCAGGAGCAGGAAGAGGTCTGGGAGCAGAGGATGGACACTGAAGTGGTGCTGCCACGACCAGGAGCAGAACTGGCTTTGAGACAGCTGAGAAGGGGATTTTATCAATCTGTCTGAAGGAGAACTCAGAGCAGGGTCCAGGCTCTGCTCCAGGGACCCAGCAATGGCACCAGAGGAATAGGCAGGGACTGATCCCAGCAATTTCCACCTGGACACGAGGAGGAAATTCTTTACTGTGCAGGTGGTGGAGCACTGAGTGCCCAGAGAGTTTCCTTCCCTGGGGATATTCCAGAGCTGTCTGGACCCAATCCTGTGCTCTGGGATGGCCCTGCTGGAGCAGGGAGTGGGACCAGCTGACCCCTGTGGTCCCTTCCAGCCTGACCCACTCTGGGATCCCATGAACCAGGCACACTTTGCCGTTGTCCCCATAACTGGAGCTGGGCTAATTCCGTGCCTGGTGCACTCTGCAGGCCTGGCCCTGTGCTGTGAGTGAGCCCTGTGGTTTTGCTCCAGGCTGGGAGCAGAGCAGCCCAAGGAGAGGGGTCCCTGATGTGTTTTTGGTTGGACAAAGCTCGTGGCACCAGTTGGGGCGCTGGGTCTGTTGCTCTGAGCTTGTGCAAACAGCAAGGAAAGCAGCATTTGCCCTCAAGAGCCCACTCTGCAAACACAGACACTTTCTAACAGACAAAACACAAGGAAAAAAGAGCTTTAATTACAACTCTTGCTGTTGAATATTTTTACTGGCTTTCCTGAAAGCCTCTTCCATCAGCATTGCCAACCTGAAGCATCAACAAATACAGCTCTGGCTTAGAAACTGGTGTAATTAGGAAATGCAAACACGCAGAAAAGGGTGGGGGCTATTTGCCTCTGTTTTTTGAGCCTTGAGGGAGGCTCTTCTCAAGCTTTTACATCCAGTCACACAGAGCAGAATTTTTTTCAGCTTGTATTAAGGTAAAAAAAAAAAGAAAAACGATTCTCACAATAGCAGCAGGTCACAGGCTCTTTCTCAGGCTGTCCCATGGGGCAAACCCCTCGTGCCCCTCAGGGCTGTGGCTGCCACACCTCCCTGCCAAGATTTTGGGTTTATTCCCTCATTCCTGCTTTCTAGGATTCTCCCCACACTGTGCTGAGGGTGCTGCTGGGATGGGTAACCTGTGCATTTTCTCTGGGATGAGTCTTCCTCTGCAGCTCCTGGTTGTAAAACCCACTGGGGCCGCAGATGCGCCGGCTTGTGCTGGAACAGAATGTACAAAATATCCACTCCTCAAGGACTTGGCTTTGTGTACTCCAGTGGCTGATGTCAGAGGATGGAAAAGGTCTTGTTTTCTCCGGAAATCTTTATTCTTAATGTGCATTCGAGACAGAGAAGCAAAAAAGTGTGTTCCTCTAAACCTAAGTTAAGAAGCTTGTTCAATTTTTAAACAGTTACATAAAGCCATCAAAGTCTGACAGGAGAGAGATGCAAGTTGGTGCAAAAGAAAATGGGAAAAAGAAGCTGAACTGGAGTGTTAAACTAATTCCCCCAGGCTTGTACCTAAAATGGCCTTAACTCATCAATGAACCTGCTCCTGTGCTTTCATTTCTTTCCCTTTCCTTTCTCATTTTTTCCTCTTTCTTGCCTACTGTGGTCTTCACGTTGCTGAACCCTGGCGAAGTGTGAATGCTTCTTGAGCCAACACTCTGCTGCTTTTACCCAGCCAGTTCTGGGTCCAGATGAGCATTTCTGTGACACTCTTGGGGAAACAAACCCACGGATGTGAGCAGTGGGAATGGGGCCTGGCTGAAGTGCAGGAAAGGATCCTGGACTCCTGCAGACAGATCTCTGTGAGACTCCCTGTTTTTTACTGCTCACTGAACATTTGGGGTACTCAGCAGCACCGAGACTCAAGCCTTGCTGGGGAGCAAGTGCTGCTTTGGCCCATGGCTCAAAGCCAGCTGAGCCTTCCCAAAAACATCTGCTAGTTCCTGATGGAGGCTTTTTCTCAGTGAAAGAGGAATGTGAAGGGTTGGCACAGTGAGCTTGATGCCAGGATCACTCTGAGCACTGGTGAGGAGGAGTTTGGGGGCCATTCATGGGACTCACATTGTCCCTTCCCAAGGGAAGAAGCAGGGATAGTCTACAGGGACAGCATTCCAGTCGCACTGTGTGAATCCCTCAATCAAATCTACCTGGCAAGGAGCACAGAAAACAGCAATCACACAAAGTTTTTGTGCTGTTCCTGCTCTCACTGGTTTGGATGCACCTGGAGCCGAATCCCTTTGGCTCTGTGCTGTCCTTGGACCTACCCTGGGCATTCCGAGGGGCTCCAGGCACAGCAGCCTCCACTGGCACTGTGGGAGATGCTGCAGGAACTCAGCTCCTGCCTTGGCTGGGCTGCTGCCTGTAACAGGATGGGAATAGGAATTTGTTAGGAGCTCTCAGAGCTGGGAATTCACCTGTGGTCTGTGAGGGTTCTGAAGCACCATGGGCATCAGACCCAGGTCTGACCTCACATCGTGGTGTCGTGGCCACTGATTTGACTTGAGCGCTGAGGTTCCTCTCTGACTCAGAGGGGGAAGGGCTCTTTGCCTGCAGTCTTTGAATGCCATTTCTTCATCTTTAAAGTTTACTGAGCTTCAGTTTTGTCCTTGGTTCTGATGGTGTTTGTCACTGCCTTTGCCCCAGAGCAGGAGTGTGGACTCTGAGCAACTGCCCAGCACCCCTTGCCCGTTTTCCTCCAGGTACTTCCACAGAATCCCAGAATGGTTTGGGTTGGAAGAGACCTTAAAGATTGCAACCCTGCCAAGGGCAGGGACACCTCCCACTGTCCCAGGTGGCTCCAAGCCCCATCCAACCTGGCTTTGGGCACTGCCAGGGATCCAGGTCCAGCCACAGCTGCTCTGGGCACCCTGTGCCAGGGCCTGCCCACCCTGCCAGGGAACAATTCATTCACTCCTCATTAGACAGTAGATATTCATGAAAGGCTATAGGATCATATCTCTGGATAATGCATAGAGATGTTGCAGGTCTTTGAGTAATATTAATCTATTTATATCTACTACCTTGATCCTAGAAATCCATTATAGCTGGTCCTGTCTAGACATGATCAAGGACATGCTTTCAACTCCCATTATTTTTCGATAGCATTAATATTCAAGCACATCTTTGTCTTAAAAAATGTATTCTGAAAGCTGTGGTTATTGAGGAAATTCATGGAGAATAAAAAGAAGTCCTGTGACAGAAAGGATGTCACCTCACAGAAATATCCACGGAGGGTGGCTGGCACGGCTGCTCTCACAGAGCTTTTCACCCCAGCGACTCTGAGCCATCATTCCTCTGAGGCTCAAGAGGCAAATGAAACTCAGAAAAGCCTGATGATTTCCTCCAGGTCATGGAGGAAATGAATTTGGGGAAATGAATTACCTGCTCTGCACTCCTGCCCTTTCTGTGGGTTATGAGCCTTTTCGTTCAGGCGTTGGCATTTCTGAGGTCGTGTTCAATCTGGAGAAGCTGGCTCTGGTTAACCCCAGCCACTCACCTCCCTCACACCTGCTGAAAAGGAGATGTTCAGCTCAAACCAGCTGCCACAGTGTAATTGTGCCATTGAATCTTCAGGGAGTCACAGTTTAGTGGTGCTTGGTTGGAACTGGGAGCCCTCTTGGGAGAGGGGAACAGAGGTGGGAGCCAGAAATCTCTGAGGGAATTTTCCTTACATAAAAAAGGTTTTGTCAGGAATGGATACATCTCCTTTCTCATGCACAATAAGGCTTTGTTCTCTGAGAAGGAGTCCTAGAGAAAGCAGCTGGGAGAAAAAATGCTCAAAACTCAAGGTTTGCCTAAGTCTGCCCTTTAAAAAATGAGCGGTGTTGGAGACTCCCGAGTGCTCTGTAAAGTGCAACATTTCCTTCCTGTGTTTGAGCAGTGCCTGCACCTCCTCTGAGCTCCCCTCAAGCTGCAGGACATCACTGTTTACTTTAGGGTCCCTGCCTCTGGGGCTCCAGCCTGAAGGTCTGACCAAAAAAAAAAAAAAAAATCTGTTTTCAGCACATTCAGAGCACGGAAACTTCTGTGTTCTCTGTGCTTCTGGAGAGCCACGGCTGTGTCTGCATGGCAGCGTCCCAGAGGAACTGCCGGGGTGTGGGGGCTGTGCTGAAGGTCTCAGTGATGAAAAGCAAGCTGTAGGAAGTTTCTTCTTTTGCCTTCTCGTCACAGGTTGGGAAAACTTCCCTCCTCTCACGCCCAGCACAGGTCGCTGTGTTGTGTTAGAGCTGCTGCCTTGCGTTGTTGAGGTGGCTGCAGTTCAGGGATAAGGAAAGGGCTTTTCACAGTTCTGGGGGGTTCTTTGGCACGACAGTGTAGAAATACAAGTAATGGTTAGAAAAACTCCAAATATTTCTGCTCACATGGCCTCAGGTAAAGGACTACTAATGAAGATGGGTCACAAGGGAGCCAATTTCGGCATAATTAAATCCACTGGTGTTTGCTAACACATAAACCAGAAACATTTGATCTACTCAGTGTGGGGACAGTCACTGCTCGGTCAAAAATCATGGAAGCATAGAGTGGTTTGCATTGGAAGGGACCTTAAAGCCCATCCCATTCCACCCCTGCCATGGGCAGGGACACCTCCCACTGTCCCAGGCTGCTCCCAGCCCCAATGTCCAGCCTGGCCTTGGGCACTGCCAGGGATCCAGGGGCAGCCCCAGCTGCTCTGGGCACCCTGTGCCAGGGCCTGCCCACCCTCCCAGGGAACAATTCCTTCCCAATATCCCATCCATCCCTGCCTCCCTTCATCTTAAGGCTGTTTCCCTAAAATCACGTGGCAGGAAGAAAAAGAAGAGTTTGCAGTTCCTGTGCTTGGTGTCAGCGTGAAAGGGTGGTGTGGTGGGAGCTGAGGATGCTTCAGCCAGATGTGGATGTGGAGCAGCCAGGTGTGGGTGTGGAGCAGCCAGATGTGGATGTGGAGCAGCCAGGTGTGGATGTGGAGCAGCCAGGTGTGGATGTGGAGCAGCCAGGTGTGGATGTGGAGCCAGGTGTGGGTGTGGAGCTGCCAGGTGTGGGTGTGGAGCAGCCAGATGTGGATGTGGAGCAGCCAGATGTGGATGTGGAGCAGCCAGGTGTGGATGTGGAGCTGCCAGCTGTGGCTGTGGAGCAGCCCCAGCTGTGGCTGTGGAGCAGCCAGCTGTGGATGTGGAGCTGCCAGCTGTGGATGTGGAGCAGCCAGCTGTGGGTGTGGAGCTGCCAGGTGTGGGTGTGGAACTGCCAGCTGTGGATGTGGAGCTGCCAGGTGTGGGTGTGGAACTGCCAGCTGTGGGTGTGGAACTGCCAGCTGTGGATGTGGAGCTGCCAGGTGTGGCTGTGGAGCTGCCAGGTGTGGCTGTGGAGCTGCCAGCTGTGGATGTGGAGCTGCCAGCTGTGGATGTGGAGCCAGGTGTGGAAGGCAGGAGGGCCGTGGGTCCGGTGGCTGCAGTGCTGGTGAGCCCTGGCATTGATGGGTTAGAGAAAACAGGGAGATCTCCTTGCTTTGTTGCCCCTCTCCCACCAACACTCTGAACTTCCCAGGGATTGAAGGAGGTTTTTGTCGGTGAGCAGCAGAGGAATTTTCATGGAGTGGCCATCAAGACATGAAGCACGATAAACTGGTGCTGTGTGTGCCTGACACAGCCTGCTGCACCCTTCCCGTGGGAATGGGAAGTGCTGCTATCCTCCTCATGGACATGGATAACGGGGACACTCAGAACTGACCTTAAAATTTGAAGCTGACACTCCTAAGCTGGACTTTGTGTGAACTTTGGTGAGAGGTGTGATCCAGGCATTTGTTTGAGTGGGAGTTACCAGCAGGATGATGCTTGGAGGTGACATTTCCCAGCTCTGCTCCCTTCCTGGGCACTTCTCGGTGTTCCTGTCCACTTCTCCTAGTCTGAATCCAGTTTTATGCTGGATCTGAGCTGGTCCCACTCACAACTGGAGACACAGCAACATCCCCAGGCTCTGACCCTTACCTGTGCACCCCACTGTGCAGATCCAGCTTTCTGCCTTATCCCAGCTTCCTAGTCCTACAGCTGAACCCCAATTTCTGGTGCAAGCCTTGCAGTGGCAGCTTCCCAGCTGAGTTATCTTTGTTCTGGGTGTGAGAAACCTGGCAAGGCTCCACTTCATTCCTGAGCTTTCAAAGTAACTTGCCCAAAATAGAAACACCTCACAGGAAGGTCTCCAGTAAAAATAACTCCAGTAGGCAACTCTTGTCTTGGATAATCCCCCTAAGGATTTGGTAAGATGTTCTCTTTGGAGGTCATCCCTGCAGGATCAGTCGTGGTGCTGTGGGAAGGGGCTCAAGCTCCTGGCTGGCTGCTGGTGGGAGGTTTTCCCTGTTCTGGAGCTCCCTGTTTCTCTGCTCCCACCTGGAAGCAGGGAAGGGGTGCAGCCAGGAGCAGCGTGCCAGCAATCCCGGAGGGTGCGGGATCCCACAGGGCGGCTGCACATCGGAACTGAGAGCAGGCCCGAGGATTTCTCCTGTGGTGAGGTTGTCAGGGACTGCTCAGGGATGGAGAGGTCCCTTCCCTGTGGTGGCTCCAGGCCTTTCCAGGTTCTGAGTGGGCTCCCAGCTGCTCCAGGAGCAGGGGATTGCAGTGTCTGTAACCTGCTGTGCTCAGCAGCGCACTAAGTGCTGAATAACAATAAATTGGAGGTTCCAGTGGGACCCAGCTCCCACAATTGATATTTCCAAGGTTTTTAACTGTGTCTAGTACACAGCTGATGGTGCTGTCTCTTTCTTTCTGCTGCCATTGAACCCATTCTGAAAGTCAAGCCAGCCTTGGGGTTCCATGTTCCTACCAGAGCTGGATTATTGTTTTATTGGAAGTATTTGTCCCTATGGGGATTAATCAGTCCCTGCTCTGTGAGTACTTTGCTCCTCTGGGCCATGTCTCCCAGCTGCCAGGTCCTGCCTGGTCCTGCTGATGTTCTGCCACACAGACTCTCCTGCTTTCAAACACCACAGCTGTCCCACATGCTGCTCCTGGAATCTCCATTTGTCTTGTCCTTTCTGTTTTTGTGCTGTTAAGAGAAAAAGGGGAAGTGTGATGGAGGCAGTTTTGTGGCCCCAGTAATTGTTGAAGCATCAGCAATTGTGAAGAAGAGAAGCATCTTTCCTTCCTCCCCTGCCAGGGCTCAGTTTATCCAGTTTGTCACCTGAACTTCCAAGTGTCCATCAGTTAAGAGGATGGAGATTTGCATAATTAGTGTTTTTGAGGTACCTTCTGAAATGCAGGAGAAGGACTCTTATGAGTCTCAGCTCTTATCTAATGAGGTGCTGAAAAAGGGGTATCCATGGAGACATCCATTAGAAGACACTGTTCTGAAATTGGTTCTTCCCAATGCCTGTTAAAATGCCAAAGGGTTTTTCTTAAGCATAATTTATACCATTTCTTTGCTCCATTTGTAAACAAAACCAGTTATGCCTCAATATGATGAGAACCATAACTTTTAAAACGAGCTTTGCAGGCTCTTACTAAGAAACAGGGATAGGAGTGGACTGGAGGAAGGTGCTGAGGTTTTTATGGGATCCTACAGGGTATTGAGCCTGGAGATCTGCTAAGGGGCCAGGCCAGGAAGCCTGCAGCCCTCTTGGCTGAGGAGAGGTGCTGAGCATCCCCTGCAGCCTCGTGGAGCTGGGGCTGACCAAACTCCACCCCTCCAAATGAGTCCACTGGTCATGGAGATGTTTTCCTGGGAGGAGGACACCTCAAGGGACTTGCACGACCTCTTCCTGAGGGGTTGGAGTGCTGTGGCTGTGCAGTGGCTGCAGTCACCGGCACATGGGGGTGGGCCAGCCTGTTGGGAATGATGGAATTGTTCAGGTGGGGAACTAATCCGAGCTTCCAGAATTCCTGCTCAGCACAAATCCGGCTCCCTGCACAGAAATTTGTGCAGGCTTGGAAAAGTGGGGAGACAGGTGATCACATCAGCGTGGCAGTGCTGGATTTTCTTGAATTTCTTCTCTTTACTCCCCTCTCTGCCATTGCTCCACTCACAGCACTTTGCACTTCCACAGCCTCTTCCAGGCCTGGAAAAGAAGCTTGGGGAAATCAGGCTCGTGGTTGCCATCACACAGCTCTGTGTGCTGTGGCTTTCCTGCTGCAAGCCTGGAGTTCCAAGCCTCCTCTGTCCGAAACATCATTCCAGGCTTTCCCAGTGTGGTGGTTTGGGATCCTGACACTGCACAGGATTTGTGTAGAACTCTTATCTGTTGTTACAGCAATATGCTGTTAAAAAGGATCTAGCTCCACCCTTTCTCCTTGCCTTTCCTGTTTTCTTGGAGGGTGAAAATAGGAGTTTACAGAATCCTGCATATCTGACTTGGTTATTTATAGCTAGAAGCTGTTGGGGTTTATTTTTGAGTTCAGCTAATGGGTTATTCTTTGTTGGAGCTCTGAAAAGGATTGGAAAAACCTACAAAATATTAGAAAACAGACTGAAGTGCTGATTCTGATTAGGGTGTGTGCACACCTCTGCTCTGATCTCTGATCTGTTCCTGTATCCATACGAATACCTGGAGTCGTGTGTTCATCAAAGAATAAACCTCAGTCCCTAAAGCAGGAGGATTCTCCCAAAGGGAAATCTGGCCCCTGGTTTAGGCAGCAGTAACTGCTGGGTACAGCTCACACCGTGCTGGTTGGTTATGTAAGGAACCTAACTGGTGAGCACACCCTGTGAAGGCTTGCACAGGAATTTGGGGCTGGAATTGTGCTCCTGGCAGCTCAGGCAGAGCAGGGCAGCCCCATCACCTCTGCACAGCTGCTGCAGATCCACATTCCACCAAATCCAGCGGGATGAGTGGGTGAAATGATCCTGCAGGAGTCTAAAGAAGGAGGGATGGGTTGTTCAGGACAGGCAGAAGGAAGATGGGCTTCCTCATGGACACATGGAGTGGGGGGATTCTTCACTCAGGGGTTCAGAGCACTCCTAGATAACTGACCTGAGAGTTAGGGTGTCTTCTCAAAGAGAGATCACAGCCTAAAACTTCATCCTTCTCTGTCACCCCAGCATTTTCTCCCTCTCTCTCCTGAAGCTGAGGTTTGCTGGGCAGCCCTCAAGCCCTGGAAATGTGCCGAGTTCCAGGAATTGATGCCTCAGGTGAATCATTTCAGGCTGTGGTTCATGAGCTGTGCTCCCTGTGCTGCCTTGGAGGGGTCTCTAAACAATAACCAAGAGAAGTGAGTCAAAGTAATGGGCAGCTTAAATTCATCTTGGAGTGATCTGTTGCCCTGTGCTTCTCTCTGTGGAAATTTGTTAGTGCTCTACAAGCCAATCTGGCTGGGTAGCACGAGGTGAGGCACCTGGAATTGAGCTGCCTGCTCAGGCATGGCCACTGTGGAGCAGTCCAGCAGCTGGAAAGATCTGGAGAAAATTAAACTAAAAACAGCTGCATGCCTCTGGCAACAGGAACTTTGGGGAGAGTGGCACCAGGATTAGGGAAGAGACAACTCCAGCACCTTTTCTGCATGAAGTGGCTGCAAAGGTTGTTCAGAATGTGTCTGGTGGTGAAATTAGCACCCAAAGATCAAGCTATTTATTTATTTTGGTGATCGCATCAAAGGAGTGGGAAGCGGGGCCAGGGGGGAAGGGACTTGGCTGTTGAGGAAAACCAAAAAAGATCCGAGCATCTCAGGGCATTTGAAAGAGATGGGCTCCTCTTTTCTGACAGTCTCCTTTCAGCACAGACTGGAGGCATCCGTTCCTGTTATCTGAGCCATCGGAACATTCAAGTTGCTGTGGATAACGCAGACTTAAGTGGAAAAACAAAACTGCAAAAACAACCCCTTCTGCCAGCAGATTTCAGCCTGACATCAGTCTCAGGCTGACACTTCAGATACTGAGCAGGGCTGCTCGGGGAGGGAGGAGGGTTGGTGGAGCCGGGTTTGTGCTGAGCAGCAATTCTGGAAGCTCAGAGGAACTGCAGCATCCCAGATCTTTAAATACAGTCTGACAAAATTCTCAGTGGGGAGCTCCCCCTATGCCAAAGCAGAGCCTGTGTCACCTCTGCTGTGCTCCTTCCCTCTCCATCCCCGCGGATGCTGTGGCTGTGAGGGCTTTGATGTGCAGATACAGTGACGCATGTTTCAGTCCCTAATCACAGGCTGGATGGTTTCGAATAGGGTGAATACTCAGGGTGAATATTCAGGGCTCCAGATTGTACTCACTCTTCGGCAAAGGCAGGAGGAGGGAGGGCAAGGGGGACACTGGAGTGGGTGGGAAAGTTTGGGCGAGGGGGAACAGCAGAATGTCACTGGAGACCCCTCTGGGGTGGTCCCTTGCTGCTCTTGCAGCCCTGCAGTTCTCTGGTTGCAGGAATGCTCTCCAGAGTTGAGAAAAAGGACGTTTCATGGTGGTTTCCCCAGCCCTGCAGCACTGCCAGCCCAAAGCATTCACAAGTCCTGAGTCAGCCCTCACCACCTACCCCCAAATTATAACACTGAGGGGGGAAATTGCATCTTTGTTTTGAGCAGAAATAAAAGGAATATGTTAGTTTGGGGTTCTTTCTCCACACCGGCCTTTGGGCTGGAGCTGTTGGGTTGGGTTTGGCTCACGTGCCTCAGTCCTGGGCTTCCCTGCCTCGGGTTTGGTTCACATCAGGTTCATGCAGACTGGTGGCACTTGAGAGAAAGGAATTAAAAATGGGCACTTAGGGAATACAGGAGTTTTAGGGGATCCATGACTTGAGCCAGGCTTCAAAACCTGTCATACCTTGAGACCCACAGGCAGAGATTTGAGTGCTGGCAGAGCTCTGCTGGGAACACCCTGTGCTGATAAAAGACTCAAATAACCAGACTGAGATTTCGACTGCGAGGCAGAGAATTACTTAAAGATCTGTGGGTTTGCTTGAGGCCCTTGATATCTTTTATGGATTAGTCAGACAAAAGTGTCGGGGCTAGATGTACCACAAGGCAAGGTGCTGTATTTCTCACAGGAGTGATCCCTCTGCCTGCCTTCAGCTCCAGTCTGCAGTCACTATTATTTTTGACCCTGAGGAGTGTGGCAGAAGTGCTGGTTTTGGCACTGGGCTGTGGGGCATCTCGCAGGGGAAAGAGAGCTCTCTGTTTTCTTGCAAATCTGTCCGTAAAGACAGGAGATGTCAGATTTTTTGACCCTTAGCACTGCTTATTATTGGAGCTTACTGTTACCACAGAGCTGTCACGGCAAGGACTGAGCAAACTTGTTGCCCACATCCCAAAGCGTGTGGCTTTGCTCCACCAGCCTCCAGTGGCACAGGAAAAGGGATTTTCCCTCACTGCTCAGTGCCCTTCTGCACCACCAGCTGATGGCTCATCTGTCTCTCACCAGCTCGGCAGCACTGAGTGGGGTTTATGTCCCACTTGTGGCTAATGTTAATTGGTAACCTCTTTTCTCTCTCTGGCAGCGTGCTTTAGCTTCTGATTTGGAAATTAAGCTAATAGCATTTCAGGTAATTTAAAGCCTCTGTATGTGAGTGTATGCCCAGTGGGAACGGGCAGCAGGTAGTTTCCCACATAAAGAAGGTTAAAGGCCTTTGTGAAGGCTGGAAATTTCCTCTGCTTTCAAAACAAGCTTCTCATCCAAAAATAGCAGCGAGCTGATAGCTTGGCTTCTCCTTATTTATTAGCAGCAGATGCTGCTGATAGATGCAGAGGGTTGTTTGGAGGAGTGATGTGCACCAGGGCACCGAGGTACCTTGCTGATTGCTGATCCAAATCAGACACTCATCACAGGATCAGACCCACGCATCTCTTGTGGGATTCCCAGGCCTGCTCCCACTGCAGGGGAAATGCAGCAGTGACAAGCTGTTATTTGCTCTCAGCTGTCCAAATTAGCAAGGGAAAAAGCCACCCAAAGAAGCTGTTCTCTTGTGCAACAGTGACCAGCTCCTAGACCTGCGCAGGGAGATGTCCCTGTCTGCATGGGAGGGCTATGCAGGAATTGGGGCAGAAGGTGGACTTTAAGTTTTGGGGCTCATCTGGGAAAATCCCCATCCTCCCACTGCAGAATTGTGCAGTTTTCAGGAATACAAAAATGAGTGAAACCAGGCTTGTGCTCCTGAACAAACCTGCCTTTCCCCAAGGGCCAGCACTGCCTGTGGAGCCTCTGCTCTTCCTGAGGCAGAGGTCAGGGCAGCATCCCATAGCTGGTGTGCTGTTACTGTCCATAAATTAACACTGAAGCACTGGGAGCTGCTGCTGTGGTTGTTGGGGTTTTTTTGGGGGGTGATATCCACATTCTGCTCCAGGGTGTTGCCTTCCTTGGCTGCTTTTGGGAGAATGGGGGACACAGCACGGAGGTCACCCTTTGAGAAATTCAGAATGTGCTGTGGAGTGAGCCCACCTTGCTCACAGCGTGGTAGAACTTCCTCTCCTGGCGCCCTGTAGGAGCATGGATGGAGGGTGGAGCACGGATGGAGGGTGGAGCATGGATGGAGGGTGGAGCATGGATGTAGGGTGGAGCATGGATGTAGGATGGAGCATGGCCGTGGATATGGGATGGAGCATGGCCGTGGATATGGGATGGAGCATGGCCGTGGATAGGGGAT
>NW_024581134.1:6230876-6282390 GCF_017639235.1 Corvus kubaryi | reverse complement strand
GAGCATGGCCGTGGATAGGGGATGGAGCATGGCCGTGGATATGGGATGGAGCTGGGCACTGCAGACAAGGGGATGGATCCTGCCTGGGTGCACAGTCAAGAGCACACCTCCCATATAATGGGATCCCCAAATCTTCCTTGTACCCCTCTTGGATGTCCTTTGGTTAATGGCTACTTTTGTCACTGTTAACATTGTCCCAAACACCCCTTTCCACAAACAGCAATTCCTCTCACTCTCTGATGTGGTTCCTGGAAAACTTCTTTGTGTCCAGTGGTCTTTCATTTTCCATTTCCTCCAGTTTCCTGTTTTTTAGCTGATAAAACAAAGCACCCTCCTAAATTGCTGTAATTATAGTCATCCAAGCAGGCACATTCATTATGGCCTTAATAAGGCCACAATGTGTCAAGCCTTTCATGGAATCATAAAGGTTAGAAAAGGCCTCCAGGTTCATCAAATCTAACTTTTGTTTCTGAGAAAAAGGGAAATGAAGTCCTTTAATACTTCAGTACACTTTATTTCTGTGCAATTTGCAAACCATTAAGGCCAGGCCTGGTGGTGGCCCAAAAAGACAGAATGCAGTCATGAAAATGGAACCAAATTATGCAAGTATGCAGTTTCCTACTCTTATCCAGCTCCTTGAAAATGAAGCATCCAGGAGGAATTTTAACTCGTGGGTTTTGATGCTCTAACCTAGTTGCAGCAGGGCTTTTGCCAGGCAGGAATTAACCCATTTCATTTCCGTTCGTTGTGGAGTTGGGTCTTTCCTGACCAAGGTGAACCAAGAGTGAGCACTGAGCCCGCAGATGATTTATCATTTAAAAATTAAAGAAACGGGTGCACAGACAGGGCAGTAATTACTGCAGTAATTTGATCCCAGGGATCCCTGTTCAGGACTGTGTGGTGGGACCAGAAATGAGGAAAAGGGGCTGGCAGGAGCTTGGCTGTGTGACAAACACACCCTTGGTTGCCCAGAGATGACACTGGAGCTCAGGGTCCCACTCCAGCTGTGTGGGCTGTGGGGGTTTGGGTCAAACCCACCTCTGTCTCTTTGGGTAGCAGAGAATCTGCAAATCCACGTCCAGTTCCCCGAAACCCCTCGGGTTTTTACGGTGGTAGGGTTTCCAGGGAATGCAGAGAGTGTCACCTCATTGCTCCCCACCTGGCCTGCAGTGCTGTGTGGTCAGGAATGAGCTGAGTTAGGAAGAGCCACTTGAGCTGGCCAGAGGTTCTTCCTTCCTTACCAACATCTACTGGGAGAAGGCCCAAACCCACCAGCGGGATCAGCTTTGGCTGATGTGCATCACTCCTGTCCCCTCTGCCCCTGGGTGTCACAGGGCTGACCCAAGGGCTCTGTCCAGGCCCTCCATCCAGTGACAGCAGAAGGCTCTCGAGGCTCACAACAGACAGGCTGAAGGAATAAAACCTGCAGCTGCACAGACAGGCTGGTTTATCACCTTTGTTCTCTTTTTAGCCACCTAACTATTCCTGGAAGAGCTAATATTAGCTCCCCCATCTATTTCTTAGAAGCTGGGAAAACAAGAATCTGATTGAATGTCCTGGTTTCCAGGTGGACTGCTGGCTGCTCCGTACAGTGGGCTCTGAAAACCCTCACAAGCTCTTGCATCACCAGCTCTTGGTGTGGGGAGCCACTGAGATCTGTGCTTGTGGAAGTGGCAGCATGAGAGGGATTAAAATTGTTGAGCACTGTGTTTAATCCTAGCAACAGACTGCTCGGGAGGCACTTCCCGTGCCATCCCCAGCCGGATACAGATCGTCACGGAACACGCTTGCTTCGTTCTGCTGCACAGAAGCAGGTCCTGAGATGGTTTTAGTCTCAGGTTTTAGGCTAAAAGTCAGAATTCTGGCAGGATATTTATCCAGGATTTGCCAGCGTGTCTCATCCTGACGCTCCCATCCCATTGTGTTGGGATGCTAAAGGGCAGATTAGAGACAGGGAAGCGAGTGTGGGAATGGATTGCAGAGGTTGGGCTTTATTCCCTGAGTGACGCCCACGGGAGCGCCGCTCCGATTCCAGGGAAGGGATGATCCTGCTCACTGCGAGCTCCGAGTGGGACCTGGCAGGCGAGCGAGCTCCTGCTGCATGTGCACGTCACAGTTTAAAAAAGCCTTTTTGTCAGCCAGAGCCAGGTCACAATGAACTCTGCTGTTCTCCCGGAGCTGTGGTGCTGCTGGGGAGAGAGCAGAGCGAGCAGTGCTTTGCCTCTGCCTTCCTCTGGCTCTTGGGGAGGTGGGAAAGACTCCGTGTGGAAGGGGAGTGTGTTGTGCTGGGGTTGAGGGAAGGAAAGCGAGGGCTGATGTGAGACTTCCCTTCCCCAGAGCCGATGGGCTGTGACAGGGGCTGGTGGGACTGGAGCAGCAGCACTGCAGGAGCACAGCCTGGCCATATCTCCGCACCTGGGCTGGCCGTGTGCTCCGTAAGGATGCTCCATTCCGTGCTGGAATGCTCAGGGAATGTTCAGGGAACCCCCATCTGTGTGCAGAGAGCACCAAACCCAAGGCAGGCGTGGGACAGCCCAGTCCTCGCTGCCTGAGGAAGGGCTGGGTTTCTCCCAGGAGGGTGTGAGCTCAGGGGAAGGTGCTTCTCCTCATGAATAAACCATGAGTGGCAGTCAGGAGCAGAGGTTTTAATTAAACAGCTCCCTGAGAGCTGGCACCTTGAAAAACACCGTGTGTGGCATCCCTTGGTGAGCAGCTGGCACTGGAGCCACCTGAGGCACTGGGATCCATTCTCAAAGACTCTGTAAAACCAGCTAAATAATTAAAACTAATAATAATAATAATGAAAAAACCCCTGACAACTCCAATGTTTAAAAATTCAACATTTTGATGAAATATTAAATGCTAATTATTTCCTTGCACTTGTGCTGGCACCGCTTCTCTTGATGTTGGCAATTTAGCATCACATTCCAGTAATTGAAGTATATTGTCAGCTTTTGTGTTACATTTACCACCCAGGCCCTCAACCCAACGCTCCTAAAGTCTCTGTTTGATTTGAAGCTTTGAAGTCTGCTTTAGTGGATTGGCCATACTGCTGTGCATACCAAAACCAGCCGGCTAAGTGCCACATCTGTGGCTGTTTAAAAATGCCCCCGCGCTTGCTGGAGGAGCTGCCGGTCTCATTTCAACAGCAAACGCAGAGAGATGGGCTCAATCCATACACCAGACACTAAATGAAATGCAAAATGAGAGGGCAAAAGGATATTTGGAAAGCATTTTATGGCTTTCATGTTTTATGTGTCATTTTAACTTTTGCTCAATGTGGGCAGATGAAAGACGTGACTGGCAGGGGAAAATGCTGCACATATTCCTTTGTTTACCTGCTTTGCTTTCGGTGCAAGGATGTGTCAGTGCCTTGGTTTTTTGGAATGTGGAGGGGGCACAGCGTGTGGATAGAATCAATAGAATCACAGAATTACAGAATTGCTGAGGTTGGAAAAGACCTTTAAGGTCGTCCAGTCCAACCATCAACCAGCTTCACCACTAACCCGTGTCCCCAAGTGCCACATCCACTTGTTTTTGAGGACTTCAGTTTTTTGAAACTGGAGAAATGTTTGCATTTGGAGGTATTTGTCCTGCTGTTTCAGTGTCTCAAAGACTTTCAGGCAGCTTTCATGGAAAAAAAAAGCTTTTTTCCCTCCCACCAGATCAGTTTATGAGTCTTAAAACTGTTCTGGCATGCAGTTCCAACTGGGATTTCCAAAGCAGGCAGGAGATGCACACGAATGCACAGCTGGGAATAAGAGTGAGAGCCTCGTTGAAGGAGAAGTATTTGTTGCTTTGTTAGAATGTGCCTTGTTAAAGGCATCTCTCATCTCTGAAAGAGCAGCTCCAGAAGACAGATAAGAGTGGGAGAGGCAGTGAGAGCCCAGGAATGATTTGGGATTCCCAAAGCTTGGCTCAGAGTCCAGAAGTGTTAATGTGGGACGAGTCTTCAGCCTGGAAGTTGAACATTGGAGGTTGGCACTAAATGCTGAGCTTTTGCTGACTGGCTCTGGGGAGAGAGCAGAGGGTCTGGGTGAGGAATCACAGTCAGGTCTTCCCTCTGTGCACAACACAACAGGAGCAGCAGCTCCCAGCTGGTGTCACTGGACTGGGCAGGGGGAATGGGGTCTGTTGGGGTGTGTTGGGGTGTGTTGGGCACCACACTGCTAAGGAAAAATGCTTCCAAAGGTGTGAAGGAACAGTGATTTGTTCTTGGAAACCTAAGCAAGGGTGGCACAGGTGGGCAGATGGCAGCTCCTCTGTGATGGGGAGTGGTAGTGCCTCCTGTCCAGATGCCCCAGTGCCATTATCTGTGCCCAGATGGGGACTGGGAGTGCTTTGAGGGCACATCTCCATGTCCAGGAGCATGGTACGTGCTGTCCTGGGGTCCCTGAGGAGGGGTTTGCTCTCAGGAGGAGCTGGATGGGGTCCTGCCATGGTTGGGGTTATTCTGGCAGTGTCAGGGGTGAGGAATGGACTGGTTGTGCTTTCCTTTTTATGGGGGATGGTCTCTCAAAGCCCTGCTTAATGAATGGTGCAGCGAGGCTTTTGGTGGTGGTGCTTATCCAGTACCTGCTTTGGAGTCTGGGGGGTGATTCAATTAGCATCTCTAGCCAACTCTAAATTCACTAATAACTTTTAAAAGCAGAGACAATTAGCAGACTCAGTGGGAGAAGAGCTTTCAGGGAGAAGCAATTGAATGTGCTGCCAGCCTGTGTTTCAGCGGGCTGTATGAATACACCAGAGGTGCTTTCCCAGCAAGCTTCACATACGCTGAGTTTGCAGGGTTCAATAGTCTTCCTGAACCCAAGAAAGCACATATCTCCTTCAGGGAACAAATAAAGCCAAAAAAAAAAAAGAAAAAAAATTGTAATTTTATCAAGGATAAATTGCTCTGTTGTTCCTGCCAGTGTGCCCAGAGCAGCTCCAGTCCCAGAGCTGATCCTCAGGGAGCTTGGCAGGCACCTTGGCCTCCCCTGGTGGGTCAGAGCTCCAATCCTCTGGGATTGAGACTGCCAGGGGTTTGGGAGTCCTGCTGGATGTATTCCCTAGGGAATGTCCCTGCTGGCACCACTGCCCATCCTGGATTGCTAAACCAAGAGCCCCTGGATGAGCACTGGAACATTTTGGGGGGGTTGCAGTAAATGCAAGTGTAAAACTGGTTGGAGGCAGTGGCACCACAGTGTCCAACAGGACATGTGCCCATTTTCTGCTCTTTATTCATCACTAACGCAGCAGGGACAGACCAGTGGCACCCAGGCTTTTGCTGAATAGTTCCCTTAAGGGCTGTTTGAACATTCTCCATTGTGGTTTTTTGGTCAGAAAACCAGATTTACAATCAGTGTTTGTCCTCATTCTGCTACCTGGAAGTTTTTCCTTTCTATTTGAGGGTGAAGGCTCAAATAGAAAAATCAGAAAGTTTTAAGGCTCTGAACTGCAATCAAGTCTCCACGCTTTGCTTTCAGGTGAAAGTTTTCTTCAGAAAGCTTGTTTTAAAAAGCCCAAAAAACAAAATAACCCCCCCCCACCCAAAGGCAGCTTTAATATCTGTGAGTGTTTTGTGCAAAAGCCACAATTTCATGATCAGCTCCGTGCTGGCTGGGGTCCAATGGATGTTTGAGTGCTCTTTACTTTGGGGCTTAATCTTTTGTAGGGCTTTCTGTGGGCTGCCAGAGAATAGCAGCCCTCAACAACCAGCTCTGTTTCAGTGAAAGAGAAAGGGGATATTGTAATTCCTGCAAATGAGTGGAAAATGATTTGAGCTCTTACAGGATTGAACATTAAGAATATTACAAAGAAGTGAATGCTTGAAGAGCACTAAAGCTCAGCCCCTCTGCCTGGGCTGGTTTGTGTGGGTGCAGAGTCAATGGAAGCAGAGAGCTCCTGGGGTGTCCCAGGGTTGGCCCCATCAGGGGTAGGGGACCAGAGCTGTTAATGATGTTAAAAATAACACTGAAATACAAGAAAAGTGAAGAGAGGGGGGAGAAAAGAAAAAGAAAAAACTCATTTTGAAGGGGGAGCTCATAATGAGCCATTTGCTCTCTCCATGTGTTTTTTGTAGCCATCAATTCCAAAATATTCTGGGCAGTTTATGTATCCCCAGGAAAGAGAGGCTGAGCATCAAGTAAGAAATGAGAGAGTCAGTGGAACAACAACTGGCAGGCCACAAGGGTAGAGCCTAAAGATGTCAAACCCAGGCTTGCTGTTCTGAATGAGAGGTGTACAGGGCCAGCTGGAAGTGCTGTATGGGTTTTATGTGCCTTTATGATGAAAATTCCCATATATTAGTGAGGCACCAGAGTCATTTAGAGGCGCAGAGGAAGCCCCTGCCTCCTTCCTCTCCATGAATTGCCTGGGATCAGTGTGTTCTTAGTGCAGGAGACTCCATCAAATTCCCTTTCTGGCAGAGCTGACACCTGAGCATTCCTATATTGGAGGGACCAGCATCAAGGATTTCTGGACCTAAAGTTGTGCTTAGCCAGACACCCAGTGGGATATTAATATATAAAACTGAGGTTATTAATAGAACCCAGCAGCCAACGTAGGGCTGGGTAGTGGAAGTGGAGTAAAGCAAAAGCCACACATTTCTTTTTAAGAGCATGCATTCACACCTTTCCCTTCACACAGGATATTTTTGGGATGCCTCCACAGTTAGTCTGCTCTCCCCAACAGGCTATTTTTATCTCCTCACAACACGGCTTAATTAAGAAAAATTGTGTTTTAGAAACAATTCTGTACATTTCAAACCCACTCCCTCCCAAAATAACCCCACCCCGGCAAGCTCCAGGTGGTAAATGGCAGCGGAGTGCTTGGATCAGCACCCGGCAGAGGAATTTTCTGGCTGCATTTGCAGCCTCGGGCTGAGCTGTGTTGTGCATTTGGTGTATTTCAAATGCCATTACAGGGCCCATCTGGCAGAGTGTGAGCAGGCCAGGGCCACGCTCCCATCATTTATCTCAGCACCTCTTTGATTCTGCCTTGGTTTTTGCACAGCTGAGACTTGAAGGAGTCTCAGGGATTGTCTTTAGCCATGTGAGCTGCTTGTGTTTCCAGAAACTTTCTTTTTGGGGAGAAATCTGCACAGGTGATCTTGCAGCCTTACCTGGTTTGTGCAGGTAATCTTGATTTCTTTGTTGAGGGACTTCATGTCCATCTGTATTTTGTGCAAATTGAGGGTAAACCGCCAAATCTATTCCTGTAAGTGGATGGCAGGGAAATTTTCAATGGCTGCCTGTCTCACTTATTTCTCATGCCATATTCTTAACATGGTTAAAATTGGCAGCTTACAGGAATTGCAGTCTTGGAGGCGTTGGGACACTCATCCTGCCTGCCAGCATCCCTTTCGAAGAACCCGGGAAGATGAGCAGAGCGTAGATTTTTCCCATGTTGAAGTTTATGAGGATGAAAAGCTCCATGTGGAATATATCTGTGCAACTTCAGTGGCAAAAATTGCTAAGCACATTAGCTATAAATAGCAAAGTGCCTTCTTTAGGGACTGCCACAGACTGCTCCTGAGATAGCTAAGCAGACAAGTAAATAGTAAAATATGGGTATATTTAGCACTCCAGAAGGCGATGGATGGTGTTCAGACTTCACATCACACGAGCTCTTAAAGTCTTTACCTCTGTATAATCTTGTAGCCAGCCCTGATGTGGTGGCACATTTGGGACCTAATTACAAGCTCCACTGCCAATCCAAGGACCAAATGGTGAAGGACAGTTTTGGAAGGCAAAAACCGGAGGCATCCTGACTCACGGATCGTGAGTAGCGGGGAAGGAGAGGCAGGAAAAGGCCGACGCAGTTTAATGGGATTTGGATTAAATGTGGTTTAATGGGATTTGGGCGTAATTGTGGGTTTGAATGCCTGCCTGCCTCTCTGGTTCGTGCAGGCACTGCTTGGGCGGAGGTGTCCTGGTTTGCATCCACTTCAGAAATCACACTCGAGTGCCTGTGGTCAAACTGGGGACTGATCTCACAGGATCCCCTGCCAGGCTTGTCACAGCCCATCCCCGTGGGGTGGTGGGAGAGTAGTGCCTGAAACGATGGCCAGAGAGCCCAAGGGGTCGTGGGAAGCTCTGCTAACCTTTCCCAGGCGAGTTCAGAACAGGTTTTCCTTCTGGATGTTTTTTTCCTTCTGGAATTTTTTTCCTGTTTGTGTCAAGCTTTGAGGCCTTCCCACTTGAAACTCACCCTCTTTTCCTGAGGCTGTTGAAAAGGCTCAGGTGTATTTCTGACTGCCACGCCAGCCTGGAAAAACTGCAAAGAATATTTGCAAGTGTTATCTTTGGATCAAACCCACCACCTCGCTTGGACAGCATCCATCTCCTCTTTCTTCCCTTCTTCCTGGGCTTTTGTAAGAACGTTTCTGCTGTTGTTGAGGATACTCATCCACATTCATACCCATGCACAAATTTTGTGGTGATGCAGTGGTGCATTATTGACAGAGTCTTGGGATTTTCAGCTAAAATACACAAAATGGTAGAGCTGTATTGCAGTTAGTGGAAGGAAGCTGTGCTGAACTGGTTTTGATGTTGTTGTCTTCCTTCTGAGGATGCTGTCCTCCTAAACACAGCGCTGGTTATTTCAGATGAAGGTGCTGGACCCTTCTAGTTGTCCTTAAAGGATGGGTGAGGCTTATGCAGAAGCAAGTCCCAGCTCTCCTATGACTGGAGTAACCATGTCACCAAACCTGAGAACCTCAAGTGTGGTGCAGGGCTTGGTGTTTCTTTAAAATCCTTCAGGAGCAGTTGACTGAGGAGCTTTTCCTCCTGTGTCACATCAAGTTAGTCCCTTGGTTTGTCTCACTGACACTCCCTTCGTGTGTCTCTGGGTGCCTTTTTGTGTCTCGTGCTTTCCTACGAGCGCGGGGGTGTTGTAAGGAGCGAGCAGAGCTGGCAGCCTGGCTGGTGTGGGGTGACACGGTGACAGTAATCCTGAGTGGCTGCTGTGTGTTCTGGCAGTGGGGCATGAACAAGGAGCCGTCTCCCGAATTGGGAACACTGCAGGGAATTCAAACGGGCAGGGAAGTGACTGACTGGGGCAGGAACCCACAGGTGTCTGCTGAAAGCAGGGTGAACTTCAGCCCCCAGCTCGTCGTGTGCTGTCCCTCACAGTGCTGATGGGCAAAGGGTGTGATCCCAAGGGTGTGATCCCTTTTCTGAGCTGGCTTCCTGCTGGCTCCCTGGGGCTCTGGGGGACAGGCAGCCCGGGACAGCCCCGTTTGTTCCCAGAAATTGCAGGGTCATGTTCCCATCCCCTTCCTTTCCAAGCCTCCAGCCACTAGAGGGAGAGAACGCCACATATTTATGGCTTCGTTAGCGTGTGGGGATGTGTTTAATGAAGGAGTCACTTTCCCACAGCAAGGCTTTCCAGGCAGTCCCAGAGCTGGGTTTAACCCCTTCATTTACCTGGGGTAGTTTTATAACCGCTCCTGAGATCTGACTCCCGGAGACCTCAGCCGGTGCACGGCCTCAACATTGCAAACGCTCTGCAAGATGTTCGGTGATCCTTGTCCGTGTTTTACACCCTGTACTTTCTGTCGAGCATCCCTGCTGTGAGATGGCTTCGTGGGGAAACCTTTGGCTCCTGCTGCATCCGCCTGTCTGCTCGCGTTACCCACAGCCCAGCGCACCGCTCCGCGCGGGGAGCACCGTGGGACACCAAACCCCCCTCCCGTTCTTCCTGGCAAGCCACAGACTCCTGCAGCCTATGGCCTGTTTCCTCTGCAGGAATAAAACAAGCCCAAGAGGGATCTCGTTTCATTTGGAATTAAAGCATCGAGTCAGTAATTGTTGTAGGCACATGAGTTTTAACGATTTCGAAGGACGCCAGTAAGGGGTTGTGGGTTGAGGGGAAGGAGCAGGGATGGGGGCTTCAAGAAGACAATGTCAGAAAGTGAATTTTAGACACTTTTGAAAGTGAGACAAGATCGAAACTTTTCCTTTGTAGATTGAGCCCAGTGGGGAGGACCCGTGGAAGTCTGAGGAGGGGACTGTGGGATGTGGAGGGGTCTGGAAAAGTAGCTGGGAATAAAAGCAGCGTGTTCAGTGGTTTGGAGAGCCACAGCCCTCGGCCTGCAGTGCTGTTTAGCAGGGGAATTCACATCCCTGTGCACATGGTGGGTGGGGAAGAGAAAATCTCTTTGCTTTGCTTTTGATTCCAGAGGGTGACTCAAGGCAAGGCTCTCTCAGAAGGGAAGCCTCACGATGCTTTAGCAGCCTGAAGTATTGAAGGAGAGCATTTCTCTGGGAAAAAAAGAGCATTTCCTGACTCTAAAAGTGAATAGTTCCAGTTAATAGAGAGGCTGAGCAAAGAGGTTTCCTTAGGCTGATGGAGCATCCATGCAGATGATGCCCCAGCTCAATAAGTTCTCCTGGTGAGGCTGGGGCTGGTCTCAGCTGCTCCTTGCCCCTCCTGTTTCTCTTCCCCAGATGTGGCCTGGCTGGCACAGCTGATGGCAGGCAGGGGAAAGCAGGGAGGGAAATGTGCAGGAGGACACCAGAAACCCTGAGATTGACCTGACCCAGGCACGCTGGAAAAATGGGCATGTAGGGACTAAATGGCATCAATCCTGGTCAAAACACTCCTGGTGTCTATCACTGGACACCCCACACTCGTAGGGCTGAGGTTGGGCTGCTCCTGGAGCTGTCCCTGCTTTGCTCTGTGCTCCTCCCTGCACCCCTGGGTCTCCCAACACGTCCTGCTAACTCCGACTGACTGAGGCCATGGAAACAGGGCTGGGAGCTGAGCAGCTTCAGCTCAGCATCCAGGGCCAGGGGTCACAGCTTGAATTAAGTAACAGAGCGAGAGGAGCGCTGAGGGAACGTGAAAGGCTCCTCCATGGCTCCGTGCATTCCGATGAACTGTGGCCATAAACACGACCTGCTTGTTAAGCCCTCACCTGTTTGATGGAGATGAAGGTCCTGGGGGACCACCCTCCTTGCCTTGTGCTTTGCTTGTGGAGAGCCAAGCTGTGAAGTTGTTCCTGAGGCAGGCATCCTGTGGCCGTGGGTGGGAGCTGTGGATCAGACCGTGCCGTCTCACTGCTGTGCTTCCCATGGCAGGAAAACCAGTTCTGTTCGGGGCTTTGGCTGTGTTTGTGGGTGTAGGACCAGGCTGGGCTGTCCCTGCAAAGGCACCAGCTCCAGTGAGATCCCCACGGGGTTTGGGGTGGGGAAGAAGGAGCTTGGGTGTGAGCTTGGCTGTTGGTTTTGGGCCATGAGACAGGGCTGTGCTGAGGGCCCCAGGGGCTCCATCCCGGCCTCCTGCCTGGAATGTCCCTCCAGGCACCAGGGAGGAGCACAGCCTCCGGGTGCATGGATTTGCCAGTCCCTTGTGACCTCCAAATGCACGACCCAGGGCAGCATTTATTGTTTCCCTGTCAATCTTCTCGGGAACAGCAATGCTAAGCTCTGGTTTTCTTTAAAAAAGAAAAAACCTCTTTTGGCTGCAGATCTCTTAGTACACAAATGAAATGAATTTTTATATGAGCATTGTGCTGCTTGTAAAGCCCTTTCAGCTTCAAATTTAGTTTTATTCCTTTTTTTAATCTCCATAGGATTTTCCCCAAATAAGCAGAACTAGGCCAGTGCTGGTGACAGATGGACATAAGGAAGACTTGGATGCTGGAGAGACTTTACTGGGCTTGGGGTTCTGAACTGGGGTGCTTTCCTTCTCACCCAAAGAGTTTAATTTGGCTGCAGGTTATTAATTTTCACCTCTAAAGCAGAGGGCATGGCAACAGAGAGCGTTCCTTGGCAACAGACTCCTTGGGTTCATTAAAGCAGAGGTGGGAGGTTTGCAAATGGAGAAACTTGAGAGATATTAGCAAATCAAATGGGCTGAGGCATGAGGAGTCTTGTCAGTCAGGCGGGGGTGACAGGAGAAGGAATAGTAAACAACATGCAGACCATGGGGGTGTCTTGAAGGAGACATTCTGGAAGGAGGCAGATCCAGGACTTGCCTGTTTCCCTGCCTTCCCAAGGGCAGGATGGCCTGCAGAGGGCTGGGAGGAACCTCTGTGTGTCTGGCAGACTGTGGGCAGTGAACTGAAGAGGTTACTTAATAAAAAAATTGCTTTTTACAAACAGGTTTTCAAACTGTGGTTTCCCACTAGGGCTTTCATAAAAGCTCCGGTTTGTTTTGGTCCTCTCCAGAACTGAAGCTGGCATTTTGTTGGTGAAATCCCACAAAAAGCCCTTTGAGGGGAGTCTGTGGGAGAGTGGCCATGCCCAATCCATGCCTTCCCTCCTTTCCCAGGGAGCAGGCTGTGTGTGCCACACACCTCTGCCTGGAGCCAGATGGGGGCTGTTTGCACTGTGGCTGCTAAATATAAATACCGCAATTAATTAATAATGCCCAGTGCACATAATTAAATTAGGAATAACTCGAGTTTGTACCAGCATAGAGAGTGTGCATACAACTGATCCAGAGTGGAGAAGGGGTTTGGAGCAGGGGGAGACAGGTTTGGGCTGCCCTGGCCATCCCTGCCAGTGGCCCCTGTGTCACCTTGGGAGGTCAGGGGAAGCCCCTGGTTTGCAGGTAATGATCTCGCTGTGGTAAACAGCCAGATCCCAACCACATCCATCGGAGCGAGGCATTTCAGGCACTCGTTCCAGTCCTGTGGCTCTATGATTCTATAATTTATGACTGAAACTATCTTTGTGTCAGAGTTAGTTCAGGAGGACACTCATATCTGGGTTTCTGAATATGTCATCTCCTATTAAAGAACAAACAAACTCCCTCGTAATGTACCATAGATAATAATAATACTTTGCAAGAGCCCGAAGCGCTGTGTTATTGCCGTGCTAATCAGAGAAGCACTGGGCCATTATGAAAGTATTCCATGGGGTTGGGGCTTTTTTTCCTGCAGGAAGGTACGTGTTTCATAGCTGGGTAGCGTGGCTGATTGGTTTATAAAGCCAGGCTGGATAATTCCTAGTAGAGGTTAGACAAATTCCCCTCCTTTCTCATTAATTAACCTGTAGGATTTGGTGCCTGTTCTTTGCAGTTCAATAGAGACAATGGCTGCAGGAACATATTTGTGCTCTCTGATACGGAATGAAGAACATCTGCCTTCTGCAGCAGTGAAATACCAGCGTGTGGCAGGGCTCTCCAAAGGGCACTGCCAGGCTCTCCTGCCTCAGTGAGGAAATTCTGGGCTGGAATTGCAATGGGGAGGTGCTGGCTGGGGGATGTTGTCCAATGCAGCATTGTAGCTGGGGAGGGAAGGGAGTGGGTGAAAAGCAAAAGAAGGGAAATCCCCTCATGAAAGCAGCAGCAGGGTGGGGGAAAAAGCATCTTGGGAAAAGTTCCCACATCCAGAGAGTAGTTTAGAGCAAAAATCTTCCAGTGGGATTAAGGAAGGGAGGCCTTGAAGATCTAAAGGAGATTTCAGTGGTGATGTGATAACATAATAGCAGGAGGAAAAGACAGGAGAGGCAGGTGAAATCCTGCAGTGCTGCTCTCACAGGCTGCAAGAAAATGAACCTTCATGTTTTCATGGGATCCCAGGGCTGTGTTCCAGGTGTCTCAAACGAGGGATCTGCTCCCAAAAGCGGCCCTGCAATACCATCAATAATGGTGGGAGAGCAGGGTGGGTTCTGGGAGGATTGGATTGGGGATTGGATTGCAGTGGGAATGTTGGTAAAGTCTCCTGTGTGTTATTTACGTGACTCCAGATGTGCTGGATGAGGCACAAGGATTGGGGTTATTTTTGCTGTTTCACTGGGATGTGATACTGAGTGTCCTCCTGCTCATCCCCTGTTGTTTGGCTTTTGAGTCACTCTCCAGCTGCAGGGAATTAGGAGAAAATAAGTTGCACATGGAAAAGTGGCATTTATCTGATAATTTAGTCAGTCACTGCTGCTGCAGAGCAGTGTCCAGGTAAATACCGTCCCTTCCTTCCCTGCCTTCACTTCTCTGCTCATGTTTATTGCCCATTATTGATATCCCTGGCAGTCACAAGGAGACTCCAGACTGGACTGGGCTGTTGAAGGAAAGCAGCTGTCTGAGGGTGAAGCACATCAGCTGATTTTGGTCCTCATTCTGTAGAGAGAGAAATATTTGGAGACTGTGACAGGTCAAATGTGACCAAACCACAGCTGTGCTGAGACTGACTGGGATGTTGTGTTATTGATGAGCAATCCACGAGTTCTTCCTGGGGATTTCCTCTGGAGTGATCCCCCAGACAAACCACCTGAGCAAAGCCTCGTCCGTTCCTCTCCAGTGGGACGTGCTCAAGTGGCAGAAATCCCATTTTTTGCCAGCTAAATTCCAGGGCAGGAGCCTGCAGTGCAAACTCTGTGCCCAACCACCACCCACTGAAAGCTGCCTCTGTTTCCCTGTGGGCAATGTGAGTTTTCCTACCAGTGCAGTGCCCCTGGCACAACTGCACGGTGTCTGTGCCTCACACACAGCTCAGGGTGTGCTTGGGAATATTCCATGTCTGGGATGTGCTCGCTGGACAGCCCACTGTGCCCTCAGGTGTGCTGGGCTGCAGCATCCCCTGGCACTCCTGACACAGGAGCCAGGACGTGGTGCCCTTTCCTGGAAGGTGCTTTCCTCCAGGGAAGTGGAGAATCAGAGAATCACTGAATATCCTGGGCTGGAAGGGGCCCACAAGGATCATCACGGTCCAGCTCCTGGCCCTGCACAGGGCCCAGAAGAAGCTCACAGGTGGCTTTTCCCTGCTCCCCCTGCTCTGGCAGGGACTCTGGGCTTGGTCCCCTGCCCGGTGGCTGCCTGCAGAGCGCTTTGCATTGACAATGAGGCAGCAGAGGTGCATTTTCTTGGCAGAGAAATGCAGCTGGGTTCTCTCCGAGGTTCCCCGTGCCAGAGAGAACGGCTGCCCCACTGCTCTGGGCAGGATGGGATTTGTGTGCAGCCTGCTGCCCATTCAGGGATTTGGCTGATCCTGGGGCTTTCTTGCCTTTCAGCACCTTCGCAGGGAGCAAGAATTAACCTGGCAGCTCTTGGTTTGCTTCTCAAATCAGCTTAGTGGAAACAAGGCATAGGAAGTGAGACAGTGGAATATGAGCCTTATTGACAGGCCTGATCCACAGCTGGCAGGAGGAGAGAAGCTGGGGTAATTTCTGCTCGTGTGCAACAGTCCTCCACAAAAATTGTCCTCCTCTTCCTCCAGATCCACATTCCCAATTAGAGCAGCAGGGTGGGATGTGCCAGACAAATCCCCCTCCGTTTGCACTGCCAGGGTGTAACCTTGACCAAAGTGAGTGGAGTCACTGGGATGGTGCAGTGCGTGGTTTAAAGCTGATCTTGTGCCTGAGAGGGTCATTCTTGTATTTCCTGTGTGTGTGCTGACAACAGTGCAGATCTCATGTAGTATTTCCTGGTAGAAAAAATATTTACCCTTCAGTTAGAGATAACCTGATCCTTGCTCTGGTTTTAGTCCAAGTCTCTGAAGGAAGCAATGTCCATTCAGGATGTCTGTCTGTCAGTTCTGCTGTCCCAGCTCTCCCAGCCCCTGCAGCTTTTGAATCAGTTGGCGAGGTGGTGCTGGCTCTGCCTGACACCCAAACAGGTGAAGTACCCGTGAGCTCTGTGAATTCCAGGGCTGCACAAAGTCGTGGCCATCACCTGCTGTGGGAGATGGGGCTCTCCCTGGAGAGGACCCTGACTGACAACACATGTCAGAGGTGGGATTTTCCAACTCGAGTCCTCCTGTGGGTGTAAATAACTTACCTGGTGTTTCTGCCACTCGAAATAGGCAGAATTCCAGAGTTTGGACAGCTCTAAGCATTTGCCTCCTGACTCTTTCTTTTGTCAGCCATCTCTGGGAATAATGATGGCTGTCAGTGCCTGTAGAAAAGGTGATGGAATATGGCTTGATGTAACTGGAGCAGGCTGTGTGGGGCCCCAGCAGTGCAGAGATGCTGGGCGGCATCCCTTCAGTCCTGCCTGCACTTCTTGTCTGGCCCATTTCAATAAATAAGTGAAGGCACCTACGCTCTGATCCTGCTGAGTGGCACAGGACCAGCAGAAAGTGGCAGTCATGAGGAGCTGCGTGTTGTTCCCTGACTCAAAATCTCCAGCTGCAGGAAAAATGTTGACTCCTCGAGAGGCCAGGAGCGGGAGATCCAAATGCCCTTCTGCCCTTGAGGTGTGGAGAAAAAACCCATGCAAACACAACCCTAAATCCTCTGCAGCTGTAACTGAGGAGATTGTAGCATCTCCACAGATTTTACAGCATATCCTGTGCATGGATCCAGCATGTCCAGTGTCCCCAGTGTCCTGCCTGTGCCCAGAGCACGTTGCCAGCCGCTTCCCACGTTGTCTCCACAATTCGTACCTGCCCTCTCCTGTCCCTGAAGCCAGCTGCAGGCTCAGCTGCCAAAGAGGGGATTTTGGGAATATTGGTGGGGCATTTTCCTGTACTCAGGGGTGTGTCAGTCCTGCTCCGGGCTGCCCCTTCCTGTGGGCACCGAGCCCTGGGATGGCGGCAGGGGCTGCGGCGGCATCACCGGCGCCGTGAGCGGCCTTGGCCAACTCCTGCCAGCCCCATGCCCTGTCCCTACGATGGGGAGAACCATGTCGACGTGCGTGTCCCAGCTGGAGGATCCGGGAGGATTCAGCCCTGTTTCCAGTTGGCTCTACGCATCCCATATGCTGCCGCCGCCTCTTCTCACCAGCGCCAGACACCGCGATCTCCTCTCCCTCGACGTGGTGGGTGGCCGGATCGATGAGGAACGCTTAATGAGTGTATTTGCTTTCTTAACTATGCAGCGAGGCTCTCGTTTCCTTGCTGTGGCCAGAAAGTGGGGAAAAGCGAGGGGAGCGAGCAGGGGATGAACACCCGGAGTGGGGAGCAGCGTGCAGGGGGAGGATCACCCCGGGCAGGTGCAGCGCTTGGCTGGGCTGGGAGCTTTGCTTTCAGTGGGAAGGGGACTCATCCTTCATGTGGAGAGCAGAATGAGAACCTGCTGCCCTCTGAACGTCAGCAGAATCCCCAGCCCCTTGCTGAGCGTGGAGCATGTGCTGGCTCTGCAGATCTGGCGTCCTGCAGCGCTGGGGGCGAGGGTGACCGGCCACCGGCAGGAGGGCACAGGGTGCCCGGGGTGCTGGGCGCCTGCGAGGACCCTCCCCAAGTTAGCATCGGTCTCCCCTCCTTCCCCTCCCTTCCACTCCCCTCCCCTTCTGCAGAGTTTCAAAGCACGGCAGGGAAAAAAAAAAAAGGACATCCCCCTCCCCTCAAATCCCTCGGTCCGTGACTGAAATAAATAAGCACAATCCCAGGTAGTGAGGAGGCTGCTAATAACGTGCTCCTGACAGGCACGGGATTGCCGGGCTGAGGGATGGCTGACTGAAAGCTCCAGGCTAGGGTGGGGGTGGGGGGGCTTCTTTTTTTTCCTGCCAGCTCTCGCCAGGCAGTAGGGATTTTTTTTTTCTTCCCCTCCCTGATAATAAGGACATCATCAGAAGCAAGATGCAGTGGCTAAGGGATGGAACAGGAATGGTGAGTTCAGGTAGCTATGTCTTTCTCTTTTCCTCTTATTGCAGTACTTTGTCAGGGAAATGAACCTCCGTCCTATCTCCTGACTCCTCCTTTACTCCCTGTCCTTGAAACCATTGATCACTCTGTAGCCATTTTATAGACTCCGCATTCCCAAACTGCTGAGCAAAAGAAGAAATTAAAAGAAAGGAAGGAGGGTGGGCATGCCTCGGGGCGTGGGAGGGAGCGGCGCTCGGCTGGGCTGGGGAGGGGGTTTCCGTAGGGCGAGCCGGTGGGTTCGGGGTGGGGGGAAGCAGAGGGTTCTCCCGGTTCCCGCATGTGTGGGGTGTGCGGTGCGAGAGCACTGGCGGAGAGGAGTGCCGGCACAGGGCTGGGTGCTGGCCGGGGCAGCCGGGACCTGTCAGATCTGCCCCTCTGCCGGATGATGAGTTGCGGTGCGGGGGGAGCCCAGTGCGCTGCCGAGCCCGAGCGTCCCTGCCCGCGCCTGCAGCAGCCTGGCAGACACTCCTCCGGCGTGGGGAGGCTTCGGCAGAGCCGGCTCGACACTGACAGCTCCCCCAAACCACATCTTGCCGCCGTGCAGCTGCCTGGCCGAGCCGGCTCGGAGGGCTGCGTGTGCCGGGGGAAGCGGGGAAGTTCCCCCCGCTCAGCAGGGCCCCTCCGTCTCATTCAGAAACTTCCCCGGGAAGCGCTGCGGTTGTTCCTGAGATCCTCCTCCTCCTCTTCCCCAGCTCGCCCCCTTGCACAGCTCGCCTTTGCAATGGCATTTCTCCCCCCCACCCCGGCTCCGTGCGGGGCTGGGCTTTGCAGGTGTTTTTGGATTTGCCCTTCCCTGGGCGTTCTCCGTCCTGCGGGAGGCTCGGGCATCCCTGCGGGCTGGTCCCGGGCCCGGAGCCGCTCGGGCCGAGCTGGCGTCACCCGGCTCAGCCCCCGCGTTCCGGCTCCGGGGGCACCGGCAGATGCTGCTGCCAGCGGGGAGGCTTTGGGAGGGATCGCTGCCCGTTCTCCCCGTGCAGCCCCTCTGCCCTCCATCCCCTCTCAGATCCTCACACAAACGGGGGCTGGGGGGGGGGTGTTTGTGCTCCCGAAAGGCTCGGGCGGTGCTGCGATGTGGGATGTAGGCAGCAGCCTGCAGCACCCAGCACGTTTGTTTAGGGTCCTGTTTAAGGCTTGTCTGCCACCCAGCAGCACTTCGGGGGCTTTGCTGCCGCCTCCCACCCTCGGAGCATCCGGAGGGATGGGATTTCTTCCTCTGTTCCCCTTGTCCCGCACTTTGCCCCTCTCCGCCCGTGTCTAAGCAACGCCGATTCCCGGTGGTGCTGGGAAGCCGGAGGTGGCTCCTGCCTCCTTTCCCCTCTTCTCCCAGGTGACTGCTGAGCTCCGGTGGGGAGGGGCTGGGGATGGTGCAGGACAAAGTGCTTTTCTAATTGACACAGCACAAGACTGACACTTTCTTGCCCTCTCCTCTTCCCAGATTCCTTCCTTGCTGCCGGCAGTAAGGGAGACTGTGTTACTCTGTTCTCGTTAGTGTAATCTTCGCTTTCTCTTCGAGAGAAATCATAGTGCTTGCTGTAGTAGTGAATAGCCTGTAATATAATTTTTGGGGGAAAGTAAAGCTCCAGTGGTTGATTTTAAAGCGGGTTCTACCCAGGAATTTCCAAATGTTGCTCCTCCTAACAAGGGAAAAATAAAAGAGAGAGCTGTGGTTTCTGTATTTTATATAGCAGCTCAACAGCCTCAGCAGTGTTTGGATACTCCACGTATCTCCGGATAGCTGAAAATAAAAAATGATTTCACACCAGCAAAGTAAAACTGAACCAAGTATGATAAAACCAGCAGAGATGTTTGCAGTCCCTGGTGGGTGAGGAGCCTGGTTCCCTGGGGATGGGTGGCTGTGGCCTGAGGGTTCAGGGGCTCCTGCCCTTGGAGCACAGGGATACTGGGAGTGCCTAAAGCCGATGCTTGGTCCCTACAAATTCTGCTCCTTTAGCAAGACAAGATGTGTTGGTCCAGATGTCCTGGCCAAGTGCCAGCGTGGATAGCAATGTTGCCTCCAATGCAGATTTTCCTTGCTGTCCCCACTGGTAAGTTATTTGAAATTTTAGTACTTCAGATGTTGATCATTTGGTGGGCTGTGAGTAACAAGTGAGTTATTCCACACCAGGAGTAGCTGCATTTCAGCAGCTCGGTGGGAATATTATTATCTCAGTCTGCTGGCTAAAATATACTATGGAACTACCAAACAGCTCTGTTTGCTCCTGAGTGAAGGTTGGCTGCTCTGTTCACACAGCCTCCCGTGCCGTGCAGAACCTCAGTCTTTCACCCAGAGCATCACTGGACCCATTTCCATGGGCACTGAGTCTCTATTATGGTTTTTCAGCTGTATTTTTTACTCCAGCATTATTTTCTGTGTGTCTGCTAAAGACCAGCAATACACATTTATTCTGGCAGCATCCCTGGACTTCGTTCAGCTCAGGCACATTGGTCAAAACCTGGATTTTAGCCTGATTTTTCCCAAGTTCTGCACAACACTGATTTATTCAAAATGCTGCTTTCTGTTGTTCTCAGCTTGGGTTCGAGACTCAGATCTGCTCCTTTTCAGAGTTACTCATCTTTAAGAAGCATGTCACTAATACTTTACAAGTGATAGTACCTTTTGTTCTCGTGGCAGGTGGCTCTTTATTTCCAAATCAGCCCCTAAACCCAAGCTATTATTCCATAGTGTTAAGCTGTCGGAGCTTCTTTTCTCCCTCCTTTGCATGTGCTGCTTCCCATTTTTTTAAACAATTAATCTTTTGCCAATTATGCTGGCAACCCACGGGGGTGTTTTCCATGCTTCATTGGTACCACGTTGCTAAACTCTCTAGTATCTGTTCCTAACCTAGAGAAATCCAAGGGATTGTCATTGGTAGTGATGAGAATCAGTCTGCACATCCGAGCAGTGTGTGAGTACAATGATTATTTGGTTTGGCATTCTTCAGAGGGTATTGATCCAGCATGGTAATCAGATGAGTTGGATTAATTCAGGACAAAACACAGCCTCTTCTGGAATAGTTTTTTATCTGACAAGGGCGGAGTTTTTTCCCAAATCTTTGTATTACCAGTAACACAAGTGTGAGTCTTCCACAGTATTTCCTCCCATGGGGTCTCCTTTTGGGTTTAATGTTGTGCCTGTGGCAGTCCAGGTGAGTGCAGCCATCACCTTCAATGGCACAGTCCCAGTCTTTTTGCTTTTACAGTCTTCTTTCTTTTACAGCCATAAATAGTCATATTTTTACACTGCCTGTTGTTCTAGTATTTAAAATCAAGCTGCTGTTGATATTTTCCATTTCTCTCCCAGACAAAAAGTAAGCTCTTGTAAATCATCACAACTTAAAATATGGTGAAAAGGAAATTCAGTGAGTCAAAGGGCCAAATGCTGCAAGTGGTGGAGATGTCCCTAGTGGGGCAGGTCAGCAGCCAGGGACTTGCTTACATTTTTCCTCACTGATTCTTCCCCACTTGTCAGTCTGCAAATCACAGGATATTGGAAATACAAAGTACTCTTTGCACTCCGTAATCCAAAAAACCTCAACGTGAAGTCTGGAAAAGAGAAGTGGAAAGAAGCGGTTTGTGTTTGACTTTCATTTTTGAAAGCTGGGATACGCAAATGCAGCTGGTGGAGAGAAGCCAGGGCAGGATGGAAAGAGGAGCTTGTGGTATCCAGGCATTAGGGAAAAATGGGACCGAAGAGCCCCAGAGCAGTTTTCCTGCTCTGATCAAAGGGAGCAGGGAGCGCTGGCTGCTGCTGGAGCTCCTCCCAGGGAAGCTCCCGGGAAGCTGTGGGTGTCCTGCAGAGGATGCTGCCCAGTCTCCGTGCCCTGTGGCTTCAGCAGGGAGGGCTTTTCCACGGGAGAGTGCAAAGTCTGGAAGTTTGCTCCTGTTCATCCCGCGGTCTCCTGTCACTGGAGGTTGATGCTTGGCTTGCCTGAGCTCTGCATGCCCCGGAGAATTCGGGGTGTGCTGCGGTGCCAGGGAGCCCCCAAAGCCCGAAGTCCCTCCCACCAAATCCATTTCCTTGTGGGGTTTTTTCTTACATAGCTGCTGTTCAGTTTTCCATTTCTCTCCCACTTTGGGACTGCTTTAATCTTTCAGTTACAGCCTCCTACGAGTGCTGCTATGCCAAATGTCCGGGTTAAGGAAGAGTTGGTGTTGTGGTAAATAAAAACGTTGGGATAAATCCCTGCTCGTTGTGTCAGTCCCAGGAGGGGCTGGGAGGAGGCCTGGCTCCATTTCCATGGCTCTGGCCCCAGTTCCCACCTGCTGGGTAAGGGACACGCCGATAACTCCTGTGTCTCCTGAGATATATCAGGGATGTCTGGAAAACCCTGGGAGAGCGGTGCTGGGAGGGTGCCATAGGCATGGGAAGCAGGATTTCGTGGAGCTCTGAGCAGGCTGTTCTTGCTGGGAAACCACACACCCCGTGTGGTCACCACGTCCATCTGTCCCTCCTGCCCAGGGTTTCAGTGTTTGAGCACCACAGGCTTTGCAAACCACAGCGTTTTTTTAACTGCCGAGAACCTGATTTCCTTGTAACTCATCAAAGGGTTTTTCTTTTTTTAAACACTTCTTGAAAAATCTCTGAAATGCTTCAAGCTGACATCTTAATGTATTTATGACATTAGCTGCTTCTGCTCTGGAATGGTTGCTCTGAATCTCTTTGAGCCTGGCTGTTATTTTGAACATGACTAATTCCCTGAGTGACTAAGCTCTTAGATAATAGGAAAAATTCATCAAGTTATCTCGGTCTCCAATAGTTTCTATTGTTATGAAAAGACGACTTAGGGAAAAAAAAAATAAATAAAGATGCTTATTATGTAATGTGGGCAGGGAGAGGAAAGACGAGCCTTGGTAGGGACTGGCCAGAGTGCCGTATGTGGGAAAGGCAGGAGTGCCTTATCCAGGAGCCAGGTTCAGCCTGTGAAATCTCCAGCTTAGGCTGGATGAGAAATAAGGAGTTCCTTGTCCGGAGCTCTGGTGGCTCCTGCTGAAGCCAAGGAGTTGTGCTCTTGTACAGAAGCGTGTTCAGAGGGGATCCCAACACCTTCCTCCCCATTCTGCCACACTGCAGAGTTCCTTGGATGTGACCCAGGATAACGCTGGGCATGCACCACACCTTCTGTGCGTGGCTGTTTCAGGTAGCACCTGGAGCACTCACAGCTCCTGCAGTGCCGTGTTCTGGGAAGCACAGCAAACCTCAGCTCCATCCCATTGCATTTTCACATTGGTGCTGCTGATCAGCAACGCTGAACTGCCAACTGTGCTGCTTGGAGCAGCCAGCACAGCACCAGGTGCCTTCCTGCGCCCCTGTGTGCAGCTGTGTCCCACGGCAGGTGGGATTGTCCCTGTGATCCCACACAGCCAGAGTCCCCTTGGTACAGCTGGGGTCCCCTTGGTACAGCCGGGGTCCCATTGGTACAGCCGGGGTCCCCTTGGTACAGCCGGGGTCCCCTTGGTACAGCCGGGGTCCCCTTGGCTGTCACACATTGTCACGAGCTGCAGGAGGGCACTGCAAGGAATCCCACTGAGCTGGGAGACGGAATGGAGCCTACTGGCATTCACCTGCCTCACTTGGAGAAAGAGGAAAAAAAAGTAGAAAAAGGCTATAAACTTCTTTTTTCCTGCTGATACTGCTGATAAAAATGAGTGCTCTATGTTCTGTTCATCCACCTACTGCTATCCATCTGGAATTCCTACTTCATTAGGTTGGCTTGCACTGTTTTCTTCATTAGAAGAGTGTCAGATTCAATCGGCTGTTCCCTCTCCTTTTTTTGGGAGGCAGGAAGAGGGGGAGAAAATTATTTATATGAAACACATCCAATTCTCCGGGTTAATTTGTGTGAAGAACACGAGACCCACGGGTCAGCTTCTTAATGAGATGGTTTTTCCTTTTCTCAGTGTCTTGACAAGGAGAAGCCCAGGGAAGCTGGAGCCAAGTGTCGCAGGAGGGGGGTGAGGAGGCTGCAGGGAGCTCTGGGCGATTGTTTTCTGTCCTCATTCCCTTGCAGGAAGCAGGGCTGGGGCTCCTGCTCCCCTCTGCCACAGCTGTGCCACCAAGGCAGGGGACCGCGCCTGGCTCAGCCTGCCTGGTGTGGGTAATTCCAGACTGCCCTCAGAGTAAGCTCAGGCTGGCAGAGCAGCAGGAAAGAATCGGATAACAAGTCCCAAGGACTGCACAGCATCAGGATTTCAAATCCACGAGCCTCTGTGTTTCCCTGGAGTGCTGGGACAGGGCCTGGCTCTGCCTTGCCCATCTGGCGATAACATTTTCAGGGAATCATCCTCGTGCTCCTGAAGCCGCCCCTTGTGCAGGGCCAGGCACTAAAGGCACAAAGCCGAGCCCAAACTTCCCCTCTGCTTTTCCCTGTGCGGTTTCTGATGTTGCTGGTTGGTGGGTGCATCGTGGATCGTGCTGTTCCCATTCTTCCCAGCACCTTGTGCTGCTCATTGCTGGACCTCCGTGGGCTCGGGCAGAGGGAAAGACTCTGTTAGGTTTGCTTTTTTACTGCGTAGGAATTGTCATTTGTTGGATTTCAGAGGACCCTCCTTGTTGTGGCAGAGCTAAAATGCACGCTTTGATTTTCACGCCGAAGAGTTTCCCCGTGCCCGGGCAGCTGAATTTCTCAGGGACTCCACTGGGGACACTGACCCTGAATTCAGAAGGGTCTTGTTTTACTTTCTAGCAGGTGATAATCTTTTTTCCACTCACCACTTTGTCCAAACCTGTGCTGATGTGAAGATTCTGCAGTTTAATGTCAGAGTGCCTGCAGGGAGCACTTGTCTTCCCCCAGGGAAGGGACTTGGCTTGGATTTTTCTGCAGTTTGGGCTTTGCTTTTTTTACTTTTTTCCAGGCTCAACAGTGAGCCCAGAAGCTGAGAAATAAAATTAAGGAGTAAAGGTTCTCTGTGTTCCTTTTGGCCAGGGGTTGGGGTTTTTTTTCAGACGGGAAGAGCTTACATAAGGTCGAAATGAGCATCTGAATTGGATGGGTCCTTTTAAACAGAACTTTCTTGGCCCCTGAAGTCTTTCTCTGTGACCAGGGTAATTGGTGTTACCACATCTGATTTCTGTGGGTTTGAGGGGGGGTTTATTTTCTTTTTCAACACTGGGAATCGGAAGATGCTTCTCGAGTGCAGGCTGGAGTGTGGAGCAGATGAGAGGAGAGCAGAAAGCTCTCGCAACACGATTGCCAGGGGCAGGAGGTTTTAGTCTGTCTTAATGCTTTAAGTTCATGTTAACTTAAAAATAGAAGGTTTGTTGTTCTCACTGCAGTCCAGGGGAGCACAATGGGCTCGATGCCCCCAGATAGGCTCTCTGTGCCATTTCAGCATGGTCTGTGCAGCGTTACAGGAGCTGAGACACCGATTCCATCGGGACATCACAGCTGTGGCTCAGCTTCCCATCTTTTGGTGAAATTCTTGCGGGGGTTTTTTTCATGGAATACTTGGAGCAGTGACCTGGGGATGCTCAGGTCCTTCCTCACGGCCTCTGAGCTTTGTGTGACACTCTTGCCCAGGTGGTTGTGAGGGTGCAGCTGAACTCAACCTCCAGCAGTGCCCTGTGTGCTCTAAACATTGCAAAGTGGGCTTAGAAACTTAATTTCTTCTATTTGCAGCACTCCCAGCCTTGCCACAAGGGTATCTTGCTTCATGTGGTCCTTCCCTGCTCTCTCCCACATCCTCCTTCTCTCCCAATTCACTGCTTTGCTGGCTCTCAACTTCTGCAGTCCTTTAGAAAGAGGAAATCACTGGAAAAAAGTCCCAAGTTCATGTGGACAGTGAGGAAGCTTTCCATTTGAGGGATGGAGTGGACAGGCAAGGAACTGTGGGTGACTGGAAAGTTAATTTTTCACAGCCAAAATCAGGCCCAAGTCCCAAGTCTCTACGAGTATTCCTCCGTTTTGCAGTTGGGATAAGGAATTTTAGGTATTTGGGGATTTTTAAAGCTTCCCATGAAGCCATTCCGTAAACATACAAGATTCTGGAGATTCTTGAGGAAAAATCTGCCCTTTACAGCAGCTCTGCAGCTCGTAGGCTGGTGCCTCCCATCTGGCCCAGGATGGGGAAGAGGCCTCTGTCAGACATTCTGTGAAGAGAAAGGAAAAAGAGGCAACTCCCAGCTTAAGGAAATCCTCCTTTTTGGAAACAGCAAATCATAATCTCACTGGCCTTTAATCTCTGAAACCCTGAGCTTAATTCCTGCCTAGATTTAGGAAAAAAAAAAATATAATGGTTTTCTTATAATCTCTGATGGAGTCCATAAGTCACCCCCCACGTCACAGCAGCGGCCGTGAGCGCCCAGCGCGGGAGACTGGGATTGGAGGAGCAGGTGCCCACACATCCCTGGGTACCAGGGCTGCCTGTTCCTTTTTGGGGGCAGTATTAATTCAACTGGAAGGTTTAAACTTCCCTGACAGTGCCATAAAGGTCTGGGGTGGGGCTTGCACTGCAAGAGGGAAACAAAGGAGCCAAAGCAGTTTGGGACTGACAGTCACCGGCAGTGTTTTCCCCTTGGCCATGGATTTCATCTATCCAGACCAACTGTATTCCTGCTCAGAATCACGAACCACACTGACTTGTGTGAAATGTTCCCAAATTCACCCAGAGCCTTATTTCATTTGGCCAAAGCTTAGCAGATTCGGGGTCCTGTCACATCCCAGAGCTCTGCCACACCGCTTCCTACAGCGGCATGGCTGGAATTCTCTGCGTCTGCATTGAGGTTAAGAGTTAAGTGGCTCATTTTCCCAGTTAATAGAAGGTGGAGCTGATGTGTTGGGAAAACAGGGATCCCTTTGCCTGTCCAAGGGTGGAGGTTGTTACTCTGCACAGGGATCTACAGCAGGACAGGGAACTGGAGCTGGCTCCATGTACGGCCACGCGCCCCTGGAGTGCCCTGGCACCTCGTGTGGGGCCGTGGGCCTGTCCTTGCGAGGGGAATCCGGGACCTGTAGGCATTCCAGTTCCAAATCCTGAGCTGCGTTTGTTGAGCTGCAAGGAAAGGGATGTGCTAATTACTGGAGACATCCATTGGAGGGAGACGTGGTCACAAGGCTGAGCCCGGCGTGTTCCGCACGGGAGGATTTGGCACCATCCGTTTCCTAGGCTTGCTCCAAAATTGCTGTATTGTAATTAATGTCAGTGTAGGGCCCCTCTGTTGGTTATTTGGGTGTCCAGAATTCCCCATCCCACACGTGTCCATGAGATCGATGGAGATACAGAGCTGGATGGATGTGATGGGAGCCCTGGCTCCTTCCCTGCTTGCTGTCCCTCCGCAGAGGTGCTGAAATTCCGATCTCCCTTCTCAGCCAGCACAAGCCCTCGCTGATCCTGCATCACAAACCGCGCTCCCCAGAGCTCCTCTCGTGTCAGGGCATGTTCTGTGCGGGACGTGGTGTTTTATGTAATGGGTACAAATCTTCTTTTCCCCTTCCTCGTTTCGCTCTGTACGGAACGTTAGACCAAACTTCCCAGAAAGCATTCCGTGAAGTTAAACTTCACCGTGGTTTTACATAAACCCCAGCTGTGTAGGTGTGCTTTATCAGAAAGGCTTCTAAGAGAAGGTACCGTCCATTTTCGTAGTAAAATTAACATTTAGTGCACGCAGAAGGCAAGGGGAATTACATAAAGCAGCAAGTACTGTTGGGAATACTGTGGATATCATTTAAATAGAAGCTTCTCTGCAGTGAATCTGTGCTGCTGTTACACACACAGCCTCCTCTGGACCCCAAACCGACGTGAGGCACCCGGTGCTTTCCTGCCTGATCTTTTAGGGGCTGTTTGCTCTGAGAGAGACCTGGCGAAGGGGATGCTGCGGCTGAGCTTCCCGCGATGCAGCATCCCCCGGGATGGAGCATCCCCCGGGCTCCCCAGGGGATGGGGCACAGCAGAGGGGTCCCCACATCCTCCCGTGGCTCCTGACACCCCCGTGGTGGGGGTTTTGGGGACCCCCGCCCACAGCCGGCAGCCCAGGAGGGGCCGGCTCTGTGGCTGTGGTTACGATCCGTGCCCTCCCCTGCGCTCTGAGTGGCTCGGCTCTTGCAGAATGCCAGCCCCAGCCCTGCCAGGCTCGGTGCTGGCAATGAAACCCTCCCGCTCGGCTCCGGAAGTGGCCAGTGAGCATGTGTGATGTGTATACCTTTGTTCTGGAGGTTTCCCAGCCCTCTGCTGCTCGCCCTGCCCTGCTTTTGCTCCCCTGTCTCTGTGCAGGGCTCAGGGGAGGCTGCCTTGAAACCCCGCTGGCATTTCCCAGTCTGGGCATGGAGAGGAGACGGAGCCAGGGATGGGCCGTGCCTGCTGAGGGTCCCCAGGCCCTGGGGGTGTGTGGATCAGCAGAACATCTCCACTGGGCTTCCTCTAACACCTCCTCTGGGCTCCACACCCAGGCTCCCTCTGTGCTCGCTGCAGTTTAGAGGAAAAGATAAACTGGCCATAAAGTCCCTCTAAATTCAAGCTGGTTGTGTGTTTTGGGGAAGTCGTCATTGCTTCTGAGACTGAAACTGGAATTTCCTGGCTGTTTTTGTAAGTTCAGGTTTATGTTTTGGAAAATTGCCTGTGCTGTTTTGGGAAAGGACAGTAGCAATAATAATAAATATTCCACATCTATTATGTGTTGGAACTAAACGATCTCCAAGGTCCCTTCCAACCTGAATCATTCTATGTTTGCTATTCTGATTAGTCTAAAATTACATCAGATAGACTGGCTATCCTAAAAATGGATCCTTGGTAGAAAATGCAGGTTTGGAAGCTGGGGATGAGGCAGATCCGTCACCTGGATACAGCCTGGCATCTGTGCTAACGGGGCAGCCTGGGGCAGCTTTACAGCAGCTTCTTGTGAATACACAGTGAAAAAAGGGCTTTTCACTGTCCTCCTGAATGAGAAGCTCCCTGCCTGGACAGAGCAGGGGCCTCAGATGCTGGAGAGAGCCTCTGGCTGGCACTTATCACCCAAAATAAACCATCTAAGCAGCCCAAACTGTTCTTGTTTCTAAAGCTGCTTGACACAACCCACCCTCTGCGTGTACAAACACATCCCAGCCCACACGTGCTCCAGAGCTGGTCAGAAATGAGCAGGATGGCGCTGGCTGAGTGTTGGTCTGGCACAAACCAGTGGTCCGAGTGGAGGCCACCAAGGGAGACCCCGTGGACATCCAGGCCTGACACGGTCTCTCCTTTGATGGTGTTTGGGGTGGATACAGGACCCTCCTGTTTTTGAGGGAGCCCTCTGGCAAAAGAAAAAAATTAAAATAAGCCTTGCATTAAACAGCTGGGTTAGTGTTTGTGTAACCCCCTGCCCCTTGCCCAAATGCTGGTGCCCTGGAAGGACGCTGCTGGCAGGACAGGCTGCCCCTTGCTGGTGAGGTTAAAACATGAAGCTGGCCAGGTTTAGACATGAAAGTCCTCCCCAGCTCTCACTGTTTGCTGCAGGAGAACAGCCGAGGTGCTTGTTTGGTGCCTGCTGGCCTCGTGTCTGTGCGGGAGCGTTCGGAGGCGCAGGTTTCCTGGAAGGTGCCGTGCTCAGCCCCCGGATGCACATTTTAGTGCATTATGCATATGCATTGGCAGCATTTCTATATTTGTCTTTGTCTGGAAAACCATTTGCTTTTTCCAGCTGAGCGTATGTGGTTTGTGTGTGTCGTGATGCCTCTCTGAGGTAACTGCTGGTTCTGGGATCTGAGATTGAGGTTTGGGATAGTGCCTGGCACCTGGGCCATAAACCCCGAGCGTGTGTGTGGTTTTAATGTAGGAATGAGCATTTCTGGCTGCTGCAGAAGGAATAAAGGCACTCCATCTGTCCTGCCCCCCCTTTTATAGATGTCTGTCTGTAGACTCAGAATTCAGTTTAACTCTTAGATGGAGACAGCCAGTGCAGCGCTGAGGGGAGAGAGAAGTTACAGGATTTGTGATGGCAGGATGTTTGTACAGAGCTAAAACGTGACCCCCCCTCCCCAATTCCCACATTTCAGGCTCACAGCGAATTTCCAGGTTACCACGACTTGCCTTTTTGTTATTTTGGCTGCTTCGCTCCTGCTCCCCTCCCTGCTCCGAGCGGGCTCCCAGCAGCACCGGCTCCCGGGACTCCTGTTTTCCAGGGCAGCCGCATCCCGGGGCGGTGCGGAGCGGGATCTGCGCTGCTGGGAGCGCTGGGAGCCGCCTCGGGAGCCGCCTCGGAGCCGCCGGGCTCGGAGCAGCGGAGCCGCCTCGGGAGCGCGGGCAGAGCCGCGGCTGCGTGCGCTCGCTGTCACGGCGGGCGGAAGCCTCGCGTATTTATGGAGCCAGCGCTTCCTTCTGCGTTTGAGTGACAGCCAGGATGCCGTCGCTGCCTGGTCACTGGAGCTGATTAGTATGCGCCAGGGTCCGCCTCGCTCCGAGGGATGCAGCCGCAGCAGCTTGCAGAGCTGTCACACTCACACGGGCTCCGTATCTGCACTGGCTTGACGAATTAAAAAGCGAGCCAGCCAGCGAGAGAGAGACCGGGAAAGAGAGGGGGGACGAGACAGAGAGAGAAGCTTGCAGACAGCGCTCGCTCTTTTCCTAAAGGAAGGATTTTGCATCCCGAGTGCTCACTGGTTGTGATGATGCTTCACTTAGCGGGCTCAGAATGAGCTAGAGACAGCAGATAGGGGAGAAACTAAAGGCAGAGCACAAAGCATTACGAACCAGCCCAAAACCAGGAACAGTTTTCTCCTCTATTCTAGCATGGTGGATGTATGGACAGTCTTACAGAGCAGAGGTTGACTTCTCCAAATCTGCCAGCCCCACACCTCGAACACTACAGTGTTCTGCATTGCACCATGACCTTGGATGTTCAAACGGTGGTCGTTTTTGCAGTGATTGTGGTGCTATTGCTTGTGAATGTCATACTCATGTTCTTCCTGGGCACTCGTTAAATGGATTTTTTCTCCTGAGCTGTTGGGGGCTACTACTACCACTAGCAATTCAACAAGAGAGCACGAGCGGGAGAGAGAGAGAGAGAGAAAGGCGAGAGAGAGAGAGAAAGAGAGAGAGAGATTTCTTACTGAGGGGGGAAACGCGTTGAGCTTCAACATGGCCTCGCTGTGATATGTATGACGTTGGTATTATTATCTCTCCCTAAATCTTTTGTCATGTCTTGTCTTTTAAGTATGCCTGTAAGTGTAGCTGCTTTTGCCGGGGTTTTAAATGTGATAAATAATAACAGTGATCCGGTCCTCCGTGGTGCTGTGCTGGCGAGATAGAGCTGTGCTTCTTTAGGCAGCAGCAGAGTGAAAATGATCTGTCTGTGGTGAGCACTGGCTGTGTTGTTTTGCTTTCCTTTGAAATAGAGGCTCAAGTTAATAATAAGTGATTTTGTGTGCAATTTCTAGCAAGCAGTTAATGTGCAATGTCTGTGAGAGTAACCATGCAGGTGCCAGGTGAGAGATGCTGGTGTGTGCAATGGAATTGAGCTATGGACATTTTTAAGGGGTGGGGGTGTGTGTGTGTTTAAGAAATCCTATAAAAGGATTAAATCTTGGCTAAAATAACATTCAGCCACAAAAAAAAAAAAAAAAAGAAAAAGAAAAAGAGAAATTCTACTTACTGTTTTTATCTGTGTTGCCTTGATGATCTGATTTGATTTCTTAATATTCAGCCCCAAACCTTCCAAATTCTATGTCCACAGTGATGTAACCCAGCTCCTTTTTTTAGAGATGTGAGAGGGACCGAAACATAACCTGCTGGGTTTTTATTCTGGTTGTGCGTGGTTTCTGTCTCTGCAAATTGGGGAGGAAAGATCAAAGGGAAAAAGGGCAATGCAAGCTTTGTTTTGCTTTGCTAAAGCAACAGATATGGAGGGGTTGGGTTTTGCTTTGATTTTCTAGAAATCTGATTTTGGCTTTCTTTTCTTTCTCTCGTGTGTGTGTGTGTATATCAAATTTTGGGGAATGTATCTAAGAAAAATCTTTGCCCACCTCAAGGATAACGAGCTTTTGAGATGGGTTGCTTGGCGTGACTTTATTTACATTGATTTTCTGGAAAATGAAGTGCTAAGTTGTGTATTATGGGCTTGCTGGAAAGGTGTCCAGTAGTTAGAGGTGTTTCTAGCCCAAAATTGCAATGTTTACAGCTGGGAAGCAGGGCTGGCTGGGGGCTCCAGTGGCAGCACGAGGAGTTTGGAGAGAATACGAAGGGAATGTCTGGGAAGAGCAATGTCTTTTCCTCTGGAAAATATGTCTCTGTTCTGTGCTTCTGGTAGAGGTCTTACGGATTTTTTTTTTTTTTTTTGATATATTCTTTCCCCCTCCAGAAAAATCAGAATTGCTTAAAACAAACAAAGATATCAGTTTGAAAATGTTTTTTGTCTTTGTTGATGGATCACCAGAATTTTTAGTGCTGTGATAATTTAACTAATTCATGCTAATTCCAGCTGTTATTTATTTGATGTCCTCTTAAAAAAAACAGCCACATAACTGATGTCTAAAGACAAAGCTGGAGGTTCCAGATGGAGACATGGAGTTATTTCCCAGTGAGGATCTGTGTGCTGGGGGTTAAATGCCAAGCTGGGCTCAGAAGCCGATGGCTGTTCGATGGTGGCATGGTTGGAAACGGAGTTAAATCCGGCAAATTTGGTGCTTTCAAAGTGCTTTTAGCTGTAAAGAAAAGAAAAAAGAAATTTTCCCTGAGTGCCAGGGTGGGAACAATCGTCCCCAAAAGTGTTTTGGGGCAGTAGCCCGTTTTAATGGGGAGAAAAGCCAGGAGCCAGGGATGCAAGCCCAGGAAGATGCTCCGGTGCCTGCTGGCTCCGTTTCCCCTCGTCACTTGTAGCTATCTGCAAGAGGTACCTGCTTCACTTCACAGGAGACTGAGTCAATCTTCTTCTCTAAAAAAATCTCAGTAAATAAAATTGCTGCTGAGGATGGTTTGGGTGTTAAACAGCTCAGATTTGCTCTATTTGCCTGTTAGCCATCCTGTGTCAATAGTTTTATAGGTTGCAGAATCTCCTGGCAATGTAATAAATGAGCTGAGATCACCATGGAGAGGGAATCGATCAAACAGCAGCCAAAATCATCCTTTCAGGGGAGCAGCCTTGAGCAGCAAAGGGATTTGGAGGAGAAAGGGTGGAAAAATGAGCAAAAACCCAACCCCAGAACTGACCAGCGAGTTAAAACGGGATGTGGCTGTGCCTGAATGTTTATTTTCTCAGGGCTCTCTGGCACTAAGGTTTACCTTTCAATACGATTTCTACGAGGAATGCCCAGTACCTGACGCGGTTTCCTGGGTGCATTCCTTGATCCAGAGCTTGTACTCCCGGGGAGATATTTGGGAATTGTGTGTGTTCGGTGGTGGATATTCCTGCGGTGCCCCTCTGGTTCCATCCCTGGGGTGGGGTGTGCTGGGGGTGCATGGGGAGGACGAGGGGTTGTGCACGCTCAGCTGCTGGGAGGGAGCGCCGCGAGCCGAGGTTTTCCCATCACGGAACGTGAATTTCTCGGGAGGATTCATGTGGTTTTATGACAACTTTTTGCCTTTTATCCTCCTGAAGGCTGGTGGAGTTAAAGAAGGAAAGTTAACACGGAGCAATAGGAAAGTTGGCAGCAGCAAACTTTGTTATTGCAGCAGCACCGTTCTTGTTATCTCGGGCTTCCTGTTGGAATTTGGGGGGGGAAAGAGAGGAGGAAACGAGAGCCGAAAGAATGAGCGAGGGCTGGGCTTGCTGCTTGTTTAGTTCGCTTTCTGTTTCCCACCTCAGGCCTCCGTGACCACCTCTTCAGCCCCAGCCCCAGCCCCAGTTTTGTAGTTCGGCAGCTGCGGTTTGGCGTTCCCTGGGCTGCGGGAGCCCCGAGCCCGGCGCATCCCTCCATCCTGCCGAGCTGGTGCAGCGGCTCAGCCCGTGACGAGCTCCGGGAGCTTTCTGGGGTGACAGCGCTCCCAGGCCCCACTAGATCCCCATTCCCATAAGTGACTGTGCCTGCAACACTCCGGGTGTCATTTGCACGCTGTGAAATATCCCTGGGATTGGAGCTTTCCTTGTCCCGGAGCTCCATGGGACCATCCCGGGTCACGTTCGAGTCCCTGGGGGTGCTTCAGCCCTGTGACTCCCTTGGGTTTCTTCACGTTTGTGGGGATGCTCAAACCCAGGGATGAGGCAGAGGGATCGTTCCTTTAAAGGAATCGGAGTGCTGACCCGCTGGAAAATACGGCCCCAAAGAAAAAAAATTACGAATTTGTCTGCAAAAAGCGTACTTGTGATGCATAAAATCTCTTTCAGTGCCTGCTGCTGTGTGTTTGCTGAGGCTGGGTGATGGGAGACCTGCCTTGCTGTTGTCTGCTTAAGCAGGATTCAATGTTATTTGCCACAGGATTCATGAAAATGCCTCTGCCTGTATCATAGCAACCCTGTTTCCCACAGTCCATAAAAAGTCCATTCCTCCCGAGCAGCAATCCGCCGTCTTAAAGATTCAGGCACCCTCCTCGGCGTGAGGAAAGGGTGATGCCCCCCTCTCGGAGTGCTTCCCGGAAAGCTGAACGTCGGGATGATCCCGGCTTGTCCTGCCTGCACGGCGATTTTAATGCTCTTTAAGACAGATAAAGTGCTTTCCTTTCGGGTTTCTAAAGGCTTCCTCCCCCACCCTGGCTATTTCCCACCTCTGTTTAAAACCTCACATGACAAGTTAAAGGGGATGGGACAGCTCCGAGGTCTGTGACGCGGTGGCTCTGCCCCGTCCTGCCATTTGGCTTTTCCCCCGGGATGGCAGCAGCACAGCCCTCGCTTTTGCTGTGTAGTGAGTGAAGATGTGCCCCGATGCGAGCCCTTCTGTGGGGATGCAGAGGTGCTTTCTCAGCCCGTAGATGGCTGTTGTTAAGAGCTGCATGTTCACCTGACTCCTGCCCCCATCTGTTTGCATAATGTGGTTATATTTCTTTTTGGATCAGGTATTCAGTACACAGCCCAGCTGCTGTGTATAATGTCTGAAGGAAAATTGCCAAAAATCCATGTAAGTTTTTTTAGTTTTTTGGTTTGGCTTTTTTTTGTTGTTGTTGTTGGTTGCTTTAGTTTCAGTTTGTGACTAGAACCCCCGTCTGTGTTGTCATTTCATTTTGTTGTGGTGCTTGGTTTGTGTATTCAGTGAGTGCTGGTCGTGCTGGGAGCCGGTGCTCCGTGTGCCCTGCCTGCCTGCATGTGTGTCCGTGTGTGCTGCCGTGCTGTGTCCGTGTGCTCCGTGTTGGAATGATGCCTCTCTCCCGGGGAGCCTCCTGGATTTGACATTTCCAACGTGGTTTTTCTCATCTGGGTGTGATCACTGTGCTCAGTGTGTCTCTCCCAGTGAAACGCTGGGAGAGCTATTTTGGTAGAACGCAGGGATTTGTCTCAGAGCTGCGGAGTCTCCAATGAGGAGAAGTTGGGAAGCTTGAGGAGAACTCCCAAATGTTAATAATTGTGTGAGAACTGTCCTGGTTGAAGAGGGTGCTTGTGCAGGGGTTCCTCGCAGAGGGTCATTCTGCCGGCTCCTGGCTTTGCCACGGATTCCTGTACGGCCTTGGGTGCGTTCCTTTGTTCCTCTGTTGCCTTGTGCCTCTTCTTTTCCACCTGGGACAGAGGAATATCACGCAGTGCTGAGGTGTAGCCATGCCTGGTGTTGTCCTGTTTGTCCCCTCTCTGTGGTGCTGTCCTGGCTGGCTGGGGGCCAGTGGCAGTGCGGGTGGGGGACGTGTGTGTGCCCACATTGGCCCAGCTCTGCCTACCTGGCTTTTGCCTGTTGGAGCTGTTGCAGACAGCAAGAGCTGTAGTGATTGATGCTTTCCACTAGAAATAGATGCTCCTGGAGGAAGAGCTGCTGGAGGAACCATGATTTATTGTCTTTATTTTATTAGTTGTGGTTGAATTTCTTTCCTGAGTGGAAATGAGTCTTAATCTGCAAGCACCCACAGACGGCTGGGTTGGCTCTAACCAGCAAAGGGCCACGTGGCCTCTGCTCCTGATTCCTGGTTTTACTGGGAGTTACTCTGGCATTGTTGGAAACACCACCTTGATGGGGTGTTCGCAAGGGCATCTGAGCTCAGGGCAGGAAGCCCCCGGAGCTCTGCTGGTGGGGACTGCGTTGGGCAGCCTGGCAGCTTCGCCACCGGAGTTAAAGAGAATTTTGGGGCTGGAAGGGAGTGAGTGTGTGCAAGGACTTAAGGAATTAGGTCTGCATTTCAGCTGACTCTAGTTTATCCCTAAGGATATCATTTCACAAGAGTGTGCTGCTTTGGGGAGCTACCCCTCGTGCTATCACCGAGCCGGGGAAACTGAGGCACGTGGTGCTTGGAGAATGGCACATTTTGGGGTGGGGGTTAGTGGGGCTGGGAGCCGGAGCAGGATGCGGGGCCCGTCGGTGGGGGAGGATGTTCGGCACCGTGTTTGGGGTCTGGCTGGTTCGTTTTCCTGCAGACCTTGCCGTGGGGAGGTGTCAGAGGGCCAGGCTGGTGCGGGGTGCCGTGGGCTGAGCTGCTCCCTCGTGGGGGAGGATGGATTTGGGGGATTTGGGAGCCGGGAGCAGCCGCGTGTGGCCGTGCCCGTGTGAGGGGCCGTCTGGTTCAGCGCCTGCCCCTTCCTTTGCATCAGCTGAGGCATATATAACACAGCGTATGGGCTGCTGGCAGCCGGCGTGGGGCTATTTTCGGCTGCTTCTGCGCCTCAGCAGAGCCGGGGCTGCGCTGAGCCTGCCCTGCTCACCGGGCTGGGCTCAGTCTCCAGAGATGAGCTGGTCCTCAGCCCCCTTCCCTCCTCCAGGACCTGTCCGGGATGGGCAGGGCAGGCACTGACCCCTGCGGGTGCTGGGGACAGCCGGCAGCCCTGCCCTGGCTGCCAGGGAGGCAGAGCAGTCTCAACAAGGAGCATTGCCCCGGTTGAAGCAGCCCGGCTCTTTGTTTTCCCTTTTATTTCCCTAGATAAAGCCCCAGGTGGATTTCAAGGCTGGTCACTGTGATGGGATGAGCCGTGTGTGCTTCAGTGTCCTTCTGGAGCGGGGCTGTCAGTGCCCGGCGTGCCCGGGGCTCCGTGCTCTGCCGGGGGACTGAGGCTGGAATGTCCTTCCCGCTGCTCCTGCTTGGGAAAGCAGCGTGCCTGGCTGTCCTACTGCCTCCCAAGGCCTCTGTTGCCAGCCCTGCTCCCCTCCTGTCCCTCCTGGAATGCTGAGGACAGCTGTCTGGTTTTCAGGGATGTCCCGGAGCATCCGGGCTGTGCCCTGTGCCGCAGAGAGCCCACAGCCTCGCCAGGCATCCGGCAAAATCCCTGCATGTTGCTGGCTGGGTTTGTTCCCTCTCAGTACTCAGGATGTTGGTCCCAAAGTTTCCAAAGGGTTAAGCTACTGCTGGTGCCAGTTTTGGGGGTTTTGAGCCCCTGCACGGGAGCTCAGAGCTGTGAGAGCAGCTGCAGCTCACGCTGAGAGATGCCGGGAGAGGAATCGGCCCAACTCCGAGGGCTTGGAAAGCAGGAAGGATGGAATTGTGTACGGAATTGTTCTCTTGTAATTGAGCAAATGCAGTGTGGCCTCAGCTACACAAACAGGAGTGGAGAGGAAACCCCTAAGGATCTGTCTTTTACCCCAATAAGCAGTGGGTTAATTTGCTGGGCATATCTGGGGAAAAGTTTTGTCAAGTAAAATTGTTCCATTTGACAAAAGCATCAGGCTCTTGCTGGCATTATCAGAAAACAGGTTTTTTTTTCCAAGCATTTCTATGGACCACATTCCCCTGCTATTTCTGCTGCTCCACTCCCCTGTATTGTGTTCAGCAAATCTGACAAGGTTCTCTCAGTATGTCGTGCACTGAAGTTTCTGTTCTGATACCAAATTTAGGGAAGGCTTGTTATCTACAATTCTTTCTTCCTGGCTTGATAAGGTGCTGATTAATTTAATGCAACTCTCTTTCCTTATCTAGTTGAGCTTCAGTCAGTTTTAGTATAATCTTGAGAAAGCGTGATCAATCTTTAATGTTTGTTTTTAAGGTTTATTCCAAAGCCTTTTAGGCACGCTAGATGTTCGCTCTTTTGTGAAGTTCTAGGAGAATTAAGTTAAAAAGTAACAATTATAGAACCAGTTTTGAATGCAGATGAAACATTTTAAAGTTGCTGTGAAACAAGAAAGAGCAGTTGGCTCTGATGAAGTTTTACGTGTTAAAATAGAATTGTCTCAACTCTGGTGCTGGATGCATAAGGCAGTGCCCTTGGATTGGGATGATGCAGGGAAGAAGGAGAGGGCCTGTTCCCTCTCCAGAGGGGTGTGTGAGGTGAGGAGGGGCAGGGGCACTGTCACCTGTCCCTGTGTGGGGAATTGTCCCCTGCTTTTGCCCGAGCACACAGGCACGAGGAGCAGACAGTGCAAGGAAACCGGGCTGTCATGGGTGCAGAGCGACTGCCTTGATTTGGTGATCAGGAGTTGACATCTGGATAGATTTTCAGTCTCCTCTGGTCCAGGGGATATGGATCTGTCTTCCAATGCCCAGCAGCAGATCGATCCTATCTCCTGGATACAGAGGGTTTTGCAGAAGTGTCAAAAAGTCTTTCCTAAGGAATTAAAAGTGCACCCGTGCACAGAGCAGAGGAGCTGAACCTTCCAAACCTGCAGGCTGGGAACAAATTTACTTAAGACTAACAGGCTGCCTTAGAATCAGAAATCTTCAGCCAGCAGAAGCCTGTCTTCTTCAGTGCACACCCAGAGCCTGGGAAGTGTGTTCCCGGGCATTAACAGGAGCGAGACTGTAGATTTATGGAATTCAGGGAGCATTGGCCCTGCTGCCCCCAGCACCCCTCTGCAGGGGTGGCTGCTGCTGAGCCATGTGCTGAGGCCACCCCCGATGTCCCTCTCAGCCCACTGCCATTTGCACATTGTCACAGTGGCCCCAGCTGTCACAAACCCCGTTTTCCCAGCTGGATTTGAAGCTCAGGACGAGTCTGTGTCTGGTCCCCAGAGCCCGCGTTTGGCTGGAGGTTGTCGGCAGCGCACGCTCGGTGCTTCTCCTTTTGCCATCTCCCTCCGTGGCTTCCCGGTTCCCTGGTCCCCTCCTGCACCGTGTGACAGAGTTGCTGTGCTTTGCCCCAGAAAGCAGAGCTGGTTTAATCTCTGTTTTTCAAGCAGCTGCCAGGCTGTCCCTGTCTCTCCTCCCCGCACACGTCAGTGCACACATGTGTACACGCGTGTGCAGCGCTGCCTGCACCTCCTATGGATTGCTCTGTACATGGGCAGGGAAACCTATGCATTAAAACACATGTGCATATGTTTTCCTTCCCAGATACATTTTGGAAAATATGAGTCAGCAGCAGCAGCAGCAGGCAAGAACATATTACATAATCTCCGGGAGCCGAGAAAGCCTCACAGTTTATTAGGAGGGAGGCTTTCTGCGAGCAGCAGCTTTTACCATCATTTTGGGGCCACACATTGGCCTGAGCCCCTTCGGTCAAGTGGCCTCATTTCCATCATATCCTCTCGTGTCCAGTGCAGGAAAGCAGTCCCAGCAGCCGTGGGTTTAGTTATATTTTTAAACCCCCCCGGTACTGGTAGAATCTCAGGGCTGTGCTGATGGTAACGACTTTTCTCTTGTTCCTTAACATGTTCCCCTGCACAGAGTCTGTGATTTTCCTTTTTGGTTCCCCCCACTCCCCACCTCCTGCTGTTTTCTCTCAAATCTCAGCACCGAGAGAAATGGCACATGAGTGCAGCTGGAAATAGCTGCTGCCCCCTCCGCCTCCCCTCTGCTCACGGCCACCCACCTCCTCCACCTACTCCCAAATGGGAGAGTGAAGTCAACATCCACTTTTAGCCCCGGGCTGCTGCTCCTCGGCTCTCCCCCTCTCCCTCGCCATGCCTGCCCTGCCCACACAGGATTCAGACGGGGTTCATCACCATTTTGAGGCTCCTGCAGCTGGATGAGCGCTTGTCTGGTCCCGCTGGCACTCGGGGCATCGTGTGCTGGAGCATCAGGGATGAGAGTTGGAGGCGCAGTTTGCTCCGTGCTGGCCGGGCAGGGAGCGGGGAGCAGCAGGAATTAGGGACACAGAGGAGCACAAACAAAAATCCAGGGAAGTCAGACAGCAGGGATGTCGGGGGTTTGAATCCTCCATCCTGGGCACATCCATGTGCCTTGTGAGCGTTGGCACAGGCAGGGATGGGAGCGGTGGGCACAGAGCCCTGCACGGCGGGTGGGTGCTCTCAGCTCTCCACGGTGCTGGATCTCTGTTCCTCCATCTTTAATGCCAGGCTTAGTTCCAGGCTGCTCATCGAATCCCTGTGTTCCTGCAGGATGCCTGGAAAGCCTAGGAGGGGAATGGGCATTAGCAGAGTGAAAGGAAAGGAGGGAAAGGGTTTGTTTGTTTTTAATTTGCCCAATAAAAGCGAAAGGTTTTGAGCCACTTTGATCTCTCTGGGCAGTGCAAACGCTTCCGCTGTGGCTGAGCCCCTGGGTGCCTTTCAAGCAAAGAGAAAGCTCTGTTGTGGTTTTCCAATATCAAAGGCTTCCCGAGGAGGCAGTAAATTGCCACGCTGGCTGAGAGCAGGAATGCAGGCAGCTCCGTGCCCTGTCTGGGACAGTGTCTGAGACGCTCGCTGCAGAGCAAATTGAGAGAGACACAGTAATTGATGGTGACGGAATAACCTGTTTATCCAGAGCACTCTGTCTTCACCCCCATTAGCTCTCGAGTTTCTGCTGTTTGGAGACAAGAGAATTTAAATCTTCTATATGTTTAAAACCACGAAAGTCTCTGTTACAACCAGAAATTCTCGTGAGTTCAGCAGAGGGGTTGTGCTTTTCTGTCCACCACCCGTCAGGGCTCTCCATGTTGTGTTCAAAAGTCTGGTTGAGCAGCTGGGGAATGATGGGGCCCTCCAAGGCAGATCTGGGGGCTCTGCCTCCCATTCCCCACCTCTTACAACCAGGGTGATGCTGCAGGGGCTGTTTCATCTTTCGACATCTTTGTTTCTCTTTCTGTAAAATGCACAGAAGGAAATTGCCCTTTCCTGTTCGAGGTTTTGGCAAGTGAGGATGAAAAGTGCTGTACTGGAGGGAGGTGGGATTGTAGCAGGTGGATGAAAAATGCCTCTCACCCTCTGTGGCTTTGCGGGGGCCCCTGGCAGAGCAGAGCTCCCACCCAGGAGCTCCCTGCTTTAATTTAAAGCAACATCTTGAATTCCACCCGAGATCCCAACAGTGATGTCAGCAGGGCTCCGGCAAGGATTCATTTGCCCTCAGATATTTTGCATATGCAGCGTCAGAGCTCAGCCTTATGTTTTTGCAGCTTGAGAAGGGCTCTGCACCTCGTTAGAACCTTCACTAATAATACACTTGCTCTCTGTTATTAATTGATCTAAATGAGGCTTTTTTCTCTAAGCCTTTCGTGGTATTTCTGTGCTGTCAAGAAATTAATCTGCATTAAGTGGAAATACCTCAGTAAAACCAGGAGCTTTGGAGTAGCTGTTCAGCCTCTTGTGGTGTGAGCTCTGGGGTAGAACCATTCAGGGTATCCACAATTCCCACCCCAGAGACCACAAAAAGAGCCAGGAGATGCTCGTGGAGCACAAAGGAACGGCACAAAAGCCACCCAAGGTGGCCCAGCCCTGCTGTGGATGCTGGCAGGGCCTGGAAGTGCTGTCTCCTGGAGACCTGCTGTCTCTGAGTGACACAAACTCACATCTTAATTCCCAGATCTTTCCTTTTCGAGCTGCTGTGTTTGGCCATCCTCTCCCCAAGAGGAGGATTGTTCCCTCCTGTTCTGTCAGGACAGGCAGGACACGTCTGCAGTGATTTTTTCAGCTGGTCAGGGAAGACTTCTCCTCCTCCTCTGAAGAGGTCTCCCACAGCTGGAAGCATCTCCCCATCACTGCAGTGGGTTTTACTGCTCTTTTTCCCTCTCTGTTTCTCCTGCAGACACTTTTACCTCTGCAGAGTTTTTCCAACTCAGGTTGAAATTCAAATGATAATAATACTTGACATTCTTCATTCCAGCATCTTAAAAATCTTTCCTGAAGTTTTAAAGCCTTTAAAGCCTTTGTGCTGTATAAATACTTGAGCACTTCATCTATTTTTAAATGAAAATGGTGCCTGAAAACCCTCAAAAGTCAAATGAAGATCAAAGGCTTGGGAATACCAGGAGTTTTGTGTATTATTCACAGCAGCTCGAGACTGAGATTGTATTGGATAAGTGCAAAGGGGCTGCTGTGCTCGTAATGATGGAATGATGGAATCATGGAATGGTTTGGGTTGGAAGGGACCTTAAAGCTCATCCCATCCCACTCCTGCCATGGGCAGGGACACCTTCCACCATCCCACGTTGCTCCAAGCCCCATCCAGGGGGCATTTCCAGGGATCCAGGGGAAGCCACAGCTGCTCTGGGCACGCTGTGCCAGGGCCTGCCCACCCTCACAGGGAAGAGTTTAGGATTTCTTCCCAATATCCCATCTAAACCTGCTCTCTTTTGTTGGTCTCTAGTTCATCTCTCCCAGCTGCTCTGTAAAGCTCAGCCTTGGTGCTCAGGAGGGCTGGGCTTGGTGTCTGACATTGCTGCTGCTGCTGGCTGGAAATGCCATGTTTTATCATCTTATTTCCTTGTCCATCCTGGTGCAGCAATGGGCAGCAAAGGGCTGGAGCAGGGCTGTGGCAGCACTGCCCTTTTCAGTGGGAGCTGGCCTGGCTTTACAAGGTTTTCAGCAAAGTGAATCTCTTTTCCTGTAGCCCAGCCTTCCTCAGCATTTTCCTCCCTCGCTGTGGCTTCCGAGCAGGAATCAGGAAAGTAGATGGAAATTGATGTCCTGAAGGCATATGACAAGGGGATCCTGAGGGCTCAGGGCAGCTCACAGAAGAATTGCCTCTGATAAATGCTCAGAGGTTTCTGTGGGTTTGCTCAGCAGCTGCAGTCAGGGCTCACAGTGGGGATTTTTACCACTGACCAGGGAGTTGTTCCAGGGCTGTGTGAGCCACCACCAGCACCATCCTTGCTGGAATAAAAGGTAAAAATGAATGCAGAGCAATTTGGCCAGGAGAAGAGTGGAAAGAAAAAGACAGTTAAGATCCAAGGAGTGGCTGTTGAAACGCAAAAGGATCTAGAAAGCAAAGATGCAAAAATAAAATCTGAAGCGGAAATGAGTGATGTTTTTCCAGCATTGTGTAACTCATTTTAATTGCAATCCATCTAGAAATCTATTTGAGGCAAGAAATCAATGCAGAATTGTAGAGCAAAGCATTGGCCTTCCAGATGTTTGCAGCTTTCTGGATTGTTATTTTCAGCTTCCTCCCACAGTTTATTTGAGTCCCTCCTTCCTTGCAGTGGCCATGGAAAGATGTCCCCCCTGATGTGTGGCAGGTGGGCACTGAGGGGTGTCCTGGGGCTTTCTGCTCTGAATTTGCCTCTTGTTGTGTTTTGAGGAACACCAGGAGGTGGTTTTGGTGGTGAGAATGGGTGTTGGAAGGTAGAAACCTTGGGGTTTCAGTAGGATCACCCCACATCTCCCAGGCGTGGCTGAGGGGTCCGGGCGGGCTTTGTCCTCTCACAGGGAGTTTTCTCTGGGCAGGAATTCTGTGTGAGTGGTAGAGCTGGGGCCATGCTGTGCTCTTCACTCTGATCACCTGATCAAATCCCTGAGATGAGGTTGTGCAGCACAGGCATGAGAGCTGCCTCATCACCTGGAAGTTCCTTTCACCGTACGGATTCCCAGCTTAAGAGACTGGTGAAAGTCCATCAATGCTCCAGGCTTGTGGTAATTCGGCAGAATTAAGTCCTGGCTCTAACAGATGTCATCCATGTCATTCCCAGCAGTCTCCTGAAAGGCCAGCATGACATTTCTCTTGTATTTGGTGGCATTTGTGAGGGAGGTTTTACCTCGTCTCTGGTCCATCCTCGGCATTCGGGGCTGCTGAGGGTGCTTTGCTTTGAATCCAGTTCTGGCAAGGGCCGTGTGGAGACTGAAGCAGGGATGTGTCTGGGCAGAGCTGGGGCTGCAGGGGGATCCCTGTGCTCCTGGAGGGAGGGAGGCTGTGCTTCCATGGCCTTTGGAGTGTCCCTTAGCCCTGCTCTGCTCCTGGAGATGGACTCAGGCAGTGAGGCAAGGACAGCATTACCCAGGAGGCAGCCAGGCTCCTCAAAGGCACACATCAGCTTCACAGATGGGTGAGGCTTTGAGACAGGAATCCATGGAAACTGCTGACCCTCCTGACAGCCAGACACTCTCATTCCCAACAGAATGGCCCAAAACATAAGCAGGGCACTCCAGGTATGGAATATCTCCCCTGACCTCCCTCCTGGCTTCCAAGCGTGTCCCCCTCGCCGTGTCACTCTGAGACTGGCACTGCAGGGTGTGGAATGTGTTCATGGTCAGAATACTGGCTTAGAGCAGCAGGGAGAAATGGGAAAAGAGAGTTTGCAGCAAGTCAGGATGAGCTGGGACGAATCTGATGGGATTGCATGCAAAGGAACCGTCCACAGTCAGGGAAAGAGGCAGGGAAAGGAGAGATTCAGGCTTTTCCAAATCGAGAGAGTGCAGCTGGAAGAGGGGGAAGGATACAATGCAGGAGGTAAAACTAAGAATAGAGGAGTGTGTTATAAAGGGAAATCTGGGGCTGGAGGTCAGAACAAATTAGAACATGCAGAAAATGTACTCCACTAGGCCATGGATTTGTATTTCTGGAAAATAACTGAAGTGTCTTCACGTGGGGCAGTTCTCACGGGATTGGAGAAAATACCAGAACAGGTTCTCAAAGGGCCAGTCTTCCTTTGGCTTGTGAGCAGAACAGAGGATTCAAGTCTGGTTTTTGGAGCCCAGAGCCCCCACATTCTGAGGAGCACAGCTTTTCCTGCAGGCACCTCTGGGCAGCACAGCTTAACGGAGGGGCAGCACCAGCAGGATGTGCCCAAAATAGAGTTTATTCTGATGATAATTGCCGAGAGGAGCAGCAAACCTCCCCAGGCCAGATGGATTCAGGAGTAGAAGGGCTCTGCAAATGGGCCATGGGTAAGGCTGGAGCAGGGGAAGGCAGGGTTTTATTGGTATTACCTGCAGTGGATCCAAGCCTTTAACAGATGGGAGGATTTGCCAGTCTGACTGTGCTGGAAAGCTGGGCAGTGGAGCCATCCCTGGCTGCAGCGTCCCGTGGCCACCAATGCTTTGGGAACCTGGAAGGGCTGCTGGATTGAAAGGTCAGGGTGTGATCTGCTGATGATTTGGTGCAGGCTGTGCTTAGAGGTGCCAGGAGCTGCACATAAGTCTTGGGTTTGGCTCTGGTCCTAAAGAAGGAGAAGCGAGTGAGATCCTGCGAGTCAATGTTTTGATTGTTGCTCTTGAGAGGACTGATAGAGGTGGGGTTGGCTGCAGGAGCAGGATTCAGGATTCATCTTGGCAGTCCAGTAGCTTACCCCGAGCCTTCCTGGTGTGCATGGTGTAGCCAGAACGGCTCTGGATTTATGGATGACCTTAGAAAGCACAGGCAGTGCTGGGTGAGCTGGGGTGCTGCAGAGGCGAGGCCATGGAGCCTTATCTGTGTCCAGCAGCTTCAGGGGCTGCTTGTCAAAAAGGCTCCTGTATTCATTACCAAGAGCACTGGGTTCTTCTAGTATAAACCAGGCCTTAATTCTTACATCGTTCTGTTGCATCCTGTGCTGCTTATTCAGAAACTCTCCCCACCTCATGTTGGTGCATAAATACAGAAGGGACTTTCCCCCCATTTTCTTTCCCTGCAGCAGCTCCAGCCATTTTAAATCTCTGAGCTGGAACTCCAGGGATCTTGCTCATCCTGATGGACCTAAAAGTGGAGTAAACCGGGGAGATTCTCTGAGTTTGGACATGAGCCCAAGACCTTTAAAATCATGAACCAGATTCTTGGCTAGGTAAGACTTCAGAGCTTTCTAATGTGTTAGGAAGTCACAAGATTTCTGCAGCTATCAGGTTTTAATTTTTTTTGTCCTGCACTTTCATGCATTGACATAAATACCAATAATTTAAACCACTTCACTTCCAGGAGAATAATGTTGGAATAAAAGTAAATATGTAACCAGTTTTTGGAGACAAACATAAAGGTTTAGTCTCTTTGGAGTCTGTATTAATGAGTATGGCCAGGCATTTGTAAGGTGCTTTCTACACACACTCACTGCCCATCCACCCCAAGAAAAGGCTGGTTTTTACTCCCTGATGTATTTCTAAGCTAAGAATATAAAAATTGTATCGGCTGCTGCATGTTGCAGACACCCACAGTGTGAGCAAGACATTGATTTGCAGCCCCACACATCAGAAATGACCTGCCCAGGTGCTGGGGATCCTGGGGGATCCTGGGGGATCTCAGTGTAGAGGTGATCCCCTGTGCAGGCAGGGAGTGTTGAGCTGTGTGCAGCTCCAGAGCCCCAAATTAGTGAATTTGGACGCCTGGGCTCTCAGGTGGTTCCTTTGGGCAGGGACATCGCACGTCCAGACGGAGCTGGCTGCTCCCAGATTCCCACGGAGATGCTCACATCCACTCTGACTCACATCCATGGCATTTTATTGTTGGGTTGAAGACTGTCTAAAAATTCCCTGGCATTTCTCCAGAGAGAGTGCCAGCAGCCCTTAAACTCAACTCATTTCCTTTACATCCAACCACGGAGCTCATCAATAGCAATCTCAGGCTCCAGCAGGGAACTCGGAGGTGGCTGGGATTTGCCACCCTCCGTAGCCTGGTGGTAAATAGGTCATTACCAACACAAGAGCAGTAATAAAGCACAGAGTGGGAATTTGGGGAGGGAGAGGTGATGGTGTTTGTGGTCCTTTCCCTTCGGTAGCAGGTATTTTTGCTGGTGCCAGCAGAATGATTGAGGGAATATTTGCTTCAGTGTGGAATCGATGAACAGCATCTTATGGTGGGTTTGTGTCTGGGGATTGACAAATGCTCAGGTACTTTTGCACCTCTGTGGTTGCTTTTATTAACTAATGGGAGCCTAAAGGACAAGGTGAAGCCCAGGAGATCCCTGCAGACTGGAGCTCTTACCAGTTCATTGGAGCCTTTTCCCAGCAAGTTGCTCTCTGCGCCCTTTTTTTCCCAGCAGGAACGTCACATATGATAGAGGGACTCAAAGGGGCCACTTTTACCTTTAAAGTCTAGGTTTAATTTTTTTTCTGTTAAAAAAAATGTGTTTCGACAGTTTGTCACATCGGCTCAGCCTGCCACGTCGTGGGCAGTGAAGTGTTAGGAAGAAAAAGCAAAAAGCATTTTGATGAAGGATCAAGTCAACTCACTGATGTTTTTTGAACATCTCCTGTGTTGACCTTGGTCCACACAGACACCCGCCCGCTCCTGCAGCTCTGCTGGCTCCGGGGGAGCTTCTGGAGGTGCTGAGGGAATTGCCAGGCAGGATTTGGGGGGATGGCAGCAAAAGTTCTTGCGGGAGGTCTGTGCTTTGCAGCAGAGGCATTTGCCAGCTTCTCCCGAAGCCTCCATCCTGTGTTTATTTTGGAGCTGAGGAGGAGGGAAGGAAGGAGGGAGGCATCATCATCCTCTTGGTAGCTATGGAGAGAGGGGAGGGCAAAGTCTGTGGAGCACAAGAGCCCCCAGATCTCCACGCTCAGCTTCCAGAAAAGCCCAGCCCAGTCTCTCCTGTTGGGCTTGTTTTTATCACCAGACAAACATTTAATTATTTTACCTTCATGCTGCTGCTGAATCAACTGAGAGAACTACAAAAGATAATGCACTTCTATTTTTACATCTTATACTAATGAAGCTCAGGCTGGAATTTTCCCCTGCACAATTGGCTGGAACAGGGGAGGAAAAATTCCGAGGGAGAGGAGGAGGGAGCGAGACGCTCAGCATTTAGCAGCGAGCATGGCTGTGGCTGGAGCAGACGTGCAGCACTCCAGTGAAGCAGAGCTTGGGAAGTGAGGAGAGCAGCATTTTATCCCTGTCCAGGGATCATAGAGGATGTTTCTCCCTGTGTGGGATGCATGGAGCACTGACACTCCAGGACTGTGCTGCCAGCTCTGCTTTCTTGGCAGGGCCGAGCACCAGGGCTGGGCTGCCCCCCCAGGCCCCAGCGTGGGCTCACTTGCTCCCTGGAAAACATCCCCTGGGACTTGGCAGGAGCCAAGTGCTCCATCAAAAGTTCATTAATATGTTGAGTTGGAGCCACATGGCTGCGTGCAGCCTGCTGGGAACACCCTGCTGAGCACAGGGACAGGGTGGACTGGGCTGGATCAGAGAGAGAAGAGATGTGTAGGACTCTCACATGAGTGGGGAGGCAGGTGCTTAGGGCTGGCCTGTGGTGACACGTTAATCTGAGGTGGCACGATGGCAGTGACCGATGGCCCCTGAGCTGGATGGGTGGCTCTGGAGAGCTCGGCTTAGCCGGGGCTGGTGTTTGCAGCTCAGCATCAAGATGAAAATCCAGCTGAAAGTCTCTGTATCTGATCAGAATTTCAGTCCCAGGCAGCAGAGATTTGGCCTCGCTGCTGGAGATTGGGAGTCAGCCTGGCAGGATTTGGATTGCAGCTCTGATGGGATCAGCAGTCGGATCTGGGGCTGCGTGTGGAGCAGCCCCTGCGAGCTGGTTCCTTCCGAGGTGAGAAACTGCTCCTGAACCGCTCAAAGGCTCCTGAAAAAGTCAAATTAAAGCATTTGACATTTTCTTCCATAATAAAGGAGAGGGAGTAATCAAGGCACAGAGCCGTGCATGGGTTTGTTAATTTGCTGAACCACAGCGCTGTCAGTCAGTGGGAAATGAGACATTGGGCTTTATTTGGGAAACACGAGGGGGGAAAGTAAAGTAGAAATCCCAAAGAAGCAGCATTTTTTTAGGTTTTTCAGCAGCTGATTTGAGTTGAACCAAAGGACCTGAAGGCCACAGGTCCTGAGCATCCTTGCTTGCATTTTGGGGGTGGTCACGTTCAATATCTGCACCCTAGAGAAAGCAGCTGCAATATTTCAGTAGCTGACTGTGTGTGTCATTGGTCAGACCTTCTTTGAAGGGGACAGAGAGGATGTGAATCCAGTGAGGAAAACCAGCAGTGTGCTTGAAGAGTCACCCTCGGATCCCAGAAAGGTCCCGGTAGGAATTTGTCCTCTGAAACAGGGCCCAAATGCGGAATGGTGCTTTATAGTGCCCATAAAAAGAGCTGTTAACGAAATTAATCTGGGAGGGAAGGGCAGCACTGAAAGAAAGATGAAATTTTACAGCCCAAACATTGAGTAGATGAGAAGTGTAAATCCACTGGTAGTGCCTGGAAAGCCACTGTTCGACCCCGAGGAATGTCACAGCTGCAGTCCAGCTGGACAGGTGCCACCAGCACCATCACTGCCCTCATTCCCGTCCCTGTTGGAAGGTATTTGTCAAGGGGTGGAGCTGCCTTGAGCCCAGGGACTGCCTGTGGGATCCATCAGCAAATTGGTGTGGCACAGCCTCGGGCAGGCCTTCAGGCTGCTGGGGAAGAACAGCGTGGCTGTGAGGGCAGGGGGAGGGAGAAGAAGATAAATCACTCTAGTCCGTTCAGACCACGCTTATGGGAAATTGGGATCTGTGTGGGGAGATTCAGGGAAACTGTGCAGCCCAGGGAAGAGGGCACCGTGATCCCATGGGGTGCCGAAGTTCATCGTCTGATGCTCTGCAGCCCATGGAAGGTGATTTCAGATTTTCAGGACAAGTTTTATCTCCAAAATGCACAAAGAGCTTAGGACATTAGAATTTAGAGCACTGTTGCCCAGAGAAGCTGTGGCTGCCCCATCCCTGGGAGTGTCCAAGGCCAGGTTGGAGCAACCTGTGCCAGTGGAAGTGTCCCTGCCCATGGCCTGAGCAAGATGAGCTTTAAGGTCCCTTCCATCCCAAACCATTCCATGATTCTGTGATTAGGAAAGCTGAAAAAAGTATATGGCACCAGGTTAATATGGGAATCAACTCTTGTGCAAAGCCTGGGAGCTGGGAAGAATGGCTGGATTTGTGATAGAAGCTGATGGCTGAGACTTCCCTGGCTCACAGGAACAGTTTGTGCCTCTGGCCTTTTAAAAATTGAACCTTGAAAATCTGGAAGAAATAGACTTTTTATTTGGTTAGTGTTTTGGACCTATAAAAGTGAAAGTCATAATACCCTGTAAAACATTTGAGGCAATTTGGGAATATAGCATTCCTTATTAAACTCCATGGGTTTTAGAGACTTCTTAGGTTTTCACAGCAGCACAGGCTGTGACCTCTATAATGTTCAACAGGATCCTTGAAAAATTGAGACCAATTTAACAAGAATAGCTGCTGCCTTGGTGCTCCAGCTCTTCCATTTCTTTCCTGGCTGGAGTTAAGTTCATAATGGTTTAGCAAACCTTTTTAGTTGCTAAAAAAGATGATTGTGGTCTGGGCATAGGGGACTACTTGGTGACAGATATTTTAGCAGAACTATTTGTCCATGGCTGGAATAACAAAGTGAAATGTCACAGCTACAATATTTTGAAGGTCAGAAATCATAACTCTTTGCATATTTTCAAGGTTATTTTTGGCCAGTGTAACAAATATACTGTTATAGGGGAGTTTCAGGGAATACAAACCGCTGTGGATAAAGAGGAGACCTGGCAGTTGTCTACAGCTGATGTTTCCTGATGTCTGGGGGCTGGCAGAGTGTTTGTACCAGACCTAGAGAGAAGTTCCAAAATCCAGCAGCAGGGATGTTTTTCTGTAGCTGGACTTTTATCTGTGTCCGAAAATCTAAAGCACCTCTTGGTTTAAGCTGAGAGATGATCACAGCACATCAGAATTCTGTGGCACTGGGATGTTCCCTCCTCTGGAATGCCAGGCTTGTCTTTTATCTTGTTTTCATTTCTACATGAACTTTGCCCAGTTTGCTGCACTGGGCAGAGGATGTTGGTGCTGTGCTCTCTGCAGGTGGGATGCTCTGTTTCCTTCAGTCTTCCCTGGAATTCTGCTCCCAAAACCCTGTGTGTTTACAGGCTGAGCAGCATGCCTGGTATGTCCCTGTCCGTGGCACTTCAGAAGAGAAAGTAGAATAAATACTCCTGTATTTCCTGAGCACACAGTATTCCCTGAGGTGGCATAAGGATGTGGTTTCTCCTGCAGGAAGCTCACGGGAGCTCTCAGAGGCTACAGGACACTGTGCCACAGGAGCTTTTTGGCCTTTAACCTTTCTCTAATTAATGAATAATTCTTTGCTGTTCCATGTAGATGGGAGTTTTTTAGGGATCCCGTAGCACCTCCCTCTTTTCAGTATTGCCTGATGAGGAGTCTGAGCTGAGAATTCATTGCTCCAACACTTTCTTCCTCCAAACCCTCCACCCCTGAGGCTGGTGCCTTGCAAAGGCAGAGAGTGAGCAGCCTTCACCCTCTGGTAGTGGCTACTCAGGGCTGGTGTGTGTTCAGAACAAAGACATTCAATATGAATATGTGAGAAGGGAGAGTGATTTCACTCAGGCCTGGCTGTGGCTATCCCAAAGCTGGTACTGCTCTTCCCAGGAATGCCACAGGGCTGCCTGCAGAAGGACATGGGTAGGAAATGCAGTGGGAAATGAAAAGGAAATGCAGGAACTGCTCACCTTATCTCTCAGTTGAGATACCATCCTCTCCTGACCTCCATGATCCTGGGTGTCAAGCTTTGGAAGACGGCATCAAAGGAGTGGCTTGGGCTGAAGCCTGTTAGGGCAGAAATACTTTCCTGGGAGAAAGGATCTGCCAGGCTGGGAAGGGATGGATGCTGGTGCTGCTGCAAACCCCAGTGTCTTCCTTATCAATTGCTTACCTCATCTGCACAGGCTGTGGGAATTATCCTCGTGCTCTGGAGTCAGTGTGACAATCCCAGCTTGTCCCAGGGAGCTGTGCTTTGGTTTGGAAGCAGGGATTAAATGATGTTTATTAAAACTCGACCAGCCAAGGGAAAACCAGGTTGGTTGGGGGAGAGGGGACTGAACTTGGTGAGTGGCTCTGAGGTGAGTTCTCTTCCACAGTGTGGAATGCTGAGCACTGTGACATCCTGTGGTGATGGCAAATGGGAAAGGTCAATCTGAGATTGCAGGGATCCCCGGCCAGGCTGCTGTTCCTCCATGGTGGAGGATGTCAGGGTTAGGTTAACCCTA
>NW_024581134.1:6229139-6230866 GCF_017639235.1 Corvus kubaryi | reverse complement strand
TCAGTCTGAGATTGCAGGGATCCCTGGCCAAGCTGCTGTTCCTCCATCGTGGAGGATGTGCCCTCTCAGCCTGGCCTGGTGCCCACCACAACCCCAACAGTTCTGACTGCTTTACCATCCACCTCAACATCTCCTTGTCCTTCCTTCTCCCAGCTCGTTTTGAGCTGGGTTTGCTCTGGGTTTGAGCATGTTTTCCTCTGGGTTTATTAATTTGTTAATCACCCTGTGAGGCTGCTCTGTTCGCCTCGCCAGGCTCGTGGCTGATGTCTGTGGCTGTGGCAGGGAGGGGTGATGTCCTTTCTGTGCCAGCAGCACTGCTCTGAGATGGTAGATCTCGATGGCACAGAGGTTTTGGAGGTGTGTGCACCCTTCTTTGGGCCCTCAGTGCATTCTGTGCCGAACTCTCACACAGTGAATGGATGCTGAGTGAGGAATTGCTGTCGTGGGACCTTCATCCCACTCGTGGTCCTTCAGAGCCGAAGCACATGCACACAAAATCTTCTATCAGAGTTTGCAAATTCATGCAGACAGGAGATGAAAAGCTCAGAGCAAATCTCTGTTAGTAATTTTCCAGAGGCACCACCGAAAGAAAGAGAATTTCACGCAGGACACTAAAAAAACCACTCCAAAAAGCCAAAACAAAGGCAAGTCCCTCCAGGTTTCAGTTCCAGAATTACTCCGATGTATCCGCTGCCCACGGTTTTCTGTGCAGAATATCCCTTGGGTCCCTCTGAGTCTGGAATTCTTTCCAGCACTGAGGATGGGGAGTGGAGATGCAGCAAGGAAAGCTCCTTTTCATCCAGAGCTCTGCCGCAGGAGGCTGAGCATCCCCCGGCTCCGGGCACGGCTCCGGTGCCTTCCCACAGGCACCATCCCAGCTGCCAGCTGATCTGCAAAGGTTGGCATCTGTGAGGTCTCGAGTGTAAAAATAACAGAGAGAAATCTCCCTTCCACAAGGCACAAATGAAAAGAGGATGGTTGAGATAACAGTGATTTAAAAACTCCTGGTAGTGCCTGGGGCGCTGCAGGGAGGGAATTGCAGGGAGGGACTTGCAGGGCCATGCCAGCTTTGCCCATGGACACCAGGTGCCTTCCTTGTTGTCCAGCTGGGGGAACCCAGTTTTCAGTTTCATTTTTCTTTAGGTTTCCTTCAGTTTCTCTATTTTTCTTTAGAATTCTTAGGCTCATTCTGTGCTTGTGTACTGGGTTTGCAGTGGGAAAAAAGCAAGTTTAGGAGGGTATGGGGGAAGGTTGTGTTGAACCTAATTTCTGTTAAAAATCCAAGGTGCTGGAGAAAAGGAGTTTCTGTGCTGGTTGAAACAAGGAATTTGGGATGAGATGCTGTAAAGAGCTCAGAAGCTGAAAATTTGAAGTTGGTAGCAGGTCAGGTATCTGTGACCTGCTGAGCTGTGTACCTGCAGCACCTTTTATGAGAAATTCGGGGGATTTGGGGGTTGAAAGTGTAGATAAGTAATGCTTTGCAACCCTGAGGGAGGCCAGAGACAGCCACGGTGGCTGGGACGTTCTGTGTGAGCCTGGAAGATCTGAGGGATGGATGGATGGATGGAGGGATGGATGGAGGGATGGATGGATGGATGGATGGATGATGGATGGATGGGTGGATAGATGGATGGATGGATGATGGATGGATGGATGGATGGATGATGGATGGATGGATGGAGGGATGGATGATGGATGATGGAGGGAGGGATGGATGGATGGATGGA
>NW_024581134.1:6164250-6228739 GCF_017639235.1 Corvus kubaryi | reverse complement strand
GGAGGGATGGATGGATGGGTGGATGATGGATGGATGGATGGATGATGGATGGATGGATGGATGGATGGAGGGATGGATGGATGGATGGGTGGAGGGATGGATGGATGGGTGGATGATGGATGGATGGATGGAAGGATGGATGGATGGAGGGATGATGGATGGAGGGATGGATGGATGGAGGGATGGATGGATGGATGATGGATGATGGATGGATGGGTGATGGATGGATGATGGATGGATGGATGATGGATGATGGATGGATGGATGATGGATGATGGATGATGGATGGATGGATGACTCTGTGAGTGTTTTCACCCAGGTGGAGGAAGCGTTACACACACCTTGATGGCCTTGGGAATGAGGAGGTGGTGGAGGCAGCCACTGCGGATCCTGCACAGTGACATTTCCCGAGCAGCCTCGCACTGCAAACTCCCGGCTCTGTCCGAAGCAAGTTCCTGCACGCTGGCATCGTTTGCATGCATCAGGATAAATCTGCCTTGCCCAGGAAAGCTCTGGCAGCGAGAGCACTGCAGCTCCCAGTGCAAGGCGATGCTCAGATGAAAGCTGCTGGAGAGAAGATGTGGGAAGAGCAGTGAGCAGAGAGGGGAGATAAGGAGGGAGCCTGAGCTGGCGGCAGCCGCAGCGCTGCAGCCCCGGCTCAGGGGGCTCACAGCTGTGCCTGCCCAGCACGGGGGGCTTGGAGGTGGGGAATGACTGGCAGAGCATCCAATCTGGCCAAATAAAGGGGATTAACTCCTGGAGGGAACGATCGGGGGGGTTTCATCTCTTCTCCAGGAGGTTTGCAGTGGAGGTTGACAGATGCACTCAGCTCTGAGAGGCACCGAAGCAGCAGTAATGGTTGAGGCAGAGCTGAGGAGCTGCAGGGAAGGGTTTGGGGCATGTGGCTGGTTTTGCTGTGCTGCTTTTCGGTGCTCCCTCCCCGGGCATGTCCCTTGTCTCCTCGGGCTGCTTAGTTTTGGTGGCATTCAGTGTTTCCAGGTTACACACCGGAGCAAGAATCACTCGTGGAGATTGGTAGGCCTAGAGCTTCCCACATTTCCGTGTGTTCCAGAGCTGCAGGAGCCTGGCAGCAGAAGCCCTCCTCAGCTGTTCAGGGGCTTACAGGAGGGAAGAGATTGCTCTTTGGAGGCAGATCCTCAGATCTGTGCTGAGGACCCAGAGCAGCTGTGCTGTGTCAGGTCAATCCCAATGCCTGGTGAGCTGCTGGTGATGGTCCCTCCAGCTCCTCACATCGTGTTCCTCTGCTTTAACGTCTGCCTGCCCATCCCCAGCCCTTCCTTTGGGCAGGTCCTGGCCTCAGTCACAGCAGTTCCATCTGGGCTAACAGCTCTGTGGCTGACACATAGCACCGGCTCCGGGGGTGGCAGAGGAGTGTCCAGATCAGGGCTTTGTTGGCCCTGGGTTAATCCAGGGCTGGCCTGGAGAGGCAGAACCACACCTCCACACCCACTGAGCAGTTTGTAGGAGTTTTTTGGTAACTCTCTGTATCAAAGACATAGAAAGTCCATAAACCCCCCTTTGTATGAGGAATTATGGCCTGAAGCAGCTGGAATCAGAAATGGCATTATTGTGTCTGTGTGTGGGCTGTAGCTGCACCTCTGCATGCACAGGGTTGGTAGTGCATGGCTGTGGCCCCTGGGGCTGTGTGCATGATTATTTATTCCTGGTTTCTTTTGGCTTGGATACTCCTGAAATGCCTGGGAATTATCCAAGTGTAGTCATATCTTGTTGCAAATTTGGATGACCTGTCTACTTTCTTCATTGCCCTTAATTCTTGATCTCCCTTGTTATTCTTCCCTTTAGCAGGAGTCCTGCAGGAGTAGGTAACCCAGTCCTACCCTGGCACAAGAAGACCCAATCCTGATCTCCTTCACTCTCCCAAAACCCCAAAATTAAATCTACTGGATTTAGCATATTGACATTGATTTCCCAGCTCTGCTGGTGCTTTCTGGATTCCCATCTGCTGGAAACAGGACTGAGAACGATTAATTCAGGAAACAGCAACTTGGGCTTGATGGGGATGTACTGACCTTAAGCCTTCATTAATATAATTAGTGCCCTTGGTCTGAGGAGGGCTCTCTGCACTTGGACTGTGAGACATGAAAGCTCTGAGCCCCTCTGACCCGAGGCAGAGCAGCGGGCACTGCGGTGTGGGAGATGCTCTGCGCTGTCAAAAAGTTGTTTTTCCAGAAGCTGAGTCTCTCCTGTTTCAAGTTTCCCATTCAGTTGGGCTTTGGAGACCAGCCTTGGTTTAGCATTTCAGTTCCTCACTGTTTATGTCTTTTTTGGGTCCTTGAATTATGTAAGAGGGAAGCGAGTCACTGCAGAAACAGCAGCCTGTGAAGGAAAGTTTCTGCAGCTTTTAGCACAAGCCACAAATGTTTCTCCCCAGAGTTTGGAGGGTATTTTGAGGAGGGCTTTGAGTGTGATGGAGATGCCAGAGAAGGTTTGAAAGGATAGAAAATGTTTTTGTCTTTCCTTAGGTGCAAAAATGACTATTTATTCAAGATGAGAAAAACTCCTGCGGGTGGATTGCTAGAAAATGATGTGAAGGGCTGGAGAAACTTGGCAGTGGGGATGTTTTTCAGCTTGATTTCTTTAATGGTTTGGTGACATTAAGTTTTCTTAATGTGGATACTCCTGGAGAAGCTGAGCTTGCCCACATAGCCTGCTCTGGTGAACTTGAAGGTCCCTTTCTTTTACTTAGAATCCAGAGGCGTGTGGGTTGGTTCTCATTACACAGATGTGCTGAGCTGCGGCAGTGGCTGGTGCTGAGGTGTGAGAGAGGAGAATCTGCTGAGTGGGAAGCAGTCCTGGAGGAGCAGGAGGTGTTTGGAGGTGGGATTATGTGGGAAGCCACCACACCTTCTGCAGAGACGTGTTCAGGGCTGGTTCCCTGTTCCCTCTTCAGGCTTTTGACACAAGCCATGTGCATCACTCTGCAGAGAAAGAAGGGGAAAAGGGTTAAAAAAGTCTTGTCTGGCTCCTCCTTCTCTAGTGAAGCATTCGTAGGTGCAGGGGGAAGGTGGGTGCCCGCAGCAGGGTGGGCTCTGCCTGGGGTCTCTGCTATTTCACAGGATGGAAAAGCCAAAATCCTTTCTCTTCCAGCAAGTGGAGGAGAGAGGAATCTGCCCTGACCTGCTGGTGAGCACCTGGCCTTGCATCCTCAGGAGCTGGCTCAGCAAAGCACAGGCAAATCCCTGCTTTATTGCAGGTTCTGTTGGCTGGAGGAAGCTGGGACCTTGTTCTGCTTCTGAAATACTTCCTTGTTCCAGTGCTGAGGTTCGGGTCTGATTTAACCTGATAGTGCACGTGGACTGTTCAGAGAGGTGGCTGAAGCCTTGAATTTTCCTGTGGAGGAGGATGTGGAGCATTCCCAGGGTTCCAGATCAGCAGACAGCAGGTCTGAGGTCCCTGGCAGCACAGGGCAGCGGGGAGCAGCGTGTGGCTCCCAGGGAGAGCAGTGCCTGCTCTGTTCTGTGCCCAGCACAAATCCTGGGCTCCAGCGGGGGGATCAAAGGCTGATGGGGAGCTGACAGTGTGACATGGCCAGAAAAAAGCAAGGTGTGATCCAAGGATGGATTAGAAAATGAATTTCCAGGAGAGATTAATGCCCTGTACCAGACAGTGGTGCAGCCTCGCTCGGGCTGGAGCAGACTGATGGCCAGCATTCCATGGAATGTGCTTGAGCTGGAACAGGGACAAGGACAGGGGAATGAAGGATGTGTCTGTGAAGGTGAGCTCAGAGAGCCTTGGCTGGCCTGGCAGGGTGGGGATGGAGCAGGAGCTGCTCTGTGAATGCTCTGAGGCCAGAGCTGCTGAGCAGAACTGCTTCAGGGAAAGAACCAGAAGGTGTGGGATGATCCCAGCAAAATCCAGGCTCTTGGGAGGAGTATCTGATCATCAGGCAGGAGTGTGCTGATGGAGAAACCTTCCTTAGGGTGTCACAGGGCTGCAAATCTGGAAGGACAGAGGCTTGGGAGCAGAGATCCCTCCAGGCAGGGGGTGTTTGGGACCCCTCTGGAGCAGCCTGGTCACTGCCATGGCTCACCCTGCTGCTGTCAGCAGTTTGTGCCACAGGCTCTAAGCTGGCCAAGGTTTATTGATAATTATTGATAATTATTGGCAGTGAGTGCCTGGGGCTGGGCACATGCCTGAACTTTTTTCATGCTCTCTCAGCTCAACTTGTTTTGCTTCACTTTGATTCCTGCCAGGGTCCTAAATTGTATTTGTTAAAACATCAGGAAAATGGGAGCCTGTGCTCAGCCTCATCCTCACAGTAACTGGTTGATGTCACAGAATCCCAGAAGATTGGGTCGGAAGGGACCTTAAAGCCCATCCATTCCCGCCTCTGCCATGGGCAGGGACACCTCCCACTGTCCCAGGCTGCTCCCAGCCCCAATGTCCAGCCTGGCCTTGGGCACTGCCAGGGATCCAGGGGCAGCCTCACATCCTCTCAGGGAGGAATTCCTTCCCAATATCCCATTTAAATCTACTTTCCTTCAGCTTAAAGCCATTCCCTGTATCCTATCACCACAGATCCTTGCAATATCCAGGTTTTTAGAAGTTTTTCCAGCTTACACTGAGTAGAGAGACGTCAAAGCCTCCATCAGAGGCCCAATCTGGCTCCAGCACGTCCCCAGCTCTGGCGCCTGTTGTTGCGCCTGGTGCGGGGCTCTTGCCCACGTTCCTTTCCAACATGGTGAGTTCTGTGGTGTTAACGAGTGTTGCTGGGTTCCCATGGCAACCCTCGCGCTAATTAACGCACAGTAGCCAGGGGGAAAAAAAAAATCTGTCCTTCCTGATGAATTAATTTGACAGGATTGTTACGGGGAGAAGAGTTGGGAATAGCCACTCCGAAGGTGTGCGCGGCGCTGGGCGCACAGAGCTCGGGGTGACACAAGCCCCTGTTCCTCTGAGCTTGCAGCTTTCAAACTGAAGCCTTGCTCACCATTTGCAAAGGGTTTGTGTTTCAGAAGGAGTAAAATTATCCTGACAAATGTCTAAGAGCATAACTCAAGTGGTTACGCTTTTACGTTCCTGATTTGGGGGGTTTTTTTGGTGTTTAAAAGATTAAATAAAGCCCAAGTCAATTTTAGAAGTTAAATGCTTGAAAGAATCAGAAAATTCGCATTTAAAGACTACATTATTTTATGTCCAGAAAAAACCTCCAGTTGCTGAGGGCTCCTCCCAAATCCCAGCCCCCTCTGCTGGCTCTCGCTCCAGTTCCCCCGGTAGCTGTTAGAGATGGGCCCAGATGGAAACCATGGATCCAGCCTGGTGGTTTGGAATGCAGGGGAAATTGCCCCTTCCCAGCGTGGTCCTGGTGGTGGAGTGGTGGCCTTGGAAGCGAATCAGGAGTGGGAAAAGCAGCCCCTCCGTGCTGGGGATGAGTCACGGAGCGGGTTCCCATCAGCGGTGACAATTAAACTCCTTCAGCACCGAGTGCACAAAGCACTGGGTTAAGTCGCAGTGTCCTGGCGAAATTCTTCCTTGGATAATTGTCCTCAGACTAGCTGGATGCTCCCCTCCTGCAGGTTTAATTAGCTGGAGCTGTGGCTCACGGGCCCCTGCGTGGTGATGGCCACGACCTAATGAAGTTTGGTGGAGACTTGTGATCCCACGAGTGCCTCAGTGCTGTTGTGCCTGCAGCAATTACCTGCATGCAAAAGGAGCCTTAGGGAGATAATGACTGTGCTTTAGGGCTCTTCAGTGAGATTTCCAAACTCTCTGCTGCCTTCAGCACCCAGAGGTCCTGGAGTCTCAGCTGTTGGCACTTGGGGGGATTCAGCCCTTTGCAGGTGGGGAATGAGGGGTTTTCCCTGGGGCTGCTCCAGGACAGAGTGGTTGTTGCACTGGGGCTACTGCAGGAGAATTTGGGATGTCATCAGCAGGAACAGCTTTGGTTTAGGCTGATTGGTGATGGATTTGACTGCTCTGGTGCGTGTCCCTGGCTGGAGAGCCAGGGACTGTGTGGGGGCGGTGCTGCCATCCCGAGCAGCTCTGAGGTGTCCTTTCCCCACGTTCGCAGCAGGGCAAACAGGGTGAGAGACCTCATGGAAGGTTCTCCCCTGAGATTTCGGCCTCTCCCAATCCCTGGGCACTGCATGGTTGTGCCTTTCCTTGTGACAAAGCTGTGCTCCCCCGGGAAGCCTGTCCTTAGGTACCTGTGCCAGGTGACAGCGTGCACAGGTCCCCCTGTGGTACTCACAGGCCCCCCCAGCCCGTGCACAGCTGAGACGGCAGCTTTGGATGGACACAGGAGCTCCTGGAAAATGTGTTCCCAGTGTCCAGAGCTCACAGAAAAGTAGATGCATTTAGTTTCTCTTTCCATGGTTGTCCCTGTGAAACAGGAATGCTGCATCCAGGAAAATCTTCCTTTCCCCTGGATAGCTGCTGCTCCCTGAATTCACCTGTGCCAAAGCCCGATAGCAGCACCTAATCTGGATTTTAATTCCTCCAGCTCAGTTAAAGTGCAAAAAAATATTCCCAGTTCTTCCTCTAACACTGAGTGACCCCATGGGCCTTATCCAGAGCAACAACGCTCTCAGTTGGCACTAGTGATAGTGCGGGCAACTTTATTACGATATTCTGCAGTATTTATATACATTCTTATTTAATTAAGGCTATTTTGGGCACTAAAGTGCTTTGAAACATTCACAAATCTCCTCTGGATTTACTGGCTGCTGGCTGGAGTTGTTAAAAGTTGTTTGAGGGGCTGCATTTCCAAGGAGTGTAATAAATAACAGAGATGGGATTATTTTTTGCCTTTTTAAGGAGAGAAAGAGGACGTGTCCACATGTTTAGATACCTTTTGGGACAGGGGAGTTCCCAGAAGGGTGGAAAAAGTGAGGCTGAATACCCAAACAGCCACAGGTGGTGGCACAAAAGCGTGGAAGAATTGGAGGGAATTGCCTCAAGTTTTTGGCAGCCCTGTGCTCCTTCCAGCAAGGAGGCTGGGGCTGCTGGGGGCAGGGGGGCCCAAAGCTCTCATGGTTTGGAGAGTTCTGGTTCCTGGTGCAGAGAGGGGCTCTCCCCTGGTTCCACTCCCTCCAGCCTTCCTGGGCTGCCTTGGGAAAATTCTTTAATTTATTTTTTTATTTCTCACCTTGTTGATCCTCTGTTTGAAATCCTGTGGTGGTGTTTTCCTCTCAGATGGGTAAAATGGAACCTTTCTCCATTTCAGGCTCCCAGCTCTCCCCATTATACATAACTAATACCTCTCTGGAACTATTGAAGCTGTGTTAGCAGGCTCTGAGATGGGAGTTTAGCTGAGCTTTTAGCGGGTTTAATCTTTTCCTGGGTATTAATCCTTCCAGAACCTCTGATAAAATTTGTTGCTTTTTCTCTGAATGCCTCCCACGCTGTCAATATCTGTCTGGAATGAGTTGCTTGGTGCAGAACAAGCCATGGAGGAGGGAATGTTGCAGCCTCCCGTGGATCTTGCTCTCATTTCAGTGCATCCCCCACTCCTCTCTGATTCCCTGCCACCGCTGCTCCTGTGATTCCTTGCCCTGGGAGCATCTCTCCCATTGAATATGGGTCTGGAATGAGTTTGCTTCCTGTTTATCAGCTGTTCCTCAGTTCTCAGATACATTCCCAAGGTTTGCCTGTTTGATATCAGCAGAGAATGTCAGGGAATAACATCACCTCTTCCACGCTGCGGTGGAGATGGAAGGGCACCAAAGACCACAACAAATATTGGCTTTGGTTTTTTGTACTTGTTTTTTCTTGCTTTGTGCTGCGTCACAGGATCCTAAACCTGTGTGACAGCAGACTCAGACTGTGATCCAGGTTATCAAAGACTGCAGCTGAACTGGAGGGGGAATTATCCTTTTTTCCATCACGTTAGTGTGGAAGTGACACCATGTCCTGTCGGGTACCAGCAGGCTCGGGACAGCCTCTTCCACCTGTGTCAGCTCTGGGAAACACAGGATGTGAGCCTTGAAACCAGCCCAGTGCACCTTGTCCAAACAGAAACCCAAGGAAAAATCTCTCCATGCTTTGGAGATGTCCAGGTTCTCCCTGATTCCAGCTATCACAGATGAAATAGGAAGGAGAAGGGGTTTTTTCCCATCGTGCCTGACCACGGAGGTGCTTGCCCAGTTGCTCATCCCACCCCTCAGCCATTTCTCCAGTGACAGCTTTTTTCCATGCTTCTTCCTTCTGGATGCACGGCCCTGCTGCCCCAGCTGTGCAGTTCCAGGAAGGCAGCTCCTTTCTTGAGCAACGCTGACCAGAAAAATGGTGGTGAAAATTTGTGAGAGGAGGGTAATTTATCGTTTCCATGGCAGTGCTGGAGGAGAGAGAGCACTGAGGAGTGAGGTACGGAATAGCAACAGAAACCTGGGAGACACGGATCACATTCCACCTTCCCTGTTTCTTCTCTTCTGAGTGGGTCATAAAACAAAAGCAAATGAGGCAACTGGAGCTCCCTGTCCATTTTCCTGGGGCTTGTTTAAATGAGGATTTACTTCGACTAAAAGCTCCTTAGAGCCACTTAATTCTTCCAGGTGGAGTAAATATCTAGGCCAGTAGTAAAAATTCCTTACAGATGTCTTCAGGAGGATACTTAGCAAGCACTTTCCTGAAGAGAACGTCTTGGATGCCTTCAAAGAGCAGTATCAGTCCTCAGTGATGGCACATTAGACAGTGGGGCAGGACTTGGCATAGCCTTGGGAAGAGTTGGAAGTTGCTCCAGTGATGGACAGAGAAATGAAACAGGCTGCAGAGCAGTGAGGGTGCATGCTCTGGTTTTCAGCTATTAGTCAAAATAACTGTAGCTGAAGTTTTATTTCAGAGATCTGGGCATATTTCACTATGGATTAATGTAATCTCCTGTGGCACTGTGTTGCAGAATCCCTGTGCATTCCCTGGGTGGATCCCTTTGCCCTGTTTGTTTCATCCGTGGGGTGGTTGGTGTGACCTGCCCACCACATGGAACATCTGAGGGAAGCTCACACACTCAACTTCTGCTTTTAGCTGAAAAAAAAAAATCACACTGAGAAGAGCTGGAGATTTCCCATTAGGTCAGAATCTCCCACCTTTGTTATTTGGTCTCTCTTCTGGGTATTTCTGTCCTAGAAGTACCAATCCTTTAAGGCATCCTTTCCACATTCTGAGTTGGGAAACCTATGTCTGAAAGGAATAATAATTATACACTGAATATAACTGAGTGTAGACTGCTTGCCAGGCAGATAATGTATGGAATAGCTGAAGCTGAGCCTGAGTGGATCCTTGGATGAGAATTCCTTGGATTCAGCCTTGACAGCTCCACTTGGGCACGTTTCAACCCACACCCAAGCTCTGTGTGCTCTCAAATCTCTCTGTACCTGTGTGTGCCAAGCTCCTGGACTGTCCTTCCTTCTTTACTCCAGTTTTGCTCTGAAAAAGGAAAGCAGCACTGGAGTTGTCCATCAGCCACCAGGGTTGTGTGTTCCTTGCAGGAAGAACCCGAGGTATTCGAGGAACGTGGGCTCCCAGGTGTTCCCATGGACTTTGGTGTCACTCCTCACACAGGGCAAGGCCTCACCCTGTGGCCAAGGCTGGCTGCACTCAGTTGGGTGCAGCAGGACTGCAGGGCAATCCCAGCCTCTCCCAGTCCTGTCCAAGCAGGTAGCAGCAAGAACCTCTTGCAACTGGGGCAGTCGTGGGGAGGGATCAGATCCACAGTGCTCCAGCCCAGGAATGCATCACCTCCATCCAGGAGCTGCCGCTGCCCCTCCCAGTGCTGCTCCTGGAGGCACCTTTCCACGAGAGGGAAAGCTGAGATGCTTTGGAGATCTGACTGAGAGGGAAGTTGGTGTCCATGAGGCTCCTGGATCATTTGTGCACTGAAGCCAGAGCAGGACTTGTGTTTACCCTGCTCCTTCCTGGCACTCTGTGGTGTGGTGGCATCTGGTCAAAGGTTGGACTTGATGACCTTGGAGTTGTTTTCCAGCCTTAATGATTTGGTAACTCCGTGACTGTGAGTGCTCCTGGGTCGAGGGATATCCAGCTGCTGTGGGTGACCAGTTTGCTGCCAGTGGTTATCCCAAACATGCAGGGAGCAGAGAGCCCAGCCCAGGCAGGAGCTCTGCACAGGGAGGAACGAGCAGAGCCCTGCTGATTTCATGGAAACAGCTGGGACTCACTGCAGGGTTCTGTAGGCCAGGCAGTGGGACAGGCAGGGCAAGGACAGATCTTCCCTACCAGAACAACCAGGGATTAGCTTCACATGGGCTCTGCTGCTGCCAGTTCTTCTGGGGTGAACCACGTCCCAGAGGAGCTGCTTTCCACCCAGAGGCTGCTAGGAATTTTGTACACACTCCATTTGCCTTTCCCCTCAGATTGGAGAGTCGAGCTTTTTTCAGGTTTGGGGTTCTTTTTTAAACTCAGGTGTTTTAAAAGTAACATTTTGGTTCACCTTTGGAGTTGCCATTTGACTTCTCTGTAGCACGTCCTGATTAGTGATTAATTGCGCAGGACATGTTGTGACTCCAGCCCGTGTCCTGGGGTGCTTGTCGCAGCAATGATGCACTGGGTGATTACTCACTCCCCTTAACCTGACAGCTGTATTTCTTCCCTCGACTGCTTCCTGACCTTGGCCAGGTACGTGCCTTGTGTTTTGTTGGAGGACGTTGGGGATGTGCAAATTTTTCTTTCCCTTGCGTGACCTTCATCCTGCCTGGGTAAGAGAAGGGAACTGTTCCATGAACAGATGGAGCGTTATTTCTAGAGGAAGGTGGATAACGCAGGAAATTATTCATTCCAAACCCCTTTCAGACAACTCAGATGTTTGCCCTAAGAGAGCGTTGCAAATCCTAGTGCAAATACCTTCTCACACAAACTATCCAGCTCCCTTGAAAATTGTGTGTGAATGTGGAAGTCATCCAGTCCCAGAGCAGAACAGTGCCAGGGGACTTAACTGAGCCATTAAGGAAATCAGGAATAAGCAGGATTTTGAGCAGTAGTTACAGAAGAGATATTTTGTAAGCCGTGTGTAGGCAACTTAGACTAAAAAAGGTTGTCAAGTCATAGCAGGTAAAAAAGAACAGTGTGCAAACCAGTCTGGGGATGGATAATTCACTGCTAAAAGCAGCAAGGTTTGCTGCAAGTGGTGCTTGGCTCTTGTTATTCCTTAATGAATCGAATCTCTTAGCCAGGGAAAACATCACGTTGTCTTGAAAAACAAATCGTATTTGGATGCCTCTTTCTGTGCATTTGTACCCATTTTAACACGAGCACACTAATTATGCTGTGGAGATGATTTTGTTATGGCAGAAATGGAGCTGAGTTTGCAGCTGGAACTGTGGAGCTCTGGAGTGCTGGAATAGGTACGTGGGGAGAGATGCCGCTGAATTCCATTGCCTTTCTCTTTAATATTTGTATCCCTGTAGCTTCACAGAGTGCTTCTGCCCCCTTGGGTGCCTGACTTTGGGGGCTCAGCAGCCTCCAAACTTGCCTGGGTGCCAGAGGAATGGTTTGAGGAATCGTGTCCACGGCCCAGTTTCTCCACAGATGGCAACGGGCACACAAATTCCCAGGCTTCCTGACATGTTTCCCGATGCACAGGGAGCTGCATGAGTCATATTGCTCCAGCTCTGGTCCTTTTGGATGGAAATTATACTTTTAAATACATTCTGTGATTACACGCAGCAGCGACGATGGGCTCGTTTGGAGGAGCTGGAATTCAAGCCATTAAGTTGAGTGGCTGCCATTATGTCCCGTGTTTGCCAACAGATAATACACAGCCATACTTCATCTGTGACAGCTTTGCCCTCTAGACTTTGAATAGAATTATCTTGGTACAGAACTGGTCTCTCCAGCACCATCCAGGTGATCGTTTCCGTGCGCCAGGCAGCGAATGTGGCCTCGTGACAAGGTGAAGTGGGACAGGGAGGGACAGCACTTGGACATGTCCTGTGCAGCATGACCTGGAGAGAGGGGAAAGGGACAGTTGTACAACAGATGAGGTGACACTGGTGTGTCCTGGTGGAGCCCCTGCACATCCCAGCCCTCTCTGAGGGCTTTCAGGGCTCCTGCCAGGGCTCTGAGCTCGCAGGGTGTGGGGCCGTGCAGGCAGCTGTGGGGTTGGGAGATGGGAGCAGGAGGCTCGTGGTGTCTCTCTCTGTGCCTGGATTGCTGCTGCTCCCTGAGCAAACCAGGGGGCTGGGAGGCAACTCCTGGTTCAGAATGTGGTGATGGCTTGGAAAAGCACCTGATGTTACCTTTCCACCCTGTGCAAGTGTCATCCAAGCCGTGGCCCAGCTGAGGGGGAGAGGGTTGTAGCCAGTGGCTGCCTTGAGTTACTCCTGTTGAAGGGGACATTTTGGCTGTGAAATCTGAGAAGCCATCAGACAGTGACTTTCATTCATTCCTAGGCTGAATTGAGCAAAGCAGCTTAGAGGTGGAAGGCTGCCTATCCCCGTGCTGATCTGGCCAATCCCTGCAATAGGCTTACAGGATCCGATGGAATCTGCGGGACAATCCCGTGCCTCTAACGAGCATCCATTCATCACATTTCTGCCGAGACAGCCTTTCCACCCAGCACTGTCCCTTCAGCTGGTAGGGGGAAAGAGCTGTGGCAATAAGAACGTGATGTCAGATCCCACCTGGAGTGTCCCTGTTGGAACGCAGGGACAGGGGCGGGAGTGGGACAGCCCCGCAGTGCCACCCCTGTGCCTTCCATCGCCCCGGGTGCTGCTGCCCCAAAGCCAGCAGGAAGGCAGGGCTTGCTCTGGGAATGTTCAGTGCTTCCCAGCTCTGTGAGTAATGCTGGGCATGAGGCAGGGTGTTCTTGGGCCACTCCAGGACCTCGGTGAAGTCAGAGGGCTCCGAGAGCCAGAGGATGCCACAGGCTTTGGCTCAACAAGCGTCTCAAGGGGAGAAGCTGCTTTGCTCTTACCTCTTGGCTTTATCTCTCCTAAGTCCTGCCTGTTTGCCCTCTCAGGAGCTGGGGGATGGAAGGTGAGATGTGGTTGCTGTGAGGATCTGAGCTGTGCCTGGCTGGGTTTGCTGTGCTCTTGATGCCAGCACGGCGGTGCTGGATGGCAGGGATGGATCATCCCACTGTTCCCTCAGGATGCCCATGGCTGCTTTTGGGTCCAGGCGCTGGAATCCTGGAAATCACGAGGAAGGCTTGTGGTGCAGCTGGAACGATTCTCATGAAGATCATAATTTTGGGGGCAAGAAGCTTTGTCCGGCCATTTCTTATTCTGGACGCTCATCCTGGTTTTTCCTTTTGCTGCTGGAGGTGGAATCAATGGGATTTTCACTGGGTAGCTCTTGGTTTGCACAGGAGCAGCTGGATGGGCTCTGCTTCCCCCTGGCTTGGGAGAAAAGTCTGTCACTGCCCCTTGCAGTCACCCAAAGCCCAGGCTGGTTCCGGGGCCCAGGTGTTGCTTCTCCAGCCATTGCTCCTTTTGTGCTTCATTTAATTAAATTTTCTGTGGGCTCAGGATCTGTGAAACAGTTTGGAGATGTCATTCCCCTCATCTGCCAACAAGCCCCTCCTGGACTGTGTTAGATGTGAGCTGCAGGGACTTACCCTGGGAAACCAGGAGATGAGAACAGCAAATAAGGAGCCCAGGTGGTGAATTTAATCAGTGTAATACATTCATCTGGACTTTAATCCAGCCTGAGCATTGATTTGCACTAATAACAGCCACCACTTTCTAAGTTCCAAGTTCCCAGCACTAAAAATACCCTTTTTTTTAATATTATCATGTTGGCCTTTTACTACAACACCAATAAAGGGGAGTTGTGCATTATGGAGGATTCCTGGGGATGTGTTTAATATGTGTGGTCTAACATGACACAATCCAGATCTCTGCTTCACTATTAAAAGGGGTTTTAGAACACATTGCAGTGACTCAGTCACGGAGGGGCTCTTGCTGCTGCTTCCCTGTCCTTGGCCATCCAGGAGTGATGTTCCTGCTTTGGATTAACAGCCCTGCATTTGAATTCATTTCCTTCCATGATTTTCAGACCTGGCCAACTGTGTCAGCTTTTAGAGGACAAAGCATCCACCCAGAGTTTTGTGAGTTCTGGTCCTGTCACTGTCTTCATCTCCCTGGGAATTCCTGGGTCTGGGTGAGGGAAGTGGCTGCGCTGGGTGTTCCTGGTGTGCATCCCTGGGCCGTCGCTCCTGCTGGGGACAGCTGCGTGCCTTAGCTGTGTGGCACCAGCTTTGGGCTGGTGGTGGCACTTGTGCAGCTGCAGGGACACAGATCCAGTGTCTGGGATGAGCAGATCCGTGTGCTGTTCCCTTTGTAAGGAGTTCTGTTGTGTTCAATAATTCAATCCACTGGGAGTCATTTGTGTGATTTTCTCCTTAATTCCTTTCTGCTTTGGAAACTTCCATGTCCCAGAGTAACAGGTGATGTACATTTTGAAATAAATATCCTTTACAATGTGGGTTACCCCTCCTTTCCTCAGAGCAGTGACAATTTTATCTCCTTTCCTTGCAGAAACTGTTTGGTCGCTCAGATGAACTCAGTTTTCCCACAGTCTGCTCCACGGCAGGGAAGCTGTTTGCTTTCCAGTTTGAGTAAGGACAGGCTTTTGGGGTAACATGAGTCTAGATTTGGCATTTCTGACATTTCCAGTCAAGTCTTGGTCATCCCTGGAGAGGTTTTGAGGCTGTGGATTCGCTATACTATGGGTGTAGGGATGCTCAGGATGGTGTCAGTGCTGTTTTTCCACACTGTGTCCCTTAGCCCAGAGCTCAGCATTCCCCAGCAGCATCTTGTCTCTCTCTGTACATTCCCAGAGCCCAAATTGTATCTATTTTGTAATATTTATATCTATTTTGGAATATTCTCTTTGCCTATCTGCCTTACTCTTCCCCTTGGGTGGCTGAGAGAGAACCAGATCCCTCCTTCCCCGGGTGCTGCCGTGGGCTGTACACGATGCCTCGATGTTCTTGGGCCTGGTGCCTGCTGGGCTGGGGCTCTGTGGAACTGGGAACACATGCTGGGAATCCTGACTGCTCCCCACCCAGCCACCATCCTGCAGGCTCAGCCAGTGAGACTGGACCGGGTGTGAATCACAGCCCAGCGCCAGCCCCCTGGCCAGGAAGGATTTCAGTACAACTCCAGGTCTTCGAGGCTGTTGTGGCCTTGGCTTGGGAATGTCAGGAGTCCCTTCTTGGGGTTTGTGTGAGTATTTCAGGTTTGGATCTTGCAGAGTATTTGTTGTTTGTTGCTGAGTGCTGCAGTGAGGGATCCGTGCTGACAGCCCCTGTCGGCCCTGAGTCCGCAGCGCTGGGAGCTGCCCTGGCTCTGCTTGCTGAAGGTGCTGTTTGCTCTGGAGCAGTTCAAACTTGGACTTCCAACCTCAATCTCATCATTTATCTGAGTTAAAAGATGATGGCTGGTGGTTATTTGTAATTACTCTACATGAAAGATATGTCGTGAGGCAAGGGGAGCCTCAATGTGCCCCGTCCGCAGGAGGGGCTGGGAAGCAATTAGGGTGACATATGCTCCATGAAAACAGCTCCAACCCGCATGGGCTGTGCTTCAGTGGGGTAACTCTGCCTTGTCACCACCTTCCAGCCTTCTCCTCACTGCTGCCAGGGTTTTACTCAGCTCTCCATCCACGGCCCTGCCTTGTGGCTGCTGTTATTAATAGGAATGACACGGGCAATAATCATAATAAGGTGGAAAATGAGACTAATGCCGTCCCCTGGGCTCTGTAGCTGCAGCCTGGCTCAGGCCGGGTGATTTCCTATCTGCCAGGTGAGATCTTCTCAAGAAAGTGTAAATCAGTGAAAAACAGAACAGCCCAGGTTCCACTAAGGAACCTTTCTGCCTGTACTGACTCTCCCCATAACATACAGATAAATAAAAGATAGATAAAGCTTCCAGCCAAGTGTGGCAACCTTCCCAGAATATGGGATACAGGAGACTCTCACTCCAATCAGCCTCTTTCAGCTGGAATCCAGTCATTAGTTAAATTCATCAAAGGGCTTGAAAGCAGAAAGGGAAATTCTTTGACTTGTGCTAACCTTTGGGTGATTGCACCTCTTCAGAGAATGAGCAAATCAAGTGGAGCTGCCCTGCCCTGTGTTTGGTGAATGAGCCATGGGGCCATTCACCGAGATTGGGCATTATTCACTTTGTATAATTCCTGATGAGAGGTTTAAAAATAACCACACCATCCAAGCGGCTCTGGGGAGGTTATGCAAGAGCAGAAGCGCGGCGGGATGGGCTGGGGTGACGTTCTCTGAGCATTCCCTTTGCTCCATCGGCTGGGAGAAGAGAGGATGCGGGCTGAGACCCGGCACACCCCGCTCCCCTGCTCCCTCCCTGGGCACGGCTGGGCTGGGAATTCACGGCAGAGGATCCCAGCAGTGCCAGGGGCTGGCACTGGGAGCTGACAGCAGATTCCCAGCCCCACCAGCCTGTGCTGTGGTGCTGAAGCATGGGAGGTGCCTCCCCTCCCTTGGCTGGGGTCTGTGCAGCTCTGCTGTGTCCTGTCCTTCCCCTGAGCACTGATTTCTGAGCTCTCTGCGTGTCCTCCTTTGAAGCTGTTTTGGCTGCCTCCATTGTGGAAGGGCCTGGTGAACACAGTGTGGGAAATGCTGTTGTGATTTTACGGGGCTTTTATGTTGTGTGAATAAAGGGCATCTCTGTATGAGAACGACTGGAACAAATGGCATCCACTCACCACGTTTCTCCCTCTCCCCTCACAGCCTGCTCCTATTCCTGCATCCTGCTCCTGTGGAGGAGGACACCGTTTATGTAACGCTGATTTGAAAGGGAACTACCCAGAGCTCTCCTTTTTTACTGTTACAACTTTACTGATGCAGTGATAAAGGATCTAATAGAGGAACACTTCCCTGCCTTAAGATTATTCATATTCCCAGAGGCCATGGTCCTGGAAACTTTGAGGTACTTGAAGTTTTCTGAGGAGATGGTGATTGATGGTAGTTTTCTTTGGGTTTTTTTTGGGAACGTGGCTCTTCATTCAATGCATTTTGGATTAGTGAGAAGCTCTGTGCTGAAAGCTCAGGGTGGAATCTTGTGGGCTAGCAAGGATTATTTATCCCTGGGAGAGGTATGGACAAGTGAAAGTGGTTTGAATGGCCCTTTTGTGCCCATTTCAGTCTCCAGGGGCCACTAAGCTCCTGATTTCTTCTTCAAGCTGGCCCATAAGAAGCCACTAAGTGTTGACGAGTTGGGAATATTTAGTGAAATGTTGCAGTAGTGGCTGATTTCACTCAAAGACGTTCAATCCTCACCTGCAGGCAGGGGCTGAGGTGGAGCAGATGTTTGCCTCCAACTGTGCATCCTGGCTTGGGGAGTGAGCAGAGCCAGGGAAGATGCACCAGACCAGAGGCAGAGGCTCACCCATTCCCCAAAATGCTTTTCCAGTTGGTCTTATCGTGTGGAGCTGGAGCAAAGTCCCTCTGCAGGGACACGGCGCAGAGATTTAAACCCTGCAGTGGCCAGGGAGAAGCTGAACCCTGGCTCAGAGTTCACTCCGTAAATGTGAGTTCACTGTGTAAATGTGCTTTGGGAAGCCAGCCCCGCTGGTGTTCCTGGGCTTTTTTCCTCAGGGTGTGCTGTGGATGCAGCCTGAGAGATGGGACTGAGCACGGTGTGTGGGGCCTGCTGCTGCATTCCTGGCATTCTCCTTCCCTTCCTCTCCTCTGGCTCCTGTGGATTTGCTCCAGACCTGCTCCAGTAACATTAGAGAGGTTAGGTAGAGTGATTCCACCAGGTCCTCTAACAGGGAGCTGCTCCTGTTATTTTTATTTATTCCTTTTCGTTTTTATTTTCCTGCTTACTTTGATGGTGAAAATTATTCCATCTTGATAAAGGTGACACAAAGGCATGGCCGGAAAAGAAAATTGAACAATCTGGAGTCAAACTCCCACTTTTGAGCACCTCTCTTGTATTCCTTGGAAACTCCCCTGTGGCATTAATGACACATTAAAGCCCTTTGGCTTTAGAAAGTGCAAGGGGAGAAGGAGACAGTGGGGATCTTTGGCCAGATGGACCTTTCTGAGCTCTCCCAGCACGGTTGAGGACAGAGTTCAGCGTCCCTGGCACGCACTGTCAGAGGTGGGGCCTTGCAGAGTCCCCTGAAACCCTTTTTTACTGTTTGTTGTTGTTGCCATTTTATTTTGGCAGCACCTCTAATGTAATTCAGTATTTCCAATGGCCACGTTCCATCCTGGAAGTGACACCAGACGAGAAGAGAAAGCAAAATCCTCCCAGCCCTCGAGTAGGGATGATTACATTCCTTTCTGCTGGCTTTGCTCGCTGTTGTAAAGCACTCACCTGTTGTACTGGGGTGTTGGGGGTGTCTTAAAGGAGCATCTCTAGAGGGAGGGTTTGTGCCTGAATTATTGGAGCTTTGCTGTGGAAACCTGTGGGGAAAATCCCTGGGAAGGCTGAGGCTGTGATCCTGGTGGTACAGGGATAACACACCCTGTTCTTAGTGAGCTCCACAATGTGCCAGCTGGGCATGTAATTAGAGGGAGCCTTGTCTTTTTGCCCTTTTTCTTTTCCTCATTAAATCGATCTGTTGGTGGAGCTGGGATGTGGAAGTGGCCCCTCTTCTCTGTGCCCTGGAATTTCCCTTTACCCATGGCCAGGTGTTTGTTGGAGCAGTGCCTGGTGCCCAGCCCACACAACATCCCAAGAGTTCATCTGCTCTTCTGCCCACTGAGAAAGCTTTTCCTCTGCCCCTGAAGGTGCTCTGCAGTCTCCTGTGAAACAGGAAGCATTATTCTCCGGTCCATAGCTCCCAAATGCTCCTGGGCATTTCTGCACTGATGTTACGAGGTGAAAGCATTGAGGAATTTTCTCTTTGGACTTTTTACTTTGAACAACCAACTGACAAGAATAATTCATTTTAATAGAAGCTAGGACTTCACCTGGAAGACAGGCAGTGTTCAGGGGATGTCACACCAAATGTCCTTGTCACCTGCTGCATTTCTTCTCACTGCTTCCCTCTTCTTATGGGTAGGACACTTTCCCAAATATCTAAGTCCTCATTTTTGTAAATTTACAAGGCTGAAATTTTGTGAATTCTTCTGGTGGGCACAGGGAACACAACTTTATTTCCAGCAACCTTCACCCTCCTGGTGTGTCTGGGAGAGCGTGCTTTAATATCTAACTGTTCCTGTTGTGATTTTTATTCTTAAATCCAGTTCTTTGGTTTTGGCAATGGCCAGATTGTAGCTGGGATGAACATTAAGATGTGGGAAATGTAAACTTGTGCATCAGGCAGCTAAACACAGAGACTTTCTGGGGCATGATTCACCTGGCTGGAAGGTAGGTTGCTGAAGTAGCCGGGATGAATCACACTCCAGATGTGTCTCTTTCTCTTCACTGGCTATCAGGGAGTCCAGATGACTCCCTCAGCTGCACTGTGGGAGAACCTGACTTTATGGGAGAGAAGTTCCTTTCAAGGTCTTTGGCTGAATATCTCCGAGCGCAGCACTAAGCCGCAGCTTTGAAGCCGAGAGATGTGAACTTTCTGGAGTGAAGAGCTCCTGTGTTGAATTCTCGCAGAAAATAATATTTCATGCTGACCTTTCTCCAGTTTGTCATGTCCTGCTGCTGCAGATGTCAGGTTCTGTCTCCATAACCCTGCCCTGAGAGAGCTGGACAGCTCCATGGATACAGCAGGATGTCTTGCAACATAAATTAAACTGGATCTTTTCATTTGAGGCCCTGACACTGTCTCAGTGGAACTCCAGTTCTGCCATCCCACTGCTGTCCTTTTGGTACAGGCTGAGCTGGATTTATGTTCCAGAAGGCCAAGGCTTGCTTGCAGGATTCCTGGCTTGTGGATCCCTTCCTTGAGCTGACAGTAAGGACCAGGGGCTGGGAAGGACCAGCCCCTGCTGGCCCTGATCAGTGAGAACCAAGGACTTGGAGCCTTGCTCCTTGAGACTGAGAAGCACCTGGCAAAGCCACCCCAGCTCCTGACATGGCCTGAAAGCACCTTGCAGACCTCTGTGTTAGCAGCACAAAAAGGCTGAGGTGTCACCCCCTGTCCCTTGGTGTCCCTCTGCAGCCCCTGGCAGCCCTTGCTGCTGGCCAAGCCGTGCTCCTCAGAGCTGGGATTTGTACCTCGGGCTTGGGAATGGATTTTTGCAAAGTAGGCTGGGAGGATTTGAAGCACAGTCTCTCTGAAGTTTGGGCTCGGTGACGTTTCTGTGGCAGTTTGTGCCCAGAACTGCCTGTGTGTGAAGTGACAGCAGAGTCTGTGTCAGCTGAAGCAGAAGCAGCAGGAACACGGCTCCTGCGTAATAGCTCTGTTCCTGGTTCCTCATCAGTGGGAAAGGGACTAAAATACCCAATGGCATTAACAAAAGGAACAAGTGTCAGGCCAGCCCGAGTCATTTTTTGACAAGAAAACTGATTTTTGAGCCAAAGAGAATGTACTCGACTGCATTTACTGAGAGAAGCTGAATGCAGGATCACTGTGAGCCACGGGTGGGAGGTGGCCATGGGGAAAGGGGGCCATGTGAGGTATTACTGGGAGATTGCTGTGACACTGGAATAAATATTTCATGCTGTTTCACAAATCTCTGGTAAGGTCCCTTTGGGAATAGTATTTGCAATTCTGGTCATCTGTGTTCCAGAAAAATGCAGGCAGGGTATGTGAAAGCCTAAAAGGGCTCGTGAAATGCCTGGGGGAGGAAAAGCTGGGGGCTGGGAGGGCAGAACTTCCTTACCTGGGAAATCACACCTGGACAGTGTGCATGAACATGGCAGGGGGAAGCACTGGTGAAGGAGAAGAGCTCCTGGCAGAAGAACAAATAATTGTTACCTGGACTCACATGTGTTGTGGGCTTGCTTCAGCTCTGAAGTCTCATCCCTTCCAGGTCTGTCCCGGGGTTCTCTGTGCTTTAAGCTGATCCCTGTTAATGAAAGCATCCGGGAACCTTGATTGGGAGCAGGGCAAGGGGTTGTGAGGAGGCACTGGAACATGTCTGAGCACCCAGCTGTTGCACTGGAATCAGAAATCAGTCTTTACAACTGTTATTTCTCCAGGTGTAGCTGCCCTGCTCTGCTGAGCCCAGAGCTGGGGTGAGCTGGGGCTCCATCACCATCTGGCTCCAGCTGCTGCTGGTTGGGATGGGACCCTCTGGTGCCCCCAGCTGTGTCTCAAAAGCCCAGATGTGGGATAACCCCTCACTGAAGCAGGAGGTGCCCTCTGCCATGCGTTCAGCCATCACCTGAGAGCTTGTTACGTGCCTTGGTTTTCTGTCTGGTGTCCCTGGATCTTGTGAGGCTCGCGTGGACAGGTGCTCTGTATGACACACAAAGGGGACATGTTTGTTCCACAGCTGATTTTGAATTAGAAGGGACGATCTGTGAAAGTGAAAGTGAGAGGAACACAGCTTTACTTTGCTGCCCACCAGCTGGGCATCTGGTCCATCTGGGTTTTGAGGATGCCAGGTTAAGCCTCGTAGGTCTTGCTGCTCTGGGTTTGACTGACTCTACAGCCTAAGGGCTGGACTGGGTATGACTGTCCCAAACCCAAGGAGATCAGTGTTTTAAAGGAAAGTCAGTGCAAGGCAAATGGGAAATCAGGCCCTTTAATCTGTTGACTGGATTTTCTGCACGACTTGAATGTTCTCTGTTGACGCTGAGAACCTGGAGCTGTGCTAGAAGGTCTCCTTCAAGTTCTCACCGTGCAGGTAGTGATTAACAGGGGTTTGGGGGAGCCAGACTTCCATGAAGAGCTGTCTGACCTTTGGCAGAGCTTCTACACTTGGATAACCACAGTGAGGGGTTATTGTCTGTGTGCTCTGTGTTCCTGCCTGAGCTGAGAGGACACTGTGGCTCTCTGAGGTCTGGAATGGTCACAGGGCTGAGCTCTCTCCCTGTGAACTGAAACTGGGATTTGAGGGAGCCCAAGTCCGTGGTCAGGGTGTCTCAGTGGCAGAACTAATGAAGGAGGCTGATTAGCATATGGAGAAAAGCTGTATTTGCTGGGGCAGCCTCAGTGCTCAGCACAGAATTCCTGCAGCGGGCAAACCATAAACACAATTTACTACTCTGTTAAAAACCACACAGCTGTCACTCAGAGGAGCAGGGGGTGTCCTGGGCATGGGTGGATGGTTGGTGGTGTGGAAGCACAGGCATCAGTGGTGGGATGATCCCTCCTGCCAGCATGGAGCAGGAGTTTCACGACTCTCACAGAGGAGACCTGGTCTGTGCTGGTGCTGAGGCTCCATGAGCTCCACATGCAGAGATGTTCCTGAGCTCCTGTCAGACACCAGGCTGGCCTCAGTCCAGTGTCCAGAGGCCAGGACCTGCTCCATGCAGACTGGAGCAGCCAGGGCCGGCAGGATTCCCTGGGCAGGGCTTGGGCTGGGCTGTGCTCCAGGTCAGCAGCGTGCTGAAAGCGAGGGGTGTCAGTACATCACCAGCGCTAAAATGGGCAACTTCCACTTTCAAAAAGCGTTCTGAATGCTTGCACTAACTTTGCTTGGATCTGCATGGAAAGCCCCCCGAGCCTTGGACATTTCAACTGAAGTGAAAATTCCTTTGCAGGACGCCATGGCTTGTTCGTGTTTTCGGGAACTGTGCATTATGCCGGTGGAATTGTCCCTGACAGATGTGCATGTGTGGAGGTGGGAGGGGAGGTGCCAGGACCTGGGAGGCACCGGACACAGCACCTGTGTGAGCTTGCCTGGCATGGTTGGGAGCAGGATGAGGGCAGTGGGAACGGCCATGGAAAAGTCGTTTGGCTGCGAGCTTTGCTGCGTGTGCTGCTGTGCGTGTGTGTGCCTGGGCTGCAGCGTTCTCTGACTCTGCTTTTCTCTCCCCAAGCTGATCAGTGGTGGTTCCATTGTCAGTGCTGAGGCAGTATGGGATCACGTCACCATGGCCAACCGGGAGTTGGCGTTTAAAGCAGGAGACGTCATCAAGGTCCTGGATGCTTCCAACAAGGACTGGTGGTGGGGTCAGATCGACGATGAAGAAGGGTGGTTTCCCGCCAGCTTCGTGAGGGTGAGTGACTTTCTGCTTTTTACTGCTCTAAGGAATCACTGCCGATGCTCAGGGCATCAGGAGCTGAGCTCTTACTCAGTTTTTACTGTGTTTGTGCTCACTGGTGCTGATTCCCCGTTCTTTGCCTGATTTCTGTCCAAAAATCGGGGAGCAAAGAAGGTTTCCAGTCAAATGAGAGTGGGGCAGAGGGAGGCTGGAAAGAGGATTGGCTTAGTGGGATGTGGAGGGGCCTTTCCTGGGTGTCTGTTGGAGCCTCTCTCCTTAAGCTGTTCTTCTTCAACAAACCCCATCCCTGGAAGTGTCCAAGTGTTGGACGGGGCTTGGAGCAGCCTGGGATAGTGGAAGCTGTCCCTGCCCATGGCAGGGATGGGATTGGGTGGTCTTTAAAGTCCCCCCCAACCCAAACCACTGTGGGATGCCATGATTCCATGAAAACCAGTTCAAGATTGTGTGGGCTGTGAGGAGATGATTCAGTGGGGCCTAAAAATTCACAGTAGCTCCAGGGGACCTGGGTTTGGAAGAGCTTTCTGCCTGTCTTACCTTCTTCTCTGAACCCTCCCTCTTCTGGGCAACATCAACATCCCTGTGATTGAACACTTCATCTGGGAAGCAGCCATTGGATTAGGAAAATTGGGTTAAAATGTGTGACCTGGTGTTTCCTGGTGATGTACAGTGGCTACCAACGAGGAAGCCAGACCTTTGCTTGCTGCTATCTCCCCAGCACACAATTTTTTCCCCTCTGGTGCAGCTCTTGTGTCTCCCCCAGATCTGGTCAGTGCCAAGAGTGAGAGATCCGTGACTGGAACTGGAGCTGGGCTGCCCAAAAAAAGTTAATGCTGTTACTCTGGCCTGGGATAACAAATTGGGTTTGATATTTTGAGTCTGACCCTGCAGCCAGTGGTGGCAACAAGTCTGGAAAATGGATTTGTGTCAGGTGTGATGGGGGTGAAAACCTTCTTGCAGAAACACTCTCACCTGTGTCACTGACACATCTCCTCTGTGCTGCAGCTGGAAAGGCTGGACGAGAACAAGCTCGTTTTGTTTGCTTAATTTAAACACTGAGATATTCTGGGCCATTTTAACCTCTCAATCCACTGACCAGTGCTGATTTCTTTGTGGTTCGGGGAAAAGATTTAACAGCCCTTTTGTGCGATGTCACAAACAAACTGTCCACGGGAGGTTTAAGAACAGTCTGGTTTTGCACTGTCCTGTGTTCTCAAAACACACCAAAAAGCCAAATGAAGCAGTGTCTTTAAGGCCCCAACCCATGGATCATTTGGCTTGGCTGAATTCCTCATCTCTCCCTACACTTTTCCAAGGCTGGGAGGATGGTTTTAGAAACAGGGGAGAACAAAGGAGAGGGGCATCAGTGAATCTCGGACTGTGGTACACAAATGTCTGGAACAAACCCTGGATCCTCGTCCTCGGTGCTGAGGGTCACACCAGCCTTACCAGGCAGCTTTCTGTCCAGCATCCCAATGAGCCCAGTCCTTCCATCAGCTCTGCAAGAGGCTGGCTTGGTTATTCCATCTGGGAATCACTTGTTGAGGGCAGGCAGGGCCCGGACACCTCCCAAAGGGGAGCAGTGCCCGGCTGTGCTGCAGTAATGAGAATTAATATTTAAAAACAAGAGTTCTGGCCTGTTGTGTCTGCAGGTCTTGAAGGGAGGCTGGAGGGCAAGATTTGCCCCCCAGGTTTCCAAAGCAGCTGAATAAGAAATGAAAGAACTGCAAGAAGAGCAGATGATCACTCACATCATGAGGAGGCTGCGTTTTTCTCTGTTGTACTTTGAGCCCTGCTTTTTTAAGATGATGCCAGGAAACTGCCTGATTTAGCCTGGGTAGTTCTAGTTTCACTTGCAAAATAATTGCTTTTCTTTATGTTTCTCTTATGCAAGCACAGAAGGAAAAGGGAACAATATGTTGCACAGAATATGAATAGCATTCGAGTGAGGGATGTCAGACAGACCAGACCAGACAGGTATAAAGCCAAATAGGATTAATTTCAGGGCATTTTAGACCTCAGGCCTCTTGGAAGTACTAGCAGGAGTGCAGCAGAAGATCACTGCACAGTTGGGTTCCTCTCAAAGTCCTTTGAATCACTTCTGAGGACAAAACTGGGCTGGGAACCCAGTTTGCAATGAGATGTCTGACGCTTCTTGCTCTCCAGCCAGATCATCTGAAAACCTTTGGCAAAGCATTTGGCATTCACGGAATCTCATAGCAGGAAACTTCACATTTGCAAGTGGAGAGGAAAACAGGAACCTGCTGATTCCCTTGGCCTCCTTTACATGACAGCCAGGGGTGGCAAACAAAGCTGCTCCTGAATTCCCTGCACACACAGCAATTGTCTCCCTGCTCCCACCTGCAGTAATCCTCTTAGTAGCTCTGGACCTGGATGGAAGGAAGGGGGGGGGAGAGGAAAGCCATGGAGTTTTGGGAGCACAGGAACTTTCAAGGAGAAGCTGGATGATAAAGCAATGGGTTTTTTTGGGGGAGAGAAAGCACAGCATAGGAGAAGTAAAATTTGGAGCCAGCGTGGAACGGTGAATGCTTTCTGCAGGGAGCTGCTGCACTCAGGGAGAAGGGTATGAAAACCCCTAAGTCAGAAAGGTGGATCAGAACTCCAGAACTAAATTTAAGACTCAGCAAGAGCTGGGTTTAGCCAGATGAAGGTGTCCGTGTTACATTTTAATGCCTGTTCTGAGCACACTGGATACGCACAGGGTGCAGCCGTGGTTGCTGCGTGGTGTCTTTGAACATCCTGTCAGCTTCCAGTGGTCTGACAGGTTGGGAGGTACAGCTGGAAAAAAACAGCAGGAATTTTAAACAACCTTTCCCATTCTTGTGGTGGTAATGCCGCTTTTTTTCTCCTCTGTGGATGGCAGAGCCTTGGGCTGTCTGTACATCACGGGCTACAGCTGAGTTTTTGCATAACCAGCACATTGACACTGGCTCAGAAAAGCAGGCTCAGTGTTGGGAGGGAGGGATTTATAGCAGAGAATAACAGTCATGGGCTCCCATGGATCCACTGTTGTGCCTTGAGGTCTCCTTTAGAAAGCACAGCAAGCCTCAAAACAAAGTTTTGATTGCAGAGCCCCTCATCAAGTGCTCAGAAGAGCCCAGGTGAGACACTCCAAACACAGGAAATCAAATGGCTTCATGTTTGGGCTCTGACATATTTCCACTGCAAGAGAAATAAAAAGAGTAAAGCTTATGGATGCTGTGCAGTGGAATCTTTCCTCAGAGACGTGGCAGAGTGCACCTGTCCTGGGCAGAGAGGGGGATTTATTCCTGTGTAAAGCTCTCCTTAGTCTCTTTGGATACCAGACTGAGCTTGCAGAATATATTTTTTCTCACCTCAGCAACGCTGACTCTCCCTTCCTCACATTACTGAGCCAAGGTAAAGAGCAAAACTGGGGCTGAGGAGCTTTTACTGCAGCTTCTTGTAGCACCTGGTGACTGAAGAAGGGAAGAAATGGTCCTCCCTGAGCCTGAGCAAGGATGGGGGTATAAAATCTTTGTGGTCCCCTCTTCAGGAGAAGGTGCAGGGGTGGAGAAGTGCAGGGGTGGAGAAGTGCAGGGGTGGCAGCTCTCCGTGTTCTCTCTCACCACTGCCTTGGTTCCCCCAAGTGTTGTAATTTTAGATTGATTTTCCTGCTGAAAAGCTGCCTTTGACCCACTTTATTTTCTGCTGCTAAAGGAGAAGTGCTGGATAAATTGGAGTGAGCTTTTAAGGCACTGTGGAGAAGGAGATTCTGAACCCAGAGCCTCCTCGCAGTGCCTGGCAGCTCGTGCCTTTATTGGGCAGGTGGGTTTAGCTTTTAGCTGTGCTTGCTCTATTGCAGGTGTCATTCCACATCTTGCTGCCCCATCTGCTTCTTTTCCCCTGTAAAATCTGATTGTGTCCTGTCAGAACAGCTCATCACTCACCTGCTTTCCCCCTGCTTAGCATTCCCTCAGAGCCAGTGGCATCCAGGTGAGATTTCCCGAGGAAAGAGGACGGAGCTGAGGTGTCCTCACCTGTCAGACAGACAGCCCGGGATGTGCTGCGGTGCCTGCTGCAGTCAGAGCCTTCCAAAGGAGATTTGATTCTCCCGTGGCAAATCCAGCTTAAAAATAGCTGTGCTGGAGGTAGGGCCCAGCATGGGCAGCGCTGCTGGGACAGGAGGAGCTGCAGAGCTTTGGGGTTTCCTAAAGGCAGAGGAGCATTTCAGCATCCCAGGGCTGCCAGAGCCCCCACAGCTCAGACGTGTCCCACCCATCAGGTCCCCAGAGGGTCACACACTGGCACCGTGCCCTTCCCTGGACGAGCTGCTTTGCAGGTGCAAAACCAGAGTTTTGAGGGCATTCTTTGAGTCAGGCAAACCAGGCACGAATCTCCAGAGCCCCTTCCCTGTCCCTGCCACCCGGGCTGGGAGGGAAGGCCCTGCCCTTCCTCAGCTTGGCAGGGGCTCTGCGATGAGCTCCGAGCTTCTGCTCTTCCCACCTGTGTGTCCCAGGTACCACCACTCAGCAGGGCTTGGGCTTCTGGGACATGGCTGAGCCCTAATTCCCAGTGTTTTCATGGATGTAGTGTAGCATATGCAGTTGCTGCAGTGTCCAAGCAGCTTTTAATCCCTGCTGGAGCTCCAGCCCCTGGGAATCTGCATTTGGAGTGCAGGGAACAGGGAGGGAGCACAGGGCCTGTTCTCTGGAGCTGTTCTTGTTCACCTTTCGGGGATACAGAGCCTGAAGCTGTCCCTACAGAATCCCCTGTTCTCTCCTTTTCTGGAATAAGTAAAGGCTATTTCTCACCTTGAGTAAAGGGAATTTCTGAGGCTGGGAATGGAGAGTTTTAGAAGGGAGAGGAAGAGCTGAAGAGGTTTTGCTGGAGCTGTGGGGAGTTGGAGGGGGGAAAGGAAGGTATCAAAGAGTCTGTGGGCTGGAGGGATGTGAAGGACACAGGCTGGAGCCAGATTACTGAGGGAGAAATTCAGGAGGAGAACAGTGGTAGGAGCACAGGAGGGGAAGGCGGCTTCCTTCACCTCCCTCTCCTTCTACTGCCAAATGTCCTACTCCTCGTCCTGGAAGAGGATGCAGGAGATGGTTTGTGCTTCCCAGCAAACAGCATCCCACCCACATTCCCGGCCCTTCCCTGTGCCTGCAGCCTGCCCACAGCCGGCCAGAGGCTGGGGCTGGCTGGGCCAGCTCGGGGGGACACTCAGCATCTCCTGCCAGCCCCTCGCTCCTCCCTGGAGGCTCGAAGGGGGAGCCCCTGGGCAGAGCCTGGGACAGCCGGTGCTTCTCCCGAGGCCTCGGAGAGGCTGAGCCTGGAGGCTGCTGCTGCTTGACTTCTGCAAAGCTCTGCACCACAGGCCCTCCTGGGCTGCACACGAGCAACTGATCCTCTTAATCCAGTGTGGAGTCCAGCAGAGCGGGAATGTGACAGTGCAGGGATGGGGATGTGACAGTGCACAGGGATGTGACAGTGCACAGAGTGGGAATGTGACACTGCACGGGGCTGTGACACTGCCCGAGGCTGCAAACAAGGGCACAGCCCTGGCTGGAACCAGCTCAGGGAGGCAGGAAAGGGAGCAGATCCTGTGGGAACTCTGCTCTGTGGATGGGTGGGAAAGAGTCTGTGGGAAAGGCTCTGTGCTTCTGTGGATTTCTGCAGGTTATTGGAGCCTCTGACACTGGGACAGTGACTGTAACCCACTGTGCTGCCCACACTTGTCCTGTACAATCCAGATTCCCTGGGATGGCAGCAGCTCTCTGGAAGGCTGTGGCCGTGTCATTAATCTGCCGTTAGTTAATTGTGAGCGAGAATCCAGAATGACACATTATCTGCAGGTTTTGTCCTTGTGAATATCCACTGGAAGGAGATTAATAATGCAGCTGGCTGGGAAAATGTTTGGTTTATTGTGGTTTCTGATCATTGTGAGGCGATCAGGCCTCGGTGCCTGTTGAAGGAAAAAGTCCTCTCTGTGCAGGGCCTGCACTGAGCAGGGTAAAGCTGTGATAATTGCAGATCACTGATGTTGGCCCAGTGCCACTGGGTGATTTCATGCACCATTTGGGTAAAGCTGCGAGTTGATAAATGATATTTATAGAAATTCTATATCATAGATTCCCAGAGTGGTTTGAGTGGGAAGGAACCTTAAAGCCCATCCAGTTCCACCCTGTGCCATGGGCAGGGACACCTCCCACTGTCCCAGGCTGCTCCCAGCCCCAGTGTCCAGCCTGGCCTTGGGCACTGCCAGGGATCCAGGGGCAGCCCCAGCTGCTCTGGGCACCCTGTGCCAGGGCCTGCCCACCCTCCCAGGGAACAATTCCACTCAATCTCCCATCCATCCCTGCCCTCTGGCACTGGGAAGCCATTCCCTGTGTCCTGGCCCTCCATGCCTTGTCCCCAGTCCCTCTCCAGCTCTCCTGGAGGTACTTTAGACCCTGGAAAGGGCTCTGAGTTCTGTAACCACCTTGTCACAGGTCACTAAATGTGTCAGGCACGCTCTGCCCTCAGTGAGGCTGTGCTGCCTCTCACCAGTCACCTCCTTGCCTTCCACGTGCCTGAGCATATTTTCCAGGAATCTGCTCCATGCTCTTGCTGGGCACTGAGGTGAGCCTGCCTGGCCTGTGCTTCCCTGGGTCTTCCTTTTTTTCCCTTTTTAAAAGGATGGCACTCACAGAGAACATGAATTAGCACAATGCAGCCATCAGCTCTCCCTGGCTCCCAGAACTGCTCCTTAGGGAAAAGGGCCCTTTTTATTTGACTATTTTACTTTTATCTGCCTCTGCAAGTTCTTCCATTACGCAAGAGCTGGTCATGACTTCCCAATTAGGGTTGAATTTTGAAATAGGACTGGGAGCCTCATGATAAGCCCGTTCCTCTCCACATGGAGGGGCCTTTCAATGGGAAGCATCACGTAGGACCAGCATTATGCAACTTGATTTTTTTTTTTTCCTGTAGTTTTCACTGATTTCTTTTAATTAATTCCTGATACAGAGTGCTTGGTGGTTTGGCTTGGTGGTTTGGCTGCTGGGCCTTTTTCATGGCCTGGGGAAAACCCTCCCAGTCTGTTTTATTTTACAGCCGCTGATGTTTTGCATTGCAGAGGTGTTTGAAGAGGGCCTGGATTTATTGTTGTGGGGTTGTTGGTGGTTGCTGAACAGCTGTTGTTGTTTATCCTTAAAAACAGAGCCATTGGATGCAGGAATTCAGTCTGGGATCCCAGTGCTGTGCCAAGCCACAGCCCTGAACTGCTGAGGAGGACAGGACGGGAGCCTGGAGAGGTTTCCTGGGATCCACGTGAGCAGCAGGGCTGAGAAGCTGCCAGGGAATTCCTGTCCCATCCCTGCTTCGTGGAAATCCCTGCAGGCGTGGCAGCCACCCATGCTGAGCTGGGAATGCTGGGGAGATGGGATGAAGCTGGGAGAAAACGAGAGTTTTGAAGTTTCTTTTGTAAAAGTGGAGATATTTTCACTGGGAGGGAGGGGCAGCTGTGCATTCGTGTCCAGCTGGAAAGACAGAGAGCAGACAGATCTTCTTCCAGGAGTGGGATCTCAGCTGTTCCCCACAGGAAGGAGGGAAATTCAGGCATTTCAGGCATTTTGGGGCGTCCCACGTGTGTGAAACAGAGGGATCACCCTGGTACAGCTGCTGGGCTAAACCAGGAACGTTTGCAGCTTTGTCCCAATCAACTCAGTGTGACATTTCAGCGTCTCCCCAGTGTGGCTGTTCCACCTCGCTGTCCCCTGCAGCTCCACCACTGTCACAGAGGATCCAGCTTGGGGCAGCAGCACTGGGACAGAGGACACAGTTAACCCTTGGAGTGCCACCTTCCCTTGGCCCAGCATGGCCCAGCTCCTCCCCAGCCCGGAGAGCTGAAGGTGCAAACCCAGCCCCAGGTGTGTCTCATGGATGAGAGCAAGAGTTTGGTGATGCATTTCAGTCCATATTTCAACAACTTCCTGAGTTTTTCCATGATTATCCCTGGGTTTGGGTCGGAAACCTCCTTCAGCTGCAGTGACTGGCCCAAGGTCGGTGTCACAGCTGCCACTGCACCTCAACTTTTATTACTCATGGTCCCAACTTCAAATGATGCCCTGGAAGAAGGATCCTTGCTGGAATTTCAGAGAACTTCAGAGGTTTAGATGGAAACAGGAGTGTTTGAACAACACAGTGGGATTCATCCTTCCAGCAGCTGAGGCTGGGGAGCACAGGGTGGAAGCACCTTCAGCTTCCTCTGGAGCTGATAAAATTGTTGCATTTGTTTTTAATCTAAGGCAGAAGCCATCCAGACTAGAACTGTAATTTTTTTCCCCTTTGGGAACACAGATCCTAGCAGGAAAGAGCAAAAATTTCGTTAAGGAAGAAAGCAGGACTCCTGAGATTTGCAGATGAGGAAGGAGGGAGTGTTCCTGCCGTGCACAAAAGGCAGCCTGAATTTGAGGAATCATGAAAGTTTGCAAGTTTGCCTTGGAGTTTCAAAGCCTTTAGGATTCATGACTCAGGCTTACACACAAATGCCTTGTTAGGATTAGATCTTTCCTGCTTTTTTTTAAAAAAGGAAAATAAATTTTTTTCTCATGATCACCTGACCTCCAGGAGGTAGAGCTTTAAAAATTATGCTCTGCTGCCAAACTGGCAGGAATGTCAGAAAACTCAGTAACAAGCTGTTCCAGTTGGGTTTGGGAAGGCTGCAAAATCCCTTTTCATAGGAGAAGCAAAGCAGGGTGGGAAGTTATTTTAAACTTCAGCCAACAGGGTTTAATCCCCACATGGGTGCTCCTGGATTTTCCACATCTGCTTGGTTCGGAATGCCAGTGAGGCTGGCACAAGGACATATCCCTTGGAAGGCTCCCTGTGCCATTCTGTCCTTCCCAGGGCCCATTTTCCCTTCTCAGGGTGCCCCCAGGTTGTCCCAGCACAGCCCCACTGGAACTGGTGGCACTGGTGTCAGTAGTTGGCCCCCGAGGTCACTTGCACTGACAGGGACATTACTCAGCAGCAGCACCTGATGTATTTATTTATTTTTTAATTCATTTTCCAGCATAAACCTGCTCATGTTGGTGGGGTGTTGCTCTGCCTCAGTGGACCCCAAACCTCTTCCAGATCAGGGTGGGTTTGCTGAAAAAGACACTTTCCTAGCCAGCTTTTGAGTTGTTTTTCTGAACACGAGGCATTTGTTTCAGCATGCCAGGAGAGGTTTTCCCTGCTGGATCCCACTGTATTTGGGTGGGATTAGATCACCAGCTCCCTGCTTTCCCTCACAGTGGCACAGGGCTCAGCCAGGCCTCCCAGTGCTGATGGAAATCCTACAAAACCCCCTTTTTATCCCCAAATTTGCAGCATCATTAACATCTTGCTAAAGAGGAGATGGGTTTGGTTTTGGGTTTTTTTTTTTTGGCCTTTACAACTCGCTGTGGGAGGGCAGAACGTGGGAGCTGCAAGAGGTGGTTTAGCAGAACAGCTGCTGGTTGGGAAAGCAGGGAAGGAGCAGGGGCAGGTTTGGAGGTTTTTACTTCCCTAATTTACAGGAACACTGCCCTTTACAATCTGTGTAAAGCCCAGTTTAAACTGAATAACAAGGAAGTAGGAAAAACTATTAACACTGAAAGGAAGCCTGAAGATCAGGTTAATGGTGCTGCTTGGTTTCCTTGTACTCTGTGTGTGGACAGTTCCACCGCTCACAGGAAAATGTATTTTTAGGTTTGAAAGTCCCCAGGATTTGGGGACTTCAAACGCTGAGAAGTTGCTTCATTCCCATCACAGCTGAGGTGGTCTGTGAAAGACAGGGGTATTTCTGTCAGCTCTAGGCTTTATTTAATGTTTGTTTACAAACCACCCCGAGCCAAATTTGAGTCAATCAGAGTTATTTTAAGGTTTTGTGGGAAAAGGTAACAGAAGGAGCCCTTGATCCGTATGGTGTGTGCAGAGCTGGTTCAGACACACAGGAGAGAGTTGGAATTTGCAATTTCAATTTGGTTTTTATTTGATATTGGAAGGAAGCTTCAGTGTGCTGAAAACACAGTGATCCTTTCTCCCTGCTCTTTGTGATTTTCAGTGCCCAGTGCACCCGTCCCAAGCTGCTCTCAGCCCCCCAGGTTTTAGGGAACTTGCTCAGGGGTGTCCTGTCCGTGCACTTTGGGGATCCCATGGTTTGGGGATCCCAGTCCTGGGATGCTGAGATGTGGGATTTGCCTGAGCCAGGCTGTCCCTGTGAATTGGTGGGGAAAGCTGCTGAGAAATGGAATCAGGGCTCCTGCACAGCCCAGGCCTGGGAGGTCACAGAGCCCCAGAAACACAACCCAGTGCTGATGTCCAGTTCAGATCTCTGAACCAGCCACATTTTGACCTCAGATCAGTCCCCTGGGAAGGGCTGATCCCTGCTCCCAGAGCATCTTCCTGTTCAGACAGACCCCAGCTGGAGGTGGCAGGAGCTGGGACAGCAGTGCTTGACACCAGTAGCTGCAGCTGTGCTCAGGCTGCTCTGTTTTACTGGTGTCCATCTCGGTCTGGAGCTCTTGGCAGCACCCAGTCACCTGTCACAGGATGATTTTATATTTGGGATCAAAGCAGCCAACACTGGCAACCCCCTCAGAGATGGGGAGTGTGTGGGGAACCATTGGGGGCCGGTTGCACCAGTATGGAACTGGGAAGTGTGGGCTGGGAGCTCTGTGGACACCCCGGTGGGGCAAGGAGGGGCGGATCCAACACCTCCCAGAGCCGTGCAGCCGTGATGCAGCCCCCTGTGCTGCTGTTGGGAATAATCCCTGTGCTGTCCCCTCTCTCCTGCAGCTATGGGTGAACCAGGAGGATGGGGTGGAGGAGGGAACCAGCGAGGTGCAGAACGGCCACTTGGACCCCAGCGCCGACTGCCTGTGCCTGGGCAGGACCGTGCAGAACCGGGACCAGATGAGAGCCAACGTCATCAATGAGATCATGAGCACCGAGCGCCACTACATCAAACACCTCAAGGACATCTGCGAGGTACCTGGGGCACCAGGACATCAGGGGGGCTGGCCTGGGTCTGTCCCCACCACGTCAAACACCTCAAGGACATCTGCGAGGTACCTGGGGCACCAGGACATCAGGGGGGCTGGCCTGGGTCTGTCCCCACCACGTCAAACACCTCAAGGACATCTGTGAGGTACCTGGAGCTGCAGCCAGGACTTGGGGGCCTGGCCAGAGCTGAGCCTGGGTTTGTCCCTGGGTGATTTGGGAACAAGCTGAGCCTAAGTTTGTCCCTGGGTGATTTGGGAACAAGCTGCAGTGTCTGAGGACTGTGTCTAATGGAGGAGCAGCATCTGTCAGTAAGTATTGACAGTTCTGAGAATTTCCTGCTGGATCTGATAATTCCTTTGGTTTGTATTAACTAAAAGTGCAATTTCCTGGCCTTTATTCCATAGCTCTTTGACTAAAACATGATGAGGTTGAGATCCTTCAAGCAGTCCTCTTAATTAAAACCCAATGCCATCTACTTTTGAACTTGTGATTGAGGAAATTAGGTTGTAATTAAACCAATCAGTTACCCATGTCATCTGTGCCTTTCATGTCGGGTTTACAATTTCCCCTGGCTCAGGATGGCCCCCGTTTGCCTTTTTTATGGCGAGACTGAGGGTAAAATGTTCCCATCATGGGAAATGAAGAAGGGAGCCAGCAAGCAATGGACTTGAGTGACTGACCCCACAAGTCCCCAACTTGGTTCTTGTTCATTAGGTTACAATTAACCTCTACAACCCGTTAAGTTTGGGATTAGTGCCCTGAGCTGAGCCCAAAGTGCAGAGCATGTGGTGCTGGGTGTTTGGGGAGGGGAACACATGGCTGTGCCAGAGAGCTTGGGCACGGTGTGCAGAGATGTCCTTATCACTGAGAGGCAGAAGTTTGTTAGCTCTGAAATCAATGTCTGGGGATGGCTTTCAGCTCATCCCTCGCAATGTTTAGGATTTAGTGAGCCTGTGCCCAGTCAATGTGGTGAAGCCCCTGGTGGATTGTGCTTAGAAGAATGTCTTCCTCCCTTCCTACTTGCTGCTTTTCTCTTGGCGAGGCAGAGCAGCCATCCAGAAAGCATCTGTGACACTTTTCAAATATGGAAGAGTCTTGGGATTTCAATTTGGAAACAGATGAGCTTAATTTCAATGTGCTATTTCGGTCAGAGAGCTTTGCATTGGAGAAGGGAAGAACTGCAGGCACTTTTTCACAAATTGTTTCTTTTCCTGCATTTGTGCTTTTCTGTTGGAAACGGAATAAACCTTAACTCGCCTCTCCAGCCATGTCACGGTGTTTCTGCCAGCTGGAGTTCTCAGGAGGTGCAGACAGGTTCAGCTGCAGTGACATCCGTGGGGGAGCACTGATTTACTGCCCCTAATGATGCGTCCCAGACAGGAGAGATCCAGAAAATTCTTCCTTCGCTCTGTGTGATGCAGACGGGATTGAGGGGCTCAATCTCACCTGCTGGTAGAGCACCAGGAAATGATTCAGCTGAGGAGGGAGGAGGACTGAAATGGGCATTCTCATCTGTGGAATGATGGCTGTGCCTTGCTGGAGAGAGGCTCATTATGCTCAGTGTAATCACAGCAATCCCTTGGCCTGAGGAAGGCTCCAGACAGCTCCGTCAGCCGGGCGTTGGCACAGTGGGGCTGGAGAGGGAGAGCCGGGGCTGGACTGGGCTCCCTGTGCCCCTGGCTGGGTGGGACAGGGCTGCTGTTTGTGCCACAGCACGGGCAGGCACCAGGCAGCCCCTGCTGAGCTGCTCTGACAGGGGCACATTCCCGTCCTCCCTGGCTCTTTGTTTTGGGGTGCCAGGAAGGACGAACGGCGGCGATGTGAGGTGTGAGAGGGGATGGCAGAGCAGCTCTGGCTGGGCTGAGCCTGCTTTAGTGCTGAGTTTAGCAGTGTGTGGTTCTTCTCCTGTTGCTGAGCTGTGGTGAATAACAAATCCTGATACCAGTGAGGCACCTTAGGATGGAAGGTGGTTACTGGTGGTTACTGGTGGTGATGAAGAGCCCTCCCATGGCTCCCTTCTGCTTCAGGGTCCATTTCCCCTCTCTGCTCCTGTGTCATTACACACCCTGTTATTACTCCCAACACTCATGGCACAAGTCTGGCCAGGCAGGGAGCTCAGGAGCTGGCCAGCACCAGGATGAAAATCCCCTGTGCAAGCCAAGGCCTGCGGGAAGCAACTGGATTGGGGGGAATTCCTCACCACAGCAAAGCCCCACCGCCCCCATGGCTTGCTGTGGAGCAGTATCTGAGTCCTGGCTGCCCAGGACCAGCCCTGGCTCTGGTTTGCCTTTCCAGCTCAAACAGTCTGAGCTTTGTTCTTATGTTTATTCTGGGTGTGTGCCCTTCAGCACCACCATCACCTGCACAGGGAGCACTGCTTTACAGCCCAAATGTTGCTGGGCCTGGCTCAGGGATGGTTCCAGGGCAGAATAAACAGCCCCAAACCAGCTCAGAGAGGAAAAATTCTGGAATATCATTACAGCTGCCTTTGAAGTTACAGCCTGCAGCCTCCTTCTTCTCTCCTTCACCCTGCTCTCAGCCAGACAAGAAGGGTGGGCAGATGGATGGATGGATGGATGGATGGATGGATGGATGGATGGACGGACAGACGGACTGACCACCTCTCTTGGCTGTCTCTAAACCCACTGTGGGGTGAAGAAAACTTAGCACTTAACCTCCTGCCAATCCTGTCCAACTTTGGCCGATACTTGAGGGACTACATGGGAAAGTACTTTAAAGAGAGACAGTTTGGCAGCTATTTTTAGGTATTCATTGAGCAAAACACTCTCCAACATCTGCTCATCAGTCAGCTGTCCCTTCTCTGAGCAAACCTGACGGGATGAGCAGAAGGAAGATGACACTGTTTTATGTAACACAAGTAAATTTACTGGAAAAGCTCTGCAGCAGCCTCCTGTGCTGCGTGTTAGGCATGAATCTTCAGTCTCCTTTTCCTGCCTTGTGCTGGAAACCACCTTCCAAACACACAGAGAGGATGAGGCTTGGGAACTCCTCGCATTCCTTTATTCTCCCTGTGCTTTCAGAGGTGCCTGCACAGAAATGTGCTGCTTCAGCTCCTCCAGACACGTGATTCCAGAGAAATGATGAAGCAGCATGGGGAGGATGGGAATACTGAGGATGAGAATCACAGCCAGTGGCAACCCCGGGGCTGGGAGATGTTCCTGTGTTCGGGAAGGGAGGGAGCAGAGTGTGAGGGGACACTGCCTGCGGGCACAGGAAGGGCCTGGCCTCGGGACAGGGCCACAGCTCCTGGCTTTTTCCTTGGGATTTTTTTCCAAGCTGTTCTGAGATCAGCAGGTAAACAGGAAAAGCTGCATGGAGAGGTGCCCTGTGTTTCTCCCCAGTCTGGATTTTGGTTTGCCCTGTGACTGTCCTGCAGCATGGCAAGCAGCCTGCTCCCATTCCTCGTGGCCTTGAGAAATCAGAGAGGGAAACCCAGGGAAATGAGTCATCAAGGAGCTCCTGGGGGAAGAGAGACCTAGATTAGGAAGTGGAGAAGGTGTTCCATAACCCAAACTTCTCAGCTGAAAAAGCCAGGACATTCAGGGTGACGGCATCCTCTGAGCTGAGCTGGACATGGCAGAGGCTGGGTCCAGGCCAGCTCGGCCAAAGTGGCATTTCTCATTCATGTTTGAAGTTCTCCCTGCCAGGAACCACGTGGTGAGGCTGAAGGACAGTTCACTGCAGTGTTCAGTGTTCATTGTGGCCCAGCAGCTGCGTGTCACCAGCTGGCAGCGTGGCTGTGTGACTAAGCATCCCGAGTTCCCAAATTTAGCCCTTCCACTGGAGCTGCTGGCGTTTTCTTCCCTTCTTTTTTTCCCCCTTCCTATATAATAAAGGCAAGCAAAGTAAGCACAGTCATCTCCTGATGACCCCTGTGTTGTTTCTTCCCAGTCAGGATGCTGCAGAACGGACCAGGCCAGTTGCACCATCTGAGATTTGGCCTTGCACAGTTTCTGGTCTAAATCATTCTGGGTGGACTTGATGATCTTAAAGGTCTTTTCCAACGTTCACAGTTATGTGATTTGGTGATGATCATCCTGAGAGGTGAAGTGTAGGAGGATGAGGGGAATTTGCTCAAAACCTTCCCACCCTCCAGCACATCCACTGCAAACTTACTGAGGGTGCACTCAGTCCCCCTGTCCAGATTGTTGATAAAGATATTAAACAGAACTTGATGGAGGTGTTAAACAGCTTCCTTGTCCTGGTTACTGGGCTGAAAGGAGAAATCAGAGCAGGCTCAAGCAGCCCCTCACAGCTTTCTCTGTAACACCATGGCCACTGGAAGGACATGGAAGCAGCAGTGCCTGTAGGATAGCTGGGTATGAGGCGTTGGAGGCAGTGGGGTTTGCAGGACCAGGCACCAGCACTGACACCCCTCCTCAGGGCTGTCCCCTGGGTTCTGCTGCTCTCTGCAAATCCTTCCTTCTCACTCCACACAGGGTTACCTAAAGCAGTGCCGGAAGAGGAGGGACATGTTCAGTGATGAACAGCTGAAAATCATCTTTGGGAACATCGAAGACATCTACAGATTTCAGATGGGATTTGTCCGGGACCTGGAGAAGCAGTACAACAACGAGGACCCCCATCTCAGTGAGATTGGGCCGTGCTTCCTGGAACACGTGAGTTCACTGGGCATTGTGCCTTGGAGCTTGGGCTGGGGAGGGAGGAGAAAAACTCAGAAGGCAGGAACCTTTTAACTTCTGTGCATCATCCTCTTCTAGTAACACATCAGGGATTGCTCCATGGTTCTCCGTGTACTTTGTGGGATACAGAGGAGGGAGAGCCTGGATATGCAGTTGGATAACCCCCAGTACATCTGAATCACACTGATGAGAAGGTCCTGGAGGATTTTGCCCAGCCCATCCCACTGTTCCATAAACCACCTCCTACAGGAGGCCAGTGTTTTAGATATGTCAGGAAATGTCAGGCAAATGCCAGCCCTGGAGCTGGAGGCTTTCCTGAAGGGAGATGGGTTCAGGGTATCAGAGCTTACAGCTCCCGTGCTGTGTCAGGGCAACACTTCACTGCTTATCAGGGAAACTCCTGACAGACATTCCTGAAACTTCAGCAGGACATCCCCAAAGAGTTCACAGCACCTTTGAAACATCCCTGGGCCTCTTGTTGGGGTTTCCTCTGAGAAGGTGCATGAGGTGCTAACGAGGCTGGTTCTTATCAGAGCCTGCAATCTCTGCTGCCTTCTTCCAAAGCAGCATCACATTCCACCTCTGTGCTGAGGAGATGTAAGCAATCTTGGTGAGAATCAGTAGCTGAAATGTCATGACTTGAGGCTGTGCTGTCAGTTCATTGATAGTGACAATAGCAAGAATTGCTGCTGTGATTCCGAGGAAGATCTGACACTTGCCTGTCACCAGACAGGGGCTGAAAGCTGGCTGATAAACTCCTGATAAATTACCCTGCTTAGCCATTTGGGAAACTGAGGGGTGAGGTTGTTAAGATCTTGTTTAGGGATCTCCAAAGCATCTTGTTCCTCATTTTCTTCAGGAGGAGAGAGCTGTCAGTGTGTGGTTGGGTCAGCTGTGGGGATGGGAAGGACACTGGCTCCCTGTTCCCAGAAAAACAGCTTGTTTGGTCCCTCAGGGACTGAGAAATAACAATTGCTGGGCAGCTGTGATTTTGGCTAAATAGAATTGTCCTTTCTTGGGAAAGCATTGGCCACAGCTTGGTGGAACTGGCTGGTTTGCAACACCTGACTTTTACCTGGGCTGTCTCAGAGTTAATTTGTGGTGCCCATCTCCTTCCCAGTGAAATCTTTCCCTGCCTTTTCATCGCCTTGTCTGCATGGCCCAGATGATTCAAGCCTGAGTTAAGGGTGACAGTCTTGGTCAACGAAGGCAGAAAAACGAAATTCCAACAAAACAGACACCAGAAAACCTGTTAGACCAGTCCAAAAGGTGGAGGGGCACGTGTGTGGGTGGGGTTTTTGTTTGTTTTTGGTGTTTTCTGGGGCTCTGTTCCTGGGGAAATCCACGCAGTGCCTTGGGTTCCCCGTTGGTAAAGGAAATTTCAAACATACCCAGCTCCCAAACATTTGCCAGGTGCTTCATGATCCGTCAGGGAAAGAGCTCTAGAAAGAACAAGGTTGTCCTCTTGTCTCACCAAAAGCCAGAGCTCTGCTGGGTTCTGCCTTTCAAACCCTCCCTGCAGAGTTTGAAGCTGAGGACAGGCACAGCTGTGTGCAGGGCTCTCATTAACACAGCCGTGCCTGCAGAGACCTCGGCCGTGTGTCAGAGTGCTGCTCCCTCTCTGCAGGCCCTCCTTTCCCAGCACATCTTCCAAGCAGGAAAAGCGCTGTAGGATCTGTCCCTCCTCCTGCTTGGGCTGTGCTTTCTTAGAAATCCAGACTGGTTTGGGCTAGAAGGGTTGGGTTGGGAAGATCATCATCTCATCCCTCCCCCCGCTTTGGGCAGAGACGCTGTCATAGATGGGGATGCTCCAAGCTCATCCTTGGACACTTCCAGGGATGGAGTAGCCACAGCTTCTCTGGGAATTCCATCCCAGGGCCTCCCCACCCTCCCAGGAGGAATTTCTCCCAATATCCCATTGAACCCTACCCTTCCCAGCCCTGCTGTGGCATTGATCAGCTGGGTCAGCTGCCTGACCTGTTTCCCCCTCTCTGCCTTCACAGCAAGACGGCTTCTGGATCTATTCCGAGTACTGTAACAACCACCTGGACGCGTGCATGGAGCTCTCCAAGCTGATGAAGGACAGCAGGTACCAGCACTTCTTCGAGGCGTGCCGCCTGCTGCAGCAGATGATCGACATCGCCATCGACGGCTTCCTGCTGACGCCCGTGCAGAAGATCTGCAAGTACCCCCTGCAGCTGGCAGAGCTGCTCAAGTACACGGCCCAGGAGCACAGGTAACTCCAGCAGCCACGGGGCTTCCACTGCTGCTTCCACGCAGGGCTTGGGGCTTTCTGTGCACTGCTCCTTCCCCACAGGGCTTGGGGCTTTCTGTGCACTGCTCCTTCCACGCAGGGCTTGGATTCTCTGTCCACTGCTCCTTCCCCACAGGGCTTGGGGCTTTCTGTGCACTGCTCCTCCCCACAGGGCTTGGGGCTTTCTGTCCACTGCTCCTTCTCACACAGGGATTGAATTCTCTGTCCACTGCTCCTTCCCCACAGGGCTTGGGGCGTTCTGTCCAGCTCCTGTCCCTGTGACATCCTGGATAAACAGGAGCAGGACAAAGGGTCAGCAGACAGTTCAGGCTTCTCAAAGCAGCAGTTCTCGCTGGAGACACTCTCAGCTCTGTTCTAACGAGACCTGTGAACTAATTACCCTTGGATGTACTTTCTGATGCTACCAGTTACACTGGAAAAATTACCTAATGAGCGTTCAGTGGTCTGAGGGGCTCCTTCCCTGCTCCTGGGGAGGACCTGGGTACACAGCGAGTACAAGGCCAGGATCTGCAGCTGGAGCCTGATTTGGGGAGAGCTCCAACCTGCTCAGCTTCACAGCCCAGTCCTGTCTCTGGTTTTGCCATGGGGTTTAGGTTCACAGGAGCACCTCACAAAATGACCCCCATTGCTTCCCAAAGTTTCCAGGGTCTCTTTTGCTGCTGCTGAGGACAATCAGCCTGGCTGCCTGACAGTGCCTGTGATTCCACTTGGGATTTACTGCTGTGAAAATAAGGTGGAAGAAGAATCAGGCCCTGTAACAGAAGATTTGCTCCAGCCCTGCCAATTTTCTTTTTCCAAAACCCATTTAAAAGCAAGTGAGAACAAAAAAGACCAGAGATGTTTCAGAAACCTGTGCAAGTGCTGGACTTGTTTTTCCCAAGCCCAGCTCTAGAAGAGCAGAGGTGTCATGTGAGCAGAGATGCAGTGAATTGCTTTGTCCTGACCCACAAGTCTGAGTGATGCAGGGTAGCCAAATGCCCCAAATCACCAATTTGGACAAGCCTTTGGCTCCAGATCCAATTCCTGCTTCTCCAAAGACCAACTCAAACTTGGAGTGGGAACCTCAGGGTATCAGAAAGCAGCTCTGGGATCCCACAGGTTGTGGGTTTTCCCCTCAGCAGCCATGTGAGGACCCACAGCACTGCCTGGGAGCTCAGATGTGGCTTCCCATCAGCAGGGTGTTTAAAATGGCCCTCTGTGAGTTACTTGGGAGCCAGAGCAAAGGGGATGTGGGCAGTGTGATAACACAAGGGCTGGGTTATTTTGGGAGCGCATTCCCGTTCCCTTTGGGATGTTTTAAATTCACCATGTTGTTAAGTAATCCCATAGAGCTGTGTTCTGAGGAGCCCTGGCTGCTCTCCTGGGGTTCAGCAGCAGCTGGTTGGCTCAGCCTGAGAGCTCTGTGTCACTGGATTGCCATGGACACTCCATTGCTCCTGTTTCTCTGTGCTCTGGGAAGGGGAGGGAAGGCAGGGTGAGGTTGGCTCACCTTGCATTAGGAGGAGTAACCCCTGAAGCTGTAACAGCACGGGGATGAAACCTGTGGCTGCACAGAGCCAGTGGCACATCGCAGCCCTGGAGCGAGGTAAAACATGGAAAAACACAGGATTCTCAGGGAAAGCAGGGATGTGAGCTTCATCTAACAGAGGAACATGACAGTATTTTTCTTTTTTACCTTCCTTTGCACTACCCCCACACCTGCAGAGCTGTGGGTTTTCCCTGCACCAGGTCAGGACAACGCTGAAACCAGAATCCAGACCACGCTCCCCAGGGATAGCATGTGATGCTTGGCAAGGATCTAGACTTGGATTCTGATGGAGCACTGGGAAGTGGCCACTGCAGCCCCAGTAGAATTGACAAACCCTTTATTTACCTCCATCTCATGGTTAATGGGATCCTATTATTGCCTCGTGGCCAAACGCTCTGCTTCTGTTGGTTTTTTCTTCCCGGTTTTTGCCAGCTCTGCCACAGACATGGGCTGGGAGCCCAAAATGTTCAGTCCCGAGTCTTTTCTTCATTACAGCACGACAGAAGAACGTGCCTGGGGTTTTCTCATTGGAATTAGGAATTAGCATTCCCAGGATAAAGCTGGCTGGCACCGTCCCACTCGGCGTGGAGGCAGGACGGGGGTGAGCTCAGAGCCTGCCTCCCTCCCATTGCTGCCTGGTTCATTTGAATTTTTCACAAAGCCACATCTGTTCACCTCTTAAAGATTTACTCCAGCTTAATATGAATTAAATATAGGAAGGTCCTAAGTGCAGCTTGCTGGAGTCCTGAGCATTCCCAGAGCAGAGGGAGCTGGAGTTGGGGATGTGGGAACACGCTGTGTGAGGAGGCCCTGCCAAGGAGTGCCCTCCCTTCTGAGCATGAGCATCACTGCTAGGAGATCATTAAACTGTCTGCAAGCCCTGCACCTCTCCCTGCCTCTCCAGATCCTTCCTGGCCACAGGGACTTCCCTGTTTCCCTAAAGAACTCCTGGATATTCTCCAGGCCACCGTGATGTCCCCCTGGCACAGCTCCTTTCCTCCCTTACACAACCAACGCTCTCTTCTCACAGATGCTCCCACAAAGGGAGGCACAAGAAGTTTTTCATGTTCACTTTCATCCCTGGAAGTGTCCAGGGCCGGGTTGGATGGGACTTGGAGCACCCTGGGATAGTGGAAGGTGTCCCTGCCTGTGGCAGGGGGTGGAGCTGGATGGGTTTTAAGGTCCCTTCCCACCCAAAACTCTCTGTGATGGATATATCAGGCAGCCCATCCACTATTTGCCTTTATTTTGCTGAAGGCCCAGTCCTGCTCTCCTGGAATTTGTAGAATTCTTTTTAACCTCAGCTAGAATTTTGATGTAAGAATTTAAGAAAAAATGAAAACTCAGCTCAAGGTTTCATCCAAGCAAGGATGCCAAAATAGCAAATAATATTTTCTGTATATCACAGCGTGTTTGTTTCTTAGTATTTCTCCTGTTGGGATCACATGGAGAGGGGATCTAATTCCCAGCATTCACCCCTCTTTTAGCTGTCACCAGCACAATCCTTAGCAATAATCAATAAAGCCATTCCCCCTGCAGCTGCCCAGGATGGCAGTTTTTCTCATTAGTCAGCAATCAATAGCAGCCCTTAAGTTAATAATGCATTATGGTGGTGTTGTGGCAGCTGGCCTTGCCTGTCTTCCCAATGGAAATGAACATTACAGCTCCTTGGAATGGAAAAGCAGGCACAGGGCAGAAATCAATGGCATCGATTTCAGCATCACTTTTTGAAAAGACTGATCATCATCCTCAGCGGCCTTGGCAGGAGCCTGTTCTCACTCTGTGTTACTGCACTCACAGGGCCATGCAGGGAGAACAAAAAAGAGTTGCTTGGATTTGCTCACCTGAAATCTGCAGTGAGAGTGAATTCCATGGGGTGACTGCTCTGGTGGCAGCTTGGAAGGTGCTCTGGTCTTGGTCCAAATGAACCCATTTCTGAGTGTTCATTTTAAAACCAGAAAAATCCAAACCCAAAGACAGAGGCTGTAAAAATGCTCAGCCTGTCTTTAGGGTGCTCTTTAGCTGGGCATCCTAAGGCTGTAAAGGGCTCACCAGTGCTGTGTTGGTGAGGCCAGACTGGGCTCCCAGTTCCAGTTTCCATCGAGCTGCTCCGTTGTGATGATCCAGGTGGAAAAATCCCATCGTAGTACTAAGGGGTTACCCCTTCCCGTGTTCCTTTGGGCTGGTGAGGTTGTGACAGACTCCTGGGCATGTCCTGCTGCCTCTGATGGCCTTTCCCTCTGTGTCCAGTGACTACAGGTACGTGGCTGCTGCCCTGGCCGTCATGAGGAACGTGACTCTCCAGATCAACGAGCGCAAGCGGAGGCTGGAGAACATCGACAAGATAGCTCAGTGGCAGGCCTCTGTCCTGGACTGGGAGGTACAGTAAACCTGGCCTGGGAACCTGGGAAGGGCAAATTCCAGGCTGTTGTTGAATGATCTATGGTATGGTTGATTTTCTACAGTTTGGGATTCAGCCTGGGGCGGAGAAGGCACAGTCGTGACTTCAGGGTGGTGCTTAAACATTAATGGTGCCCTGGAGAAAATCCAGGGTCCAGTTCCAGTTTCATCACTAGAAACCTGGAGTGACTTTTGTGCTTGCAGTGCTGGTAGTAGCTGAGACTTGGAGCAAACTGTGTGTGCATTCTGCCCCTGCGCTGTGTCAGTGGGGAGGAAGGGGGCAAAGACGGAGCAAAAAGCCCTGGGAATTACAACAGGTTAGGAAAATGGAGAAAATCCTTCTGGTGGTTGCTTTATGACTGGAAGCCAAACTGTTAAAGCGGAGCTAGAGACGCTATTTGCGTTTTATAAATGACTTCCCACTTAAAGATATTTCTGAAGCAGCCCTGTGTGTAGTGATGGTGTAATTAAGGAGCTGAGAGGCACAGGGAAGGCAGAGTCAGCAGAAGGATTCCTCACCAGCAAGCCTTCAGTCTCTGCATTTGTGCCATGTGTTTGGAAGAAAAGCCATACTAAAATTATGTTCTCCCTTTCTTCTTGTCCCTGATTTTTTAAAATCATTGTATGGAAGTAATCCGTAAATAGGGTTTTGCAGCAGATTGAGGACAAACGTTTTTGTAAATCCTCTCGCTGTTGTCATCGGCCCATGTGTTCAGCAAGGAGATAATCAGAGTGATGGAGCAGCCTTTCTGCTTCCTCACTTGTGAAGTCTGAAATAACTCCACATCCCAGTCACTGGGATCATACTGTGTAAATGAATCTGGGGGAAAGAGGCGTTAATCCGTTAATTATTTTACTTCTGGCAGAGGTCTGTGAAGGCTGTGAGGAGAGGGAGGGAAATACAGGTGCATCACCTGTGTCCTCCTTGGCTGATTTAGTTCATTGCCGTGATGGAGGCTGGGTTCAGCGCTGAACCTGGTGATAAAACACACAATAAAACACATCAACGCAGCAATCAGAGCTGGCTCTGGGACTGGGGCTGGCTGGGGGAGCAGAGAGCACAGACGATGTATTTGATTGTTTTACTGCTCAGGAGCATCTCTCACTGCCACAGACTCATTTCCAGAATGAGGAAATGCTGTGCAGGAGGCTCGGGACCATCGGCTCCGTGCTCAGCCCTGGAGTGTGCCATGGGATGAGCTAATGGGGGTCATTTGTGAGGAGCTCCGAGCTCCTCGCTGTACATAAATCTCGATTAAGGATGGGCCCATTCCAAGGCAGTGAATATTCATGTGTGAGGGGGAAGCCAAGGTGACCTCCACACAGCATCTATGGAATAGCAGTTGCTTTTTCTCTTCCATTAGCTCAGTTGATAATTCATTTTTATTTAGCCCTATCCTTGATAATTCATTCCTGCTTAGCAGTACCCATTCTTTATCTCCACCCTATGCTCAGGAACTTGCCAAATTATTCTTCCAGGCTTTTTTGCAGCTATTCCAGATTTTGAGCACGTTATTGCAGCAACATCCTTCAGCTTCTCGTAACACAGCAAAGCCTGCTGTTGGCATGCTCAGAAATCTGATGGGAATACAGCTCCTGGGCAAAGGAAAACACCCTCCTTGCCCCTTTTATTCTGGATTTTGGATGAAGAAGGGTCACAGAGTTTTGATGAGAAAGGAGAGGATGAGAGCTGGACGCAGCAGAGGATTTCACTGCTTGATTCTTCCCTCTAAAGTAATTCTGAATCATCGGATCCAGCCCCCACTCCACAGCTGTCCATGGAACAGCCAGAAGGATGCACAGAAACCCAAAATACCCAGAAGTGAGCCACAGTGTAATGCAGGAAGAGAGTGGGAGAAATGAAAAGATTGGATCTTTGGGAAGTGCTTGGATCTGCTGAGATGTGTGCAGGTGTTCCTGAGGCACTGCAGACCCCAAATCCCACTCTGTGGCTGCAGGAATGTTCCCAGGACATGGATCGCAGGGGTGGGCTCCTCCCCCAGCCCCTGGGGGCTCCGATCTTTGTCTTCTGTGCAGCTTTGGGGTACAGGGGGGCTCTCCTGGGGTGTGTCCCCAGCCTCTCCAGGCTGTGGGGAAGGGACGTTTCTGGTTTGAGGAGAAGACCACGGCTCCCCGTTGGTGTTTGCTGCCACAAGGTTCAGTCTGTGTGAGAGTCCCTGGCCAGAGAGAGGCACCCATAGCTGGAATTCCCAGCTTTCCTGGCCCTGCTCCTGCTCTAACCAGACCTTTCTGTGCCTGCTCTGTCCATCCCAGTGCCTCCAGCTAGCCCAGAGCACAGGCACAGCTCAGCCTTCCTGAGACCCCCTGAAAGCAGCAGTGACCACAAGAAAACAGGAACCAGGAGTAAAAAATTACCAGTTCAGTCTTTTTTTCACCAGAAATCCAGGCAGGGCACAAGACAGAGCTAATCCCAAATGCCCACCGTGTTGGCACTTGGTGAATGATTTCAGTGGCTGAATGTTTCAGCACGTGGAAATATTTTATTTGAAGGAATGTCTGTTTTTCCTCAGCATCTCGAGACTGATGATGCCGATGCTCTGATCTGAAGTTGTGTTTTCCTTTCTAAATTTACCCATGTTCTGTGAGGAGATGGTGGAAAAAGATTTTTTAAAGAAGAAGAAAAAAATCCCAACCAAACAAAAAATACTTAGTGAGGGAATATTGAAATGTTCTTGTGTATAAAATTGTGTGTACATGTTTTCTTGCAAGGAGAGGCTGTTGTTGGGAATGCTGATCCGAAAACAAATAGGAAAGGTTAGGGCATGTCCAAGCTGCTTTAAGCAGAGGGGTTTTACTGAATCCCATGTTTTAGGAATCACTTTTATCCCTCCATGGGATAAAAATTTATCCCATGGTGGTGAATTTCAGGATGAGGTTTTGAAAGCTGCAAATATCCTTGAGTTAACCAAGGCCAGAGGTTTTACCCAAGAAATCCTGCAAGCAGGATCTGATGGTTTCAGTAACCAGTGGGACCAGGAAAGGGTGGCCTGGCACGAGGGACAAGCCAGGGTCTGAAGTCTCAGGGAATTACTGGCAGCTTTGACATCTTTAGACAAGGAATGTCTGAGCAGAATCTTAGGGGAAGGTTCTGATCTCACAGCCTGCTGCAAATCAGAACTAATCCCAGTCCCTCTGAGATGTGTTCCTGTGTAATTTGTGGGAATGTGGGCTTGACCGAGAAGCCTGCCTTGGTCTGTTGCCATGTGTGAGTCACTTCTTTATTTTGTAACCTGAATTCCCAGCATATAAACAGAGCCCGAGAGGTGCTGCCCACACCAGTCCTTTGAGCTGGTAATGGCTCTGATTTGGGGCTTCCACCACCTCCTGCCGAGCCCTTGCAGAGCCTGGCAGCTGTCCGTGTTCTGAAGTGTTCCCTGATGTTCCAGCTCCATCTCCCCCTGCTCAGCATCATCCCCTCGCTCGGAGTGAAACCCCCTCGGGTCAAACCAGTGACATTTAAAGGCAGCAAGGCAAACTAGCACACGGAGGGACTGGAGCAGGCTTCAAAGGGGGCAGCCAGAGCCCATCCTGGTAGCCTGTGCTGCTCGCTCCCCTCGCTGCTCCTGCCCTCTGAGGGAGCTCCAGCCCTCAAAGGTTGGTGGGAGTAGCCCCACACACACACACACAGGGCAGGATTAGAAAGAGATTTCCACAAAGCCCATCGTTGTTTCCAAGTCCTTGCCAGCCCCAGCGTGGGCAGGGCTGTGTTTGCACCACTCCGAGGTGCATCCCTGCCTTCCCCTCTGCTCCTGTTCCCTCTCTCCTGCCCCCACAGGGATCCTGTGGGCCCGTGGAGCCCTGTGCCACCTGTGCCTCTGTGCTGAGCTCGCTGGGCTCTGCTCCTGGGCAGGGTCTGGGCTCAGTTTTCATGGGCACGACCCAGCACAGCCTCTCCGAGCGCCCTGTACGGATGATGTGGAGATGGAAAACAGGTCTGTGCCTCAGCACACCTGGAATTGCTCAATTTTATGCCTTTTCACACAGCTCTTGAACCACATCAAAACAAAATGAAGCAGCAATCACTGCAGCAGCTCAGGCTCCCCCTCCAGCCCTCCAGCAACACTTTCCTCCCTTTCAGCCCAGTTTTTTCTCACAGGAGGGAGGTGATGGTGGCTCCCTTTCCCTGGGTAGAGATCTGTGGAGGTCCCTGATCCAACAGTGGGATGTTTGGCACAGGACAGAGCCTTGCTCATCAGCCTCGATGGGTTTGAACTTGCTATTTAAACAGATTACTTTGGTTTGCATAGATATTTAGATATTTCTACCAGAAATTCCCATGGGGTGCCACTATGGTAGCTTCCAAGAGTATTGAATTTCCATGAAGGGAGAAATACATAGTGTTGAGAAACATAATGAGCACTGTCCTTTTAAATTTCTTCTCATTCCTGTTATTTACGGGTCCTTTAAATCAAGACTTGCTGCCCTTAATTATGTAATCTGTAATCACTGGCCTCAGCCTAATACTGCATTCGTGAATCCAAGAGTGCCATGAAAGGAAGCTGCCTGTGACCAACAAAGTGAGGACAGCCTGATGAGAAATCCTCCTGGGAAAAAAACCATGGCAGGGAGTGAATCGGAGCCTTCTTTCTTCTCTTCTTCCTTTCCCCCCTCCACCCCCCAGCAACAGAAGGTACCAAAACTGAGCCTGTTGAAGAGGACAACATTTCGCTGGCGTTCCTTTTTGTGATCTCAGTGTAGCCCCGGGTGCTAATCATCCTGTCAGTCTCTAATTGCAGAGCAGCGGTGTCAGGCACAAGAGAGCCCTGCTGGCTCCCTGGGAGCTGGGAAAGGGGACGAAATCCCCTCCTGGTGTCCAGCAGGGACAGCAGAGGGCTGTGTCAGGGTGGGCTGCGGTGCAGGGGAGCAGCTCCGGTGGGCTGTGAGCATTCCCGAGCCCGGGGAAGTGTCCAGCTCCTGGGAGGGAGAGCAGCTCTCAGTGCCAAGCCCTTCCCTGATATCCTGGTGCTCCCAACAGCATTTATTTCATGACACTCCTAAACCTCCTCCCAGCTGCCCACTACAGAGCGTGGTGGTCACTGCAGCAGAACTGGGGAGCTGGGGAGCCACATCTTTCCCAGGCAGCAGCAGCAGCAGCAGCAGCAGAGCTGACCCTGTGCTGTCACAGTCAGCAGTGGCCTGGGGACTCTGTGTGTCACTGCAGGGCTCGAGGGAGCTCACAGCCAGCCCGGATGTGGGTGACCTTCTGCTCCCATTACTGCACACGAAGGACTGGGACAGCGTGAAGAAGAGAGGAGTCAGCTTGCCTTGGGCTGCCCTTTGGATGCAGCAGGATGTGCACTGAAGGGCCTGGATGCAGCAGGATGTGCACTGAAGGGCTTGGATGCAGCTGGGGAGGGCTGAGGGGTTTTGTTAGAGACTTACGGGACAACACTCGGGTTGGAAAAGGCGTCGGGGCTTCTCTTGGCCGCTCTGCTGCTGTGCTCTGCTGAACGTCTGCCAGTTCAGGGCAACTGAAAGTTCAGCCTTTTCCTTCTTCAGTAGGGTTTCTCTTAGCTTACAGAAGGATACAGATGATCCAGCCTCTGTAGGAGTTGGGAAAAAATGGAGAAGAAAAAGGAAATTTTTTCCTGGTTTTGTACAGATTTGGAGGCGTGGGACTGGGAGAGACATTTGGGGGAGTCTGCCTGGAGCACGGATCGAGGCGTGCTGGGGGAGCCAGTGTCCCTCTTTGCCCCCCACCCTGCAGCTGCCCCCTGATCCCCTCAGTGGGGACCAGGAGAAGACAATCTGTGCTGTTCAGAGAGGTACAACTGTGTCAGGACAGGAAAAGCCTTTGGAGGTTCAGAGGTTCTGCCCCGAGGCTCGGCTGTGGGAATTGGCAGCCCAGGCTGGAGGAGCAGGGCAGGACCACGGACACACTGCTCTTGGCCAGCCACGTGCCCATCCCAAACTCTTTGCAATCTATATTTCCCAATTTGCTCACCCCAAGTGGGAAATCAGCTATTTCTAGCCTATAGACTGGATATAGAAATTGTTTTCCCCACATAAGAAATGCAATACAAATCCCATCATTTTGGATCTGGATGTTTTTGGGTTATGTTGCTTGCAGGGACTACACAGTTTGGATTCAGCTAATCAAGTAGAAGTGTTTACAGAGCCCTCTGTGTGTCCTCAGGCTTCAGATGCTACCACAGGAGTAAAAGACAAAGCTGGCTTTCTATTTTTAGCAGCCAGCCTCTCCTAAGCTCGCCCCCTCTCCTAAAGCTCCCATCCATAGGCTTGTGGGAATCTTCTTCATAGAAGCTAGCCAGGAAATTCTGGAGCTGGTGTGTTTTGTTCAGAGGCTTCTGGTTCTCAGTGTCCCCCTGAGCTGTGGCAGCAGCACACGGGTCCCGGGGCTCTGGCCAGGCTGAAGTGGGACCCTGCTGAGGCACTGTGGGATCTCAGCCCATCCCATCTCCCTCTGGGTCCTGGGGAGTTACCCTCAGTAGCCCCTGGCACAGCACAGGCACAGAAGTGAGGCAGGGAGGTGGATAAAGCCCTGGCTAAAGCGGTTTGGAAGTCTGTGCTGCAGCTTGGTGATGCAGTGACTTAATGAAGCTGCTGTTGTCACGGGGCCCGGGGACACAGGCAGTCGCTCGCAATCAATGCTGAGAGGTTAATTACACATTCACCTGAGCAGCAGTTTGAAATCCTCACCACGGAATCAGGAGTGGGGGGGACTCTCGGCTGCCTTGGCACCTGCAGGCGTGAGCAGCACCAGAAGTGTGTGTCTAGCTACGTGCCCCCCATGGCTGGCTGAACCTTTACAAGCTGTTTGCTGGGATTTTTGGGACTCTGTCGTCCCAGAAATCGGTTCCAGCTTGGCGTCAAAGCCAGAACTGCAGTAGTTCACAGCCAAAAAGAAAAAAAAAAAAAGCTCTTCTCTGACTTGCTCCTGAATCCTGCTGCTGAATCCTGCTCCTTACCTTTCAGCTGGAGCCATCCCGCCTCCTTCCACGGTGCTCCGCCGAGATGCCCACAGGGCAGGTGGTGGTGAATTCACCCATTTTTAATAAATAGGTTTTAATTAACTTTTTAAAAAGTCCAGCTCATTCCAATTAGTGGAGGGTGACTGCATTTGTTCTCTCAGAGAGTGGGAGAGAGAGCGCTGTGTTTTCAAGACCATCTGCTCACGAATCCTTAAAAAAAAACTCGGGAGAGGAAAACAAGCGTTAGCCGGAGGCAGGGAAGGGTGAGGGCACTCTGGCAGCCAGCAGGGAGGCCTGGCCAGCCGGGGGGGGCTGGGGCTGCCGTGGAAGCCGGGGTGGTCCTGACAGGATTTTGGAGCTGGGGAACTCTAACGAGCTGTGAGAGAAGGGACTGGCAGTGCCTGGATGAGTGGGAAGAGAGGCAGCAATCCAGAGGGCTGAGTTCTGCCAGCCTCAGAGGCGGGGAACCGATATCCCAGAGTGTCCCAGGCTTTCGTAGCTGGCCGGAGATTTCAGGAGGGGAATTGCTTTGGGATGCTGCTTTAAAGGGAGGGCGTGCAGGGAATTTGGTGTCTCTGGGGTGGGCAGCAGGAAGGGGCTTTGTTTTCCTGATGCCACCAGCACCTGCAGCAGGATCCAAGGGTCTGGGGGTACCTGGAGAGGGGAGTGGGGAGAGGGGACAGTGTCTGGGGCAGCTCTTTCCCCATCACAATGTGAGCCATAGTGACCGTGCTTCAGGTGTCCACACTTCCTCCTTACTCCCCTTCCTTCAGAATTATCCCCTAATCCCAGTTTCTGGTCTGAAATCAGATGAGGTGGCTTTGACAGCTGCAGAAAGGTTGGAATGTTACTGAATTGCAGCTTCTCCCCATCCCGCAAAGACAGACTTGTCCAGTGCAGTTGTCTCAGCCTCGTTCCCTGTGCCCTCCAGGGAGACGATATCTTGGACCGCAGCTCGGAGCTGATCTACACGGGAGAGATGTCCTGGATTTACCAGCCTTATGGACGGAACCAGCAGCGAGTTTTCTTTCTCTTTGATCACCAGATGGTTCTCTGCAAGAAGGTAAGGACACAGCTAAGGGCATGCTGTGGGCAGGCTTGCCAGTCCAACGTGGTTTTTAGGGCACGGTGGCTGTTGGCTGCATGTGCAGAAGAGGATGTGGAGAGCCCTGAGGAAGGGCAGTGCACATGCTCGGGGTGGGGAGCACACTGTGATGGAGGGATTTTTGTGCTCCTAGCAAATCCAGCCTCCACTTGCTCTTTTCATGCCTTTATCTCATGTGCCCCTGGTTTGGCTCGTTGCCTCCCTTCTCGTTTTAGGATTTGGCTGCAGTGTATGATCTGGGATTAGATAGCCTTGCAATTCCTGTACGAACTACAAAACCTGGCACTGGGGCTGACAGCCCAGTTGCTGCACTGAGATGGTGATGAGCAGCAGCCAGGCTGTGCTGGGTGTCTGTGCTGGCGCCTGGGGAGAGGCTTTTTAAGCCTCATACTCCTGTCTGTGCCGTGCTGGGTTTCACAGGGCCCCTCCCTGCCGTGGAACCCATGGAGAAGGTGGGAGGGCAGTGCAGGATGCTGCTGCTGGTGTGCTGTGGTGTTGATAGCAGCAGGTGAGCTGTGATCCAGAGAAACTGTGTCCAGCAGCAGCTCTTGTGCCCCTGTGTCCCGCTGAGGTGATCCCAGCTCACTGCCAGCACACCTGTGTGACACGAAGGGACAGAGCTCATCAGTCCTGGGTGTGACAGCTCAGGATTTGCTGTCACTCCCTGCAGCCGCACAGAACTGTGCAGGGCGGTCCGTGGGAGAGCACAGGGCTGTGTTCCTGTCACAGCTGCTGGGCTCAGGACAGGCTGAGCCTGGCACCCTCCGAGGAGGAAGGGCGTGGGTGGGGGCGTGGGCGGCTCCTGACTCAGCGCGGCATCACTGCCCCCTCCTCGGCCTGGGCACTGCAGTGGGTGGCACTTTAATCTCCTGAGTCATGGTTGACTGAAATTCTGCCTTCTGGAATGCCTGTGCTTGTTTTTCCCCTCCTCGTTGCTGTGCCTTTCCCTCCTTGCCCGGCCCTGCACAGAAGCAGCCTCAGAGCAGCAGTGAGAGCTGGAAGGAGGCTGGAGGTGCACAGCTGGTTTCCTGTTTAATCCTGACCTCCTCCTCTTTGATCATGACCCTGGATTTCCAATTCAGAAGGCAGCATCCAGTCTGGCTTGCACTGGGTCTGGTCCAGAGAGGTATTGAGCATTCCCTTAACTCTGGGGAAATCAGGGCTGGGATTTCCATGGTCATCAGCACAAGTGGAGGGTGGTCAGCAATCCACCGCGGGCTGCTGGGGGCCTGCAAGGTTCCATCGATGTGCAGACAGCGTTAGTGTGACACTGTCCTTCTTCTTTCTGCATTTTGGGGGGTGTGGAGATGCTGCACGAGAGGTGCCTGTGTGGAATGCACCTTTTTTTGTTGGACACCTGGCCATGGCATTTCTGTGAGGGGGAATAACTCTCAGGATGATTGTTCCTGTCATTACCCCCTGGTTGTTGCCTGATTTGCACATCTGCAAGACTGGGAATTCCTGAATGCATTTCCATGGCCACCTTGTCTTCAGACAGAGACCTGGCTTGGGAAGATGAGTGAGTGATTACCCAGGGCTGCACTCAAACATGCTTGGCAGATGTTATTTCCACCACTGTGGGTGTACTGAAATCTTTCTCCCAACAAGGAAAGCTGCACTAAGGTTTCCAAGGGCTGCAGCAGGTGAAGAAGCTGACACCGTGGCAGGCACCTCTCCCTGCTGGCAAACATCTTGTAAACTTGTGTGGGATAATTTTCTCAAAAATAGTTTCCAAGCTTTGCAGAGAAATCTCTTTGGCTTAGATTTTGCCACCAGAGACAGCACTGGTCACTTCCTGACATCAGCACTGAACGATTTCCTGGTGCTAGGAAGTGAGGAGTTTGATCAGATGAAATGGCCTTGTCAACCATTTCAGGCTTCTACAAACTGAATGCTGAAACACCAGCGTGGATGCTCCAGTTCCTGATCCAGAGCCGCTGGGAGAGCTCAGAATCCAGGTTTTCCTTGCAAAGCCGGGTAACTTTCAGCTGCTGGCTTAATGTCAAACTCTCCCAATGAATTTCTGCCCATGTTTCCTGAACCGCAGGCTGGGACACTGCACGAGGACAAAGTGGTGCCTTTTCCAAAGAGTTGGTGGGATACCCTAACGCAGAGCTGCCTTTTGGGAAGGCAGAAGGGAATAGGCCGGGCAGGAAGCAAGCAGTGCCTCAGTGTGCCTTGCCATATTCGTATAATCAGGAGAAAAAAGCCTGTTCTGGGATGCTGGCCGTAATTACTGAGAAATGAAGGCAATCCTGGCTGATGGTAACGCTCAAAGATGTTGCCTTAAAGGCACAGGGTCCACTTTCCTTATCACCCTGAAGTTGAGAGATTTTGACACAGAGATGCTTTAGATTTGCAAATCATGGTACTTAACATCCAGGCCTGTGACACACAGCGTTAATTATGATCACTTTGGGGATGCTCGAGGTTCTTAGCAGATGAGGATCTTCTTTTCTCTGTTCTGGGTAATAATTTGAACTCCCCCGGCGGGCTCCAGGGTGCTGTGGCATGGGGCTGGGAATGACAGTGTGAAGCAGGAAGGGTTAACAAGAGTTCCTGCTCTAAATTCCACTTTTCTTTCACCAATAGCTGAGCAGTCCTTAGTGGGGCCCCGTGTTTAGCGTTTTCTGACAGCGCAGAAAGATCAGTGACTGCATGAAGCACATTTAGTTTTCGTTTGTGCTTTTTACGTGTCTCTTGTAATCAGGAGGCAATGCGAGCTCCAGCTTGTGGTTTATTGCTATTGCTGTGTTCTCTTGAGCTGCCCGAGCAAAGCAGGTTGGATGAGAAGCAAAATGAGACCAGTTTAATAGCAGTAGCCAGCCAGAAATAGCCGTGCTACAGGAGATGGAGTAAATAAAACAATCCTGTCAGACTCCACTGCAGTCCAGGTTTCCAAATGGGAAGATAAAAAAGACGTTTCTGAGTGCTTTCAGTGGAAGAAGGTCTCATTCCCATGTAGGTTCTGTTGGAAACACCAAGGTAATCTCTGCACCAAAACAAGGGCCCTGCTTTTATTACAGGCTAAAGAGGGCCTGTGAGACCAGCCAAAAACCTTGTTTGCAAACACAGAGCAGTCCTGGGACAGTTCTTATTACTTTAAGTGGATTTTTGACCCACCAGGAACAGTGCTTGACTTCAGCAGCACCTCCCAGCTCTTCCCTTTTTCTCCCAGTAACACAGATCTCCACAAAGTGCCACGTTTTGGGTCAGGCCTGGGCCCAGCCTGCAGCAGGGTGGGGAAGTGGCTCAGGCTGGGTTTCAGCAGCTCAGGAGGGACTCGGTGCTGCCCTGGCAGGCAGAGCCTGCTGCTGCTGCTGGAGCTGGGGTGGTTCCTGGGCTGTCCAGTGCAGAGCCAGGAGCTGGACTCCGATGATCCTTGTGGGTCTCTTCCAACTCAGGATATTCCGTGAGTCTGTGAGGTGGGCATGGAGGTGATCAAAGAGAACACAGTGGCTTGGTCACAAAGTGTGAAATGAAGTTTTTAGAGACCAGTGTTTCCCCAGCCCCACTCCCAGAGCCCTGTGGCTCTAGCCCAGCTGGTGCTTTCTGCAGGCAAGAGGTTTCTGTGGGATCACGGAGCATGGAAGGGAAGTTGGATGTTTCATCAGTCCCTTGGCGAGCAGAAAGCCAAGGAAGGCAAGTCCAGCATTCAGCAGGGTATAGATTAAAACCAGTTATGAAACAGCACTCCAGCTTTCAGACAGGGGTATTCAAGGGAGGAAGACATTCCTGTGGATGGTGCCACCGCCTGGAATGCTCAGTGAGCCTTTGCAGGGCAGTGCAGGTGCCCGTGGTGTGCCCTAAGCAGTGTCACAGGGGATTCGTGCTGACCCAGGACCTGCTGTGCTTCTACTGCCTGCGGGGAGCACAGAGGGAAAAGCAGAATCCAGAGGGTCTGGAGGAGCCAGCAGGAGGAGTGCTAAAATCCAGAAAGGGCTGAATTTAGAGTCCTTCACCATCTGTGTGGTTGTCTGGGCAGGGATCAAGTTTTGCCTCCTGTGGCCATACAGATTTGCAGGATGCTCTGCAAAGCACTCTGTGCCTCACTTACCGCTCCTGGAATTGCAGTGGGTGTAAATTTGGCCCACAAGCGAAAAAACCAACCCCTCCTCTGCCATGACCTTTCATCAGCACCATCTGAAGCCCCTGTGAGCAGCTGGGGAGGCCAGCAGAGCGGAGTGACGTGGCTGCACAGGGGTTTCCCATCTCCTCCTGTTACAAGTCCTTTGGAAAGGCCCTCAGCTCGCTGCTCTGCAGCCAAAGGGGCTGGGCTCGGGGTGGAACAAGGCACCAGAATGCCACCGGTGTGCCACCGAACCCACGGAACGAAAATAGCACTTCCCCACAAACGCTCGCAGCTCCCGTCCTCCCCCTCTTGGATCCCACTCTGCAGCTCCACGGAGCTGGCGAGGATGAATCAAACGTCTCTTCCCAAGCTCGGGAGACAGACAGTGCTGAATAATTTGGCAGGGATCTGCCGACCTCCCCGGCACAGCTGTCCTTGTGCAGGAGGAGTTACGTAAACTGAGAGCGCCGGCATCTCGGCTCCCCTGGGGACGCTCCCGGCAAGTTTGGGGTGGGAAGCGAGTGGCTGAGGGGGTTTTGGGGAGGTGGTGTTACATCCCCCTGTCCCTGATAGGATCCAGCCCTCAGCTCATTCCAGGCTGGGCTGAGCAGATCCCGTTTCCCTGCTCCCGAATGCCAGCTCAGTCCCAGCTGAGTGTCCCAGGGCTCAGAGCAAAGCTCACAGGCTCTGGCATCCAAACACTTAGCAGGGCTTAGATTTATTTTGTTATATCGAGAATATTTAGGACAAAACCCACTTCATTGAGCTTTAGGGTCTCATTTGGGCGGAGGAGAGGCCCAGAGTGGTGCTGCACTGAGCTCCGCTGTGTGTCACTGTCAGTGTCCCACCTGAGCACAGCCCACAGCAGGGTTAAATTAAATGTATAAATGGTACAGAAAACTGTCCCCTTGGTGTTCATGGCAAGCAGGCTGGGCTGCTTCCGTCAAAGGGTTTCTTTGGGTAAATTAGACTTTAAAAATGTAGGCTCGGAATCTGTTTTTAAAAAGTCGAAGAACGTTGGAAGCCCTTATGAGCAAAGATACCCAAAGACATGGCAGAGTGGCAGCATGCCATGCTCTCATTGCTCACGGCAGGCTGGGCAGAGGGAAGAGAGAGAGCAGGCAAGCAGGAAAATCAGGACAAATTTCAGGAGTACACTGGAAAACTCTGCTCCTCTGCTCTGCTGTCAGTGCCCAGGCCAGTGAGAAATCACAGAGAGGGCTCTGAGGCCCACCCACGCCTCAGTGCAAGAGGCAACTCAGCCTCTTCCAAAGCTTTGCCTTTCCCAAATCATGAGCTGGTGTTCGGGTGCAGTTATTGTGAACCCTGGCTTAGTCTTCACCTAATTCCAGCACCAACTGTTCCCATGGCAGCTGCTCACCGAGGGCAGGGCTTGCCGTGGGTGGCTCTGTGTCCAGCCTCATCCTTGGCCGGCTGCTCTGCCTCGGAACCTGGGGAACACTTCACCTGCTTCTCAGGGATTGCTGCTTCTCATCCCTGCACAGAGCCCCCAACAGCCCCACCCTGGGCATCCCTGGCAGTGCTGTCCAAACGCTCCTGGAGCTCTGGCAGCCTCGGGGCCGTGCCCATTCCCTGGGGAGCCTGGGCAGTGCCCAGCAGCCTCTGGGGGAAGAGCCTTTTCCTGATCTCCAGCCTGAGCCTGCCCTGACACAGCTCCAGCCATTCCCTGGGTCCTGTCCCTGTCACAAGTGACGAGATCAGAGCTGCCCCTCTGCTGCCCCTCAGGAGGATGTCAAAGACCTCAACGAGGTCTTCCCTCAGTCTCCTCCAGCTGAACAAACCAAGTGCCCTCAGCCCCTCCTCATAAAGCCCCTCCAGAACCTTCCTCATCCTCGTGGCCTCCTTTGGATGCTCTCCAATGGCTTAAAGTCTGTGTTATATTGTTGTGCCCAAAACTGCCCCAGCCCAGGGCAGAGCAGGACAATGCCCTCCCTGGCCCGGCTGTTCCTGATGCCCCCAGGACAGGGATGTCCCTCGTGGCTCAAGGGCACTGCTGATGTTCTGTAAAGCTGGTGGGGATGGAGTGATGATCCCCATTGGAGGAGCCCCCTGTTGCCTGTTCCTCCTCCTCCCTGTGCCTCTCAGGGCTGGAGGGGCTGGGCTGTCCTTACTGCCCACAGGCCTCCTCTGCCTCCCTCGGCTCTGCCAGCTCTGATCCCAAGGCTCCCAGTGCTGAGCTGTTCCCACACAGCTTTGAGCTGTTAGAGATCCACCACCAGAGCCCTCCAGTGCATCTCTCACTGATTACTGACAGCTCCCCCTTGATCTGCACGATAAACAAATGTCATTATCCTACGGTAGAGGTGGGGAAGGGCTGAGGGACAAATCTCACCTGGAGCCCCAGGAGCTGCACTCACAGGGCCTGGCTGCATCCACGTCCTTGGAGCACATAATTCCTCCCTGAGTCATTTTGAAACTCCTTTGCCATTGGAATGTGCAGGGTTTGATAAACGGGAGCACCAATAACCTACATATGCAGTGAGGAACTTGTAATGGATTATTCTGTGGTTGGCATCTCCTGTCCTGTCAGCTCCAAAGAGGGATCTAATGACTCACGGCTGGAAATGGCTCTTCCTCCATTTGTGTTTCACGGATGATTTGTTTTACGCATGAGAAGTCGAGTGTGACCTAGCACAGAGTAAACCACAGCCCTGAAAAAGGCACCATCCTAAATCTAAACTTTTGCTTAAGGCCTCCCCATCCACCCCTGCACGCCACCCACTCAGGAGTTAACAGGAGGAATATGAAACTCCTGGAATGCTGCACACGTGGAGTGAAGGTCTGGGACCAGGCCAGGTCCTCTCAGGTGCTCATTTCCTCCTCGAGTGCTCTGTGCTGCTGAAACCCTCGAATGGCCTTTGGTTGTGATGCCATTTTGCACTGGTGACTGCAGATTGCCCTCCTTGGGATTGTTCTTTTTCCCCTGAATTGTCTCGGGAGGGCTTGACCCTTTTCCTGTCCCACAGGCAGTGCCAGTCACAAGGAGCTGTGGTCTAGAATACTGGGGCAGAAAAGAAGTTAGAGATTAAAACTAGAGAGCAGGAGAAGCAGTCCTGAAGACCAGGAGGAGTCAGAGAGCTGCTGAACAGAGTGATTTCCAGGTGCACTCCTTCCTGCAGGTGTCTGTGTCCACTACAGCAGAAGCACAATTCATTGTGACAGGGAGCCCATCCCAGCTTCCAGGTTTTCCCATAAAGCTCAGCCTTGCGTTCCTTATGATGGTCACAAAGACTTTTTTCCTTCCAAGTGCAGTTACATAAAGTCACCTTCCCCCTTCCAAGAAGGGACAGTGATGGGGGGTGGGAGCAGAGGGGGTGGCCCAGGCAGGTCCCAAGGCAGGGCCAGCCCCGAGCGTGGCTGCAAACCCCAGCACAGCACCCGGGGAGCAGAGCTGTGTGGGGGGCTTATGTAACGTGTCACAACTTGGCTTTGTGCTCCCATCAAACCCCTTTTTTAGGCTTCATCTTTTCCTTGTGAATCCTTAGTACAGATTACGTGAACAGACTGCAGAGCATTATTCGGAAGAGCTTAATTAACCTCAGCGAGGGGAAGAAAAGGAAATCATAGAAGCTGTAGGGTAAAAAAAGATCATATTTAGACAAATAAGTGCAAATGACCCAGATGCATCAATTTCCTTTAGAGCCAGGCAAGGCAGGCTGGATGCTGTGCAGAGGCTGCAGGTCTGTGCCGCTGCTGCTCTGCTGCCATCCCGCTCCCACACCGCCCCAGGTCCCTGCTCATCCTACCTGCTCCCATCCCTGCTCCATCTGTCACCTCCCCTTAGACACCACCCAGCTGCAGCGCTGGGAAGGACCCCAGGAGATCAGCTATTCCCTTTGCAGGATTAAGCATACTCGGATCATCTCTGATGGATGTTTGTCTAACCTTCTTTTAAAAATCCCCCAGGAATGCCATCCCAAGACTTCCCTGTTTTGTCTGTTCTAGGATTTAACTACTCTTCTAGATAGAAACATTTTTTCCCCAAGATTCTAATCCTGTTCCCCCTTGTGGTAAATTAAGCCAAGGCACAATCAAAATGGAGAATAATTGGTCACCGGCCTCCTTAGAAGAGGAGCAGCTTTCACATACTGGAATACCAACAGCACATTCCTTTTTAGTCATGGCCTTTCTAGATTAAGCAGCTCCATTTCTTTGGCCTTTCCCCACTGATAAGGTTTTGAGAGACTTTTTTTGGGTTTTTATTTTTATATTTTCTTGCTCTTGCCTGATTTAACTACAAGAAATAATCTCGTGTGACATTCAGAACTGGCCAGTGCAAAGCAGCCGATGGTCACCCTGGCTGAGCCACGGGCAGGATAATAAACAGTTCCACATGAACCGAGCCAGCATGTGAACAAAGCTATATCCTAGAGGTTGATAATTTCTTCCTAATTCTCTCATTTATCCCTGGGATAACCAGGAGCAGGAGCAGCAGCTGCCATTCCTGTCCCCCACAAAGCCAGAGCTCCTCTCAGCAGTGTGGCTGCTTCCGTAGCAGACAGATCTCCATTTTTGTGCACGGATCTGCTTTGTCCTCCTGCCATGCTGTACTTACACCAGGCTGGTGGAACAAGCCATTTGCCTCCTCAGCCTTTCCTTTATCTCATGTTTGCTTTGACTCCACTGGGAGAAAAGCTAGAACTGTGCTGGACAAAGCGAGGATCAACAGGTTCATGTCTGAGCACTGCTGCTGCACCTGGCAGAGAGCACACAAGCAGCATCTCTTCTGTGTGCTCTCTCAATTTCTATCCTCTTGTCCACGTGCATAAAAAGCTCCTTAAAACAAGGGTTTGGCCTTGTTTGCTGTCTCTCCTGTAGGCCAGATGAATACCTGCATTTTATTGAGCTCAATTACAGTTCCAGGCGTTTGAAGAGGGCCATGCTTCGCTAAGGAGCTAAGTGGTGTCTGTTATTCTTTAAAAGCTGTATAAAATATCCACGGATCAAATAATTATTATGCTTCCCATATTATGGGTGTTAAAATTGAGTCAGTTGGGAAATAATATCCATTCACTGCGTGTTGGCAAGAAGAACAGAGAATGATAATAGGAAATGCTGAGCCCATTAGAAGTAAAATTATCCAGTTACAGTTGTTAATCTGCTCTGTGGACTGAACTTTCTGGAACCAGGTGTGGACGAAGTCCTCCATGTCCAGGCACGTGCTACCCATGAGATGTTTGTGTGCTCTGCCACTCTGTGGGGAATAAAGGGTCTCTTAGAAATTCAGGGTACCAGTGTAGAGTTCATGGCCAACAATGGTCCTTCCTTTGAAGGAAAGCATTGGGAGAAAAGATGATGCATTTCTTCTAGAGCCATTGTGGAATTTCCTTCTCCAGATGGCAGTGAAGTGGCAGACAGGAGCATTGTGCTGTTGTCTTTCCCTTGCTCAGCTCAAGGCCAAACTGCAACGTTTCCTCCTCTGCAGCTGAGCTGCTGCTTCCTCACTCCTGCATTTCACCAGCAGTAACCAGCAGTAACAAAAGGCTGTTTGATCTCCGGAGGCACTTGCAGGATTCCATTATGTCCTCGCTGCTCCTTCAGCCACTCCTGGGCAATGCCTTTATCTTCACATCCAATACTCAGCAGCTCAGGACCCTCAGAGCCTGGCCGGAGACAGCGGCAGCTTCTGCTGCATCCCAGGAGGGCAAATGTGTGGAGCAGCTCAGTCAGGCACGTCCAAACCCATGGATTGTCCTCTGGAAGCACAAGGCTGGTAAAGCATTCACTTGGCAGTCACTATTAAAAATAGCTCATAGTGTTTTCTGAATCAAAATCGGAGAGATAAGAGGGGGAAAATGTATTTAGTGTATGTGAGGAAAGAGGCAGTGCACAGAGCCTGGGATTTTCAGAGCTTGTGATTATTGATTCTTGTAGTACCTTTATGAACAAATCTCTCCACAATCATGGAAATTGCCTGGAAAAGTCCATTGGATCCATCCTCACGGGCCCATGGTCTGATGGGGTTGGTTCTGGAAGTTCTCAGCAGCAGTGGGACGGGGAGTGGCTGCTGTGCAGCTGATTTAAGGAGCACATCTTCGTCCCTGTGAGATTTGGTATCAGGTTTTTTTGAGAACGTGGTGGAGATAAATGTTCTCTCTGAGAACAAGCCCCAGACTCCCATTAAACACCGTGTGTGGTATCGAGCTGATTGATCAGGCTCCGCATGGCTCTTGCAGCCTTTCCACAGCACCGAGGGAAAGAAGCAATTTCCTAAGTTAGGACGAAACTGAAAAGATTTTCTGTTGCCTATTCAGCCTGAAATACCTTTTTCTTGTGTTTTGGACAGCATCACTATTTCAAGCCTACACCAGAGGAAGGTTTTTGTATGAGGTATTTGCTAATGGAGTTTCCCCCACCCACCCAGAGCATTCTAGATGAAGGAGTCAGGATTTAAAGCCTGTGAGCTTCTGGCCAGTCTTGTGATAGTTCATACTGTGTGGCAGATCCATGAGCAAGTTTGCTAAATCATTATGATGTAGAGTTTATTTTCCAAGATTAATTTGTTTAAAATAATACCTACTGCTTATCTTGAAAAAGCCTCACTGCTAAATATTATTTCAATAAATAAGTGCTGTACCTTGCCTTCATTTTTCCTCTTAAATGAATCCTGTGACATAGCATTTATCTTTAGGGCACTCTGAAAAATCCAAAGGTATTTAGGTTAAATTGATTTAATATACCTAAATATTGCTTTTGAGAGTGGTTAGAGGAAGGAAATCTTGGTTGTGTGTTGCTGAATTTGGTTTTTAATCTATTGAATCACTTTGTGTGGCCATGACTAGAGAATTAAAATTGTTTCCTGATGATCATCTTGTGTTACCTGAGATAACAGGCACAGAGATGTGGGGCCAGTGGGGAATTTGCTTTTCCCTTCCCAACGCAGAGAAATGAGCTGTTGCTGAACAACAGGGAATAACCAACTGAGAAGGGAGATGAGCATGAACAGGTTTGGTTGAAAAGGTTATAAATATCAAGGAGAGAAAAAGAAAAACAAGCTGGATCAAGAGGTTAAATCCCGGGTAGAATGAGACAGAGGTAGTCAGGGGTGCTTTGAGCTGAGAATCAGGGTGGTTTCTCACCAGTGAGCTGTGTGTGAGTGGGACAAGGGGCAGAGACCAGTCCCTCCTGGGTGTGGGAATGTGTGTGGAAAACAGAGCTGCACTGGGCATTCTGTGCTGCCACACCAGTGATGGCTCCAGACTGGGGCTGGTGCCCAGCCTGCTCAGCCTCACAGGGATCCCTCAGGCCAGCAGCCTGTGCCTTGCAGTTCTCACCCTGTGGAGCAGAACCTCCCATGTGGAAATGCTGGAACACGTCACCTGCTCCGAGACATTTCTTCGTGCCTACAAACTGAATTTTGCAGCTCAAGGGTGTGTGTTTCGTTCCTCTCTGCCCATGGTCTGCCCTGTTTGGCCAGCAGGAGAGGTGTTCACAGCAGGCAGGGCTGGAAGGATCTGACCAGGTTTCACCATCACTTCTTTGTTCCCCTCAGCT